>NC_089321.1:4974321-5289508 GCF_036669915.1 Pocillopora verrucosa
TCCGATAGTCCCCAAGCTTCCTCAATCATATCCGAGATGACCTTCAGAATCGTCCCCTTATCCACTTTGTTGCAAAAAATAAAAGGCGGGGCGTTTCTTGTTGGTCCAGATCTGCACATATGGCAGAGGATGGCTATTTTCTTGAAAACGTATAAATTGGTATCAATTTACTGAAGCCTGGGCAATTACGGGTTCCTGTCTCGCCTCCAATATTGTTTTTGTAGCGTTTTTTCCGGAGGCTGTGATATCAGTCGTCACCTCTTCAATAATGACAGCGTAGATGTAAGTAACATCCTCTTCTTGAAGTTGAAGACTGGGATCATCCAATTCGTATCCAACATACTCCCTGGGTTCAAAGGATTTGAAAGCAGGATTTAGGAGATTGTGAAGTTTAAGAGGAATAAAGCTGCCTGGCTCTGGGAGTAGATTTCCTTTTTCAGCATCATAGGAGTCGTCTGAGCGAATCTTAAACCTATCTAAAATGGAGCTGATCATGGTTGGGTCGCAACGAAGCATCTCAGGAATGAAGAGAATGGTATTTCCCAGCAGTCCTTTGCACGCTTGAGCAATCACCTCTGATAGCTTTACTGATATTGCAGACATGACTACTTCAACGTTCTCAGCAGCACTGACGTATACTTTCCACATCTCTTGACCGCATTCTGAAATTTCTTCATGTAGAAGGGAACTTCTGCTGACTCCCTTGGATGACCTGTCCATTATGAACCAGGTGAGTAACAACCTGAACCATTCCAAAGAATTCGATGTTTTGTAGACTGCTCCTTGCAGCTGCGACTTCATTTTGATCAAGACCTCCATCTTGATTGGCGTGACGAATAAGCCTGACAATTCCACGATAGAACAGCTCAGAGCTGAATTGTTTCTTCAGTGAGTCTGCAGCCCCAAATTCGAAAACTGAATTATTATCATCTTCCACGATTTTCTCTTCGATAACTTCAGACATCATCTGAGGTTGAACAGCAGCAGGAAGAAGCTTCACTAGGTCTTTGTAATTTGCACTGGACTTGATGCATACCCCAGCCTTCTTGAGGTCAACAACAAAAGGACGTCAAGTTCTCCAATTGGATCATGGTAATATGGAGCGTCATCGAAAATTAATTCTGTCGACCTAGCCAACACGATAGGTGGTACTTCCTCAACCAAACCGCTACTAAACAGACATGCAGAAGGTAGGTACAGATTAGTTATACCATCCATTCCACTCGGAATGTCTTGAAGCGTTTCAAAAAGGCCTTTCACTGCTCTTGAAGCGAAATCAACTTCGTTTGGTTCCAGCATGTTTTCCATCGATCGCCTGTGTAAAATATCTAGAACCATGACGTAGTGAGAAGGTTTGACAGATGGCGAACATCCCAAATATTGGAAGAGCCTTTTAAACGCGCTCAGCTCAGCCGGCATTCCATAAAGAAAGGGTCGAATCTCATCTTTCCTATACAATTCAAGAACTACTTGCTTCGAGTGAACAAAACGGCCTCCCTCCTCCACCAAAACGCAAGGAGTATCCTTCAGCCTTTCGTTTACAATGGTGCTTGAGACGGCCTTTTCTTGAAGGAACGCGTATATGCCACTCATTACTAAAATTCTGGTGTATTTCTGGCTCTCTAGCACATCACTGTAGTTGTCTTTTTCCAGCTTAAAGCATAAATTTTGGCAGTGGGAAATAACCAGGTCAAGGGTGGGCTCTGTCAGAACCTGAAGACAGGAACAAATAGCGTTGTAGTAAGTACTGGCACTTGTTCTAACTGGCAATGTCATCAGGTACCGGTAGTTGCAAGGATGTGCCCATTGTGGAAGCAGAGGTGCCGCCGTCCAAACTATCTCAGCGTGCTTTGCAATCACAGATCCTTTGAACGAAATGTAGGGGGTTTGACCACCTACTTCACCAAACTGCCGATGGAGCTGACGAAACTTTTCCTCGACAGGTTCAGTGGCCACAAAACTAATGTCGCACACGGTTTGTAGAAGCCCTTCTGCTATTACATTATCTCGACTAAAAAGGTTCTTCACCAATACTTTCGATTTTTTATCAGTATCCTCTGAGGGTCGTATAGCTCCTTCAATGGCGACCTCTCTGGCAAACATCGTGAACAGATCTCTTGAGACGACACATATTAGCCCGATTTCTTCCAAAAACAACAGCCATTCTTGTTGGTTAAATGGACCTGGAGGGAACATGTCCTTTGCAAGCATAACTATGAAGACTTCATTACGGGGATCGTAGAAAGAGGATACCTTTCTTAAACTTCCGTCTTCGCAAGTAATGACCGCCGTGTTTTTCAAAGAAGCCATGAGCCTACTCTTGTCATTGTCATCGATTGACTTGTTCGGAAGAATATAATGACGGATGTAATCCAGGTGAGCAAACCTTGCCTCTTTACTGAAAATGTCGAAGGTTTGCAAAATGAAGTTGCAATACACATCAACTGAGGAAATGCATTGGAATTCAAGAAATCGAAAAAGAGGAGCGAGTGAAAAAGATTCTTCTAGAAAAATCACATTTCTTCGACGTCCAAGAGCGTCCATTTCCTTTCGTGGAACGTCATTAGGTAGGACACAAACCGCTGTACTGCCCACACTTATAAGTCTGCCGTGTGTTGCTTGGTAGAAAGGAAGCCTTTTCAACGTAGGTTTGTCACGTTCTTCCAGTCTATTCACGCTGTCACTGAAGCACTTCAAAACGTTGTGACATTCTAATAGCTTCAATTTGTCTTCAAATGCGTTGGGGTGTTTTTTCAATTTCTGCTCAAAGCATTTGAGAAGAGATTCTGGTCTTTTAAGTGACGCTACCAGCTTGCTTGCCAGAGAACAAGAATCTGACATCAAAACGGTGTAATTCACTTCAGCTAAATTAAGCTGCCTCAGAGCTTCAACAAGAGGTTTGCTATTCTCATCATAAGATGTAAAATCAAATACAGACTGTGCGAGGCTCAAGGGTACTAGATAGTGCTCTGGTCTCCAAGCAATTCTTCCATCTCTTTGTGTCATTGTTTCGGTACACGGAAGGATACTCCACCTAAAAAGGGGTAGGAGTATCTCTTGAATCCTGTTGAGTCTCCCTTGGAGGTTTGTATAAATACCTTTCTCTCTATCAGCTTGCTCCATTTCACTCAAAACGAACTTCGTTTCTTCGTTGAGGAAATTCCAAACTCCCTGTATCCAATGCTCATTGGGCACTGATTCTTGCGTTGGGCACCAGCTGACATAGTCGTCTTCAGTGAAAAAGTCCGATGGTAGGCATCGATTCAAGTTAGTGGCAAAGTCTTGTACACCAAAACGCTTAAACACCGATGATTCATGACTCTTTACATCGCCAAAGATGTGTATCCTTAGACGTTCATGGACAAACAATTCTCTGCATTGCGGTAGGATGCTGTGATGACGCGACAGAAACCTAGGATCAGTGGTGCTGAATGCACGTAGCTGGTTTCCCTGTGTTACTAATAAAGGGAGGCCTGGCAGGTTTTCAAGGAAGTTCGTATCCTCCTTGCAATACTTCAACACGAGTGAGACGTTATCAGCACTCTTGAATGGACTCTTTTCAACATTAACAGAGATCGGTCCGATCTTGCAAATGGGTTCGACATCACTGAAGGTCTTGTAGAACCTTATTACTGCAGAAGGTGATACGCAATCACAAATTACAAACGAGTTTTTGAATGCTTCGCACAGAGTTAACGAGAACTTAACAAGATTAAAGCCCGTTTCCAGTAATATTTCTTCCAATCTCTTTCGGTACTCAAGCATCCGTTTGACTTCTTTTTCAGTGTCACATTTACCGAGGAAACCTCTTGAGTGACTAGAGAAACAACCACTTTCTGCAAGGTTATTGAAGAACGCTTTTTCTTTCCCCTCACCTGTCGGAGGGAGCCATGTCATTCGCTGCTCCGAAACAGTACCTTCTGCTTCACCACCTCTCACCACCGGTAGAAGTCTCAATCTTCTCTCGTCCATTTTCTGATACACGGCTCTTCCCAAGGTTGCCCAGTACGTTTCACCCGAAACTACCAAAGGAAAAAGCTTTTCGTATTGGTTGATCTTCCTGAACAAAGCCTCTTCAGTGCAGTGAAGGGTAAATTGTTCCTTATCAGGCGCTGATGGCAAGTGAAGAAACTCCCTAACTTCATCCAGAAGTGTCAGATAACACGGTGCAATCACATCTCCTAGCAAAGCGTTGTTCCAGTCACTACGATAACCACCAGTTTCATCCCTCCACAGATTTCGTCTGGCCTCATGATCTAATGCAAAGTGACCATTAATGTGGACTGGAAGGTTAGTCTCTAAAGGAAGAGGAAGAAAACAGTAAGCCCTTCTCTTTCTATTCTCTAACCAGTTCTTTGTTGGCTTCTTTTCTAAGAGACAAGCAACTCCCCCTCGTGGTAGCATTCCCAGATCTTGCTTTTGGTAAGCATTTGTAATACTTGCTTGCACTTTGTTATCAAAGCCAATCTGTTGTACAATAAGCCACTTTTCCTCGTTGCCATTACTGTCTTGCAGCTTCACAACATACGAACACTTTTTCCCCTCAATGTTGTTAGGAAACATGTTGTCTCTTTGGCCAGCTGACTTTCCAATCTGTCGGACATGACTCGCAAACTCTTGCCTTTTCGCTGCATCCTCTTCCGTCATTTTCGACTCGACAAAATAGTGATTATTAGTTTTCCCTGTTTTCGGATCAATTTCACACAAAGTGATCTTCGTAACGTTGTTGACAAAAAGCATAACTTCGAAAAGTTCCTTTTTTAGTGCGTTCATCATTTCATCTAATGCCTGAAGCGTCACCGGTGATTTCGATATCTTGGAATCATTCGCCATTTCCAGAGTTCGTAATGGAAAGCGGAACATTGTTGAATTTCGTAAGGGAAACTCTTTATCATTATAGCAGGAAAAAACATCTGGGAATACTTTTCTCAACTTTGGGACGTTTCTGTACATCCTACCTGGTTCAAAACTGGTTGCACCTGGCACGTACTTACAGTGCGGATCAAATATGCACAAAACATCTCCAATCTCTTCACCACTAGAGGCAAACGACGGTACGTCAGTCAGATGGTACACAGCATTGAAACCAACCCCATACTGACCGGTTTTGTTTGGATCATCTCCTTTACTGCCCTCCCCGAGATTTTGAATTCCCGCGATGTCGGCTTCAGTGAAAGGTTTGTTGTTAAACACGCATAGTGCAGGACCCTGCAGGGGTTTCCAGGAGTCTTCAAATACTCTTTCGTTTGGGTGATGTCGAGGGTCTTTAATGAAGCAAATCTCAGTAGCTTGTGCATCGTCAGCATTCTGGAGAAGTTCTTTTAAGATTTCTTTCTCACACGGGTAAGCTAAAAGAATACGCTGTAGACGATTTGTAAGTTTTTCCCTTTGTCCAAAAGGAATGCCACTGGAGAAATGCTTTAATGCTTCCTCGCGTCGTGTCTTCACACCCAGTCTGGAACTTACTACGTGGGGAATCATGTCATTGACGAAATAAACGTCGATTTCGTCAAGCATCCAAGGGCAGTCTCTCATGCAAAGTTCATCGGCAGGACGCATTACACCTTTAGAATCAGGAAGGAAGAGCTCTTCTTGAGGGTGTTTCGAGCTGTTTCCGAGTTGAAGAGCCAGGTTAACCGCCAATCGAAGACCCTCCTGGTCAAGCTTTTCTTCCCCAAACGCTTCCTTCAGTTGCGTCAAACCGGTGACGTAATCTTCGGCATCAAAAACAGCCTTCACACCTGCAATTTTCATTAACTCTTTAAATGACCTTGCTAAGTGATGCGGAAGCTGATGTATGTACGGAGAACAATCAGTCTCCAACCTGAAAGCTAGCTGTTTCGTGTGAAAAAAATTCCTTCCACAGAGAATGAACTTTTTTCCTTCAAATATCTCTCTTACTTCCTTCTCATGGATTGTTTTGTTGTTGAGTGACCGCTGAAAATACCTGTAAGCTTCTAAACACAGCTCTTCAACACGATCAAGTTCTGGAGAATCCAGTACATCTATGTTCACAATTGAGGCAGCCTCGAGTTGCCTTTGAACATGAACAGCTGTGGCTTGCCTTTTTTCGAAATCCAAGAACGTTTTCACGCCTGCTGGGATGCACATGTCGACTATCGGTTCACTGCAACAAACCAAATACTTCTCGCTCTCAAGATAGGACTCTACGGGTGAAACAAATTTCCCTGCTGTAACACTACGTAGCTCATCTCCTTTCCAAGGAAGAGGGAATTTTTCCGGTTTTTGAAGCACGGGAAGAAACCTGGCCATTTTAAATTTGTTGCGAATGTCAACCGGTACAGAGTTTCCCTTTTCAGAGGTCAATTTTCTTTTAAGATAAGCCGTCAAGGCTTTAGCGCGCTTCAATGCAGATGTATAAGAGAGTCCATTTAAAATGGTAATGCTCTGTGCCCTCTCTAAAACTTCCTCCCATGTAAGGCTGTCTGTCAACATCCCGAGCTGTTCAAGCTTGGCAAGTCGTACGCCATTCAAAAAAGTATCCTCTTTACCAAACGGAAATCTTTTATCGTCAGGGCTAAACAGCAAGGCGGCCCCCTTATGGGGGTTGATTAGCTGAGCTGGACACTTCAGTGTTTGGCCATCCGGTGAGACGGGAATGCATGCGTATTTCTTAATGAGACTGTCGAACTCTCCATTTTTGTCATCAAGAGTGTACAAAATCAACTTTTCCCTAAGTTCTGGTGCTATAGAAGCTATGTTTGGGAAGAACAATTCACGAAAAAACCTTGACTTATCGTAGCCTTTATCCTGGATTTCTTCTGCGAGGCCATACTTCAGAAAAGACTGGTGGACTTCAGCTGGAAGATCAATGACGACCTCATTCTCTTTTCTCAATCTCCTTAAAACTTCTAGGGACAATCCCCCAATTACTGGAATTTGGCGAAAATTTGGATCAAGGAAGACCAGATGGCTAAGTTCAACCCACTGACTCCCATCGGAAAAGAGATCATAGTTTCCACAAGTCAAACGTTGGTAAAATGAACGTGCAAGAGGCTCACAATTCGGATTTACTTCACAAGCTTTAGGCCACAGGACGTGATAATGGTACGAATCTGCAGCCATCTTCTTTACGTCTTGGAGAAGGTCTAGATATGCCTCACAAATTGAATCTTGCATAAGATGATTGTTCCACTCAACTCCCATTGAATTCTTGTCGTCAAATGTCTTCTCTTTCAAACCTCGTCTGTTAGAAGCCACAGCGAATGCCCCATTAACATGTACTGGAAAACCACTGACTATCGGAAGCGGAAGGTAACAAAACAATCTTCCCTTAAATTGTTGCACATTCTCTGTGATCGGATGGCCAACAGGCACGGGCGAGAGCTTTCCACTCTTGTCGGGGATTAACTTGGCTGCTACCCCCGCCGATGGGAGTAGGCTCTTGTCAACCTTTGCAAATTGCATTGCTTGTCCTTTGCCCATGGAAGAGGCAACACACCAAATCTCCAAATCATCTCGTAAAGAGTCCTTGCCTTCGACAAATGCTATTCCAACCTCAGTGGTGGTACTCCGGATGGTAATTGTGAGCCCAGAACTGAGAGAAACTGAATTGGAGCAAGTGGAATGTTTCAAACGCTTCATGACTTCGGAGGACGCTCGTAGAAAATTGCACTGTTGCAAAAGGTGCTGCTCCTCACTACTGAGATTCTTAGCAGCTGGTGTAAGTGTGACTGGAACAGACAGTTCCCTTGTGATTCCGTCACGATAAAAAGATTTGTTTACTTCAAACAGCAGCATAGGCGAGTTGGAGGAGTTCGAATCTTCCTGCAGGTGAAAAATGCTGACACGGCGTACATTTTGCGTGAAGAGAAGAAGGGTCTTAGCACCAGAGGCGAAGAGCTTCAGGAGTTCTCTCATTTGTTTGTTGTCGTAATGAAGTTGCTTGATTTCACTTTTAATAGCCTGCTCTCTGGTACGTAATGGAAAACGAAACAGAGTCCCAGGGTAAGAGTTGTCGTCTTTGCTCAGGTGAAGATCGCAATCAAATATTCCATTGAATGGTTTAAACTGATTGCCGAGATTCCGAAGTCTCTTTGTGTTTTTGTTAATATCTATCTTTATTCCAGGTTTGTTCTTGTTTCTTATTGCCTTTCCGAGATAGAATGTGTTCGGGTCGAAAATCACAAAGAAATTTCTGCTCAAAAACATCGGAACATCTGTCAGATTGTAGACCGCGTTGAAACCAAGTCCAAACTTGCCAATTTTCTCAGTTTCTTGTTCTTTTGTAGCACCGTTTAATTTTGTGATGTTTGTAAAATCTTCGTCTCTGAATTCGGCATCGTTGTAGACCCACAGAGCAGGACCCTGGCAGTGTTTCATTTCTTCGTCTATCAGACAGGTCATGGCATCCTGGTTCGTTCGTTCGTCATATAGAAATCTCACTTCAGTGGCACCTGCATCGTCTGCGTTTTGAACAAGCTCTTTGGGTACTGCAAAACCATCAGTGTAATCCTCTAAAAGTCTGCTGAGTCTACGGGTAAGTTTTTCTTCTTGTCCGAATTCCTCTCCAATATCCAGCTCGTCTGGCTCCAACATTCGATTCATCAACGTTGGAACGTGCAAAAGTTCAGCTGTGCTGTTTGGAATGTTTGGATGTACGTATAAATATTCGATCTCTTCATCTTCTTCTCCATCATGGTTACTTCTTTCTAGCCACTCATGTTCGCAGTACATGCATCTCTCCACTGGTGCAAGCTTAACATACGCATCGTCTTCCACGTGTGTCGGAATGAGCACCTTTTCTTGAAGTTCGGGCGGCAACTGATCTCCAATGTTTGGCTTAATTTCATTTAAAATGTCCACGGACAACTGCAAGTCCTTCCGTACCTCTGCCGTGGGAGGCGGAGGGTGATCGTCGTACTTCTCTTTTATTAGGTGAAGAACCTCGAGTAAGAATGCGTCATTGCACTTCTCTTGTAAGCCAAACTTTGCAAACAGGCCATAGAATCTTCCCATCTCAGAGGGAAGGGAAAAGATATATGGCGATAGATCAATCGGAGGTTTCTGAGATATCAGGAATCTAGGGGAAGAAAATCCATCTCCATTCCAAATCCACGGAAGGTTCTTGACATTCTCCAAAGCAGCAAGTACTTCGTCATGATGTGCACAACTGAGAAAGGCGTAAATTTCCTGGGCGATGATAATATAACGCGGCTTTTCTTGTGGACTGTAGGCTCTGATTACATTCTGCAAGTGCTGCACGACGTCCGAAGCAGCCGGGTCTGCGTTCCATGAAAAGAAGCGAGTTAATTGGCTAGACGGCTCAGCTTTGACAAGTGCTTTTGTCGATCCAATGATGTTTGCTGCTTGTTTGTACTTGACATCTGAAGGCTTTAGGAAATAAGGTTCTGTGTGCGTTTCTCCCCAGAACGGAAGATTTTCGGGGTAGTCATCGGGTTTTCGTCTGATCACAGAGACCCATGGCATATTTTTAAGATGTATCCCGAGCTCTCCTAATCCTGAAGTTCCAGAGACGATCTCTTCAAGTTTTGTTGGATTGCTAGTTAAGAATGACATGATCGTTAATGACTTCGTTTCTGCTGCAGAAACGTCAAGGATATTATTCACAGCTTTTGCACTTTCGTACACTTTTTGCCCGGTGATTTCTCCCTTGCCCTTCATGCCGAGGTACTCTAAAACTACTAGAGCTGTAGGTTGAGCGTACTTTCCGACAGGGAACACATCTTCTTCCACGAAAATTCTTTTTAGGAAGTCATCTCTGGGATCAAATACCTCCCTAGGTCTCATTCTATCATTTTTAGTTGAGACAAAGGGCAGGTCTTTTAACCGATTCTGAAATCTCCCATCCTCCGCGGTGAAAATGTGATATCTATCCATCACGAATCCCATGAGTCTGTCAATTTCTTCAGTGGAGTAACGCTGATGTATTACATCCGGAAATATCACCTCAAGCAAAACCTCAGAACGTGTCAAGACTTTGATGTCTAACAAACCAACCAATCTCTTTGCATCATTCTCTCTAATGTCGATGAGATCTCTTAGGGTTTTCACCGGAAATGCTTCTTCAGATGCAGCGCAGAGGCCATCATTTTTTGAAACAAAGGCTCCGGACATAGTCTCAAACAACGGTATGCAGCTTAAGACTTTCTTCTCATCTGGACTGAGCCATGAGGCTTTGGCAAAAAACCTTCTCAAACATCGTTTACCATCGTCTGTTATGGTTTGCGCCGTGGTGGGCTTTGAGGAGAGAAAAGCTGCCACAGCTTTTAAGACCCCTTGAACCGATGGTGGATGAACAAATGTTTCTGAAACGGCAGGGAGCAGACCAAGGAACCATGGATACCCTTGCATTACTGTAACACCAAGCTCTTTCAAAGCTCCGACAAGAGCATCGTCTAAAGAATCGCCATGAAGGCTTCTCACGACAACATCAGATAGCTTTTTAAGTCTCACGAGGGTAATGGGAGCTTTCGACATATCTAGTGGAAGTAAAGGAAGGCCTTCAAGTCTGCACAGCTCGTCTTCAGAGGGGAAGTTCTTTCCCAGGTATGCCCACAAGTTTCCTAACCAGTCATTGGACGGATGGCCTCCGACTCCAGGATTCCACAAAATGTGTTGTCCCTCTAACCATCCAGGTGGTAGTGACGCCGGGAGAAGTTTAGCAACGTCATCTTTGGTGAAATGCTGTAATTGAGTGCATCCTGTTCGAAAAGTAACGCGACTCTTCAGCAAATCTTAGTTTGCTCTTATAAGTTAAAAACTTCAGACATACTGCATCTAAATACGGCACTATTTTGAAAACATGTCTCGCATAAATGGAGCAGGTTACCATATAAAATCAAGATGTTTGGAAAATAAGATGGTAAAATAATTGTGAATTTCTTACATGATAGCAAAAAAGTAACTCAGAGATCTCAATTGTCTCGATTTCTTCCGTGGAATAATATATAATGATTTTTAAAATTTGGCACTGTGGAATTCAAGGTGCTAGACCTAGAAAACTAAAAGGATTAGGTATAATATATTCTCAGATGCAAAGCACAAGCTTCATTCTTCGCATGGCTCTGTTCGTTGTTGTAACTACTTCCAACTTGCATACCTTGAATTGCGACTGCATCCAGATTTTGTGACAAATCTTTGTCGATGTTCTCATCAAGGAATTTTTGTTGTGGACACGGTAAGAGTTCACGGGGATGTGCTGGTGACGAAATGTAAATAGCCTCGCCCGTACTGGAAAACGACATGAACTGCTCGTTCGAAATCGGTAACAGCTCCAATCCAAGTAGGTCAGAAAAGCAACCGTCTTTAAGGACAAATTTCAGCAGCAAAAGTTTTTCTAACCCTGTTAAGTTAGAGTAGCTAGCGGGTACATTCTTAAGGACTCTTCGCGTCAACGAAGGTGTTATTTCTGCACTCAACGTTGAGTACAAGCAAATGGCTTTTAGGGCGTGTTCGGGTAAACGGGCGACGTTTTCATTCGCTGCAAGAAGAACTTTTACCAGCAGTTCCTTAGGATCGCTTTCTGCAAGTCTTTCAACGATCACGTCTTGCAATTTTAGCCATTTTCCCCCTTGAGCCGGAGTGTAGATGATACTTTTGTCAAGAAGCAACTCAAATAGGGGCTCCTCCACTCTTTTCCATTTCTGGTCGATATTAGCTGTATCAGGCCATGCTCTATTCAAAGGAGAAATAGATGATGAAAAAATCTTAAAACTAAAGAAGAACTTTTACGTTCATAAAATGTCTACGCATCAGATTAGCAGATATTCTATCAAAAATAGAGACGCAAACAGTCTTATAAGAGACCGCCGTTGTTGCTGTTTTCGTCAACTCATGTTCTTGAGCTTTTTGCATCATATAGTCTCAGGGGAAAGAGGTAATTATATTATAGGGGCACACAGTTAAGTCAGTAGTTGATTCTTACCTGTATACGGCTTCGCTTTGCACGTTGTAGTTCTGCTCGTTCATAGCATCCAGCAGCAGAGAAGCATACGCTTTAGGGATGGCCTCTTGCAGAAGACACTGGTTCCACAACAATGACTTGTCAGTCAGGGGCTGACCTTCCTTCTCAGCTAGATCTTCTTGTTCAGCCGTAGGCGTCTTAATGTATCGCCTGTTCTGACTCAAAGAAAAGAATCCATTGACGTGCACTGGCAACCCTGTCAAACTTGTCTTCTGTACTGGTAGGGGTAAAAAACAAAACACATGGCCTTTCATGTTTGGCTTCTCTTTCTCAGGGCGTTCTGGCAACTCCATGGAGACACCTACCAGAGGCAGATAGCTGAGATCTTGATCTGAAGCCAAGGTTTTAAATTCTGACGATATTTCTCCTCCACAAAAGTAGTTAGTAACTAGAAACGAATGTCGCTCTGACGCACTTTGCGTGCCTTTGGAGTAAGTAATTGCCTCGATTGTAATAGGATAAGTTACCCAAACAGCTTCTGGCAATAGTTCACCTGATGAGATCTTGCTTCGAAACTCACCCTTCTTTTCTCGCACTAATTGGAGGGTATCATTTGTGATTCGGACTTGAAACGTTTTTCTGGCGTCACTGTCCGTTTCCTCTCGAACAAAAAGCTCTATAGATTCCAGATACTGAAGAAAGAGGAGGATCAAATGAGCATCTGCCTCAAAACTCTCAAACAACGTGTGCACCTTTTGGGTGGTGTATAAAGTCTGCGATAGCTTGGATGGTTCTGTCCTTAAAGGGAAACGAAACAATGTCCCATTATAGGATCCCTGTTCGAAGGTGTCCTCTGTACAGTCGAGTATCCCTTTGTATGGCTGAAACTGGTCTGGGATGCTGTTTACGATGTCTCGGTCTTCTTTCAATCGCCACCTGTGCCCGGTTCGTTGGCCATTTTCGTCGCTAAAGTACTTTTCGTGCGGATCAATCACTCCGATCTGCGAACCACTTACGATACTTGGCAGATCTAAAAATGAACACATATAACTTTGTCGCATTTCAACAATAAAATGTCCGAACACATCTCTGCAATATCGGAGAAAAATTGTGGCAACCATGGCAGGGATAAAAATGATTGCACAAAGGTTAAAACTGTATACGCTGTTTATTACCTTTTAGTATGAAAATTTTTTTGGGTTTCCACTCCGGCTAATTTTTCGATTTGCTATTCAACAGCGAAAAAAAGAGCAGTCGCCTTAAATATCTCACAATCTAAAGCGCCGCTAACATTTACTGCCTCCCATCGAATGATAGGCTTCTCTACTGATTTGTTGTCTATTTGTATTCTTAGTATACCAAAGGAAATAATGAACTTGTAACTTTTGTTAACTTCTGTCAAAACGTAAGGAGTGATAGCATAAAAATATGTAAACAAATACTAAATATAAAAAGTATTCATTTATGGATATCTATGAATATTCTTCCGTAATTTCCCTACATGTAACTCTAACAGGAAAAGAATTGCACAATTTCAAGAATTATTCCTTCTTTTGTGGTGCTGCTGTGACAAAGAAAAAATATAAATAAGTTCCAACAGAAAATTCATTGATCTCTGACCGGAAAAGTTTGTTCCTGGAAAACGCACAAAGTCCTCAATCACCAAAACAGAAAAAGCTCCGGTAATTTTTTTTTCCAAACGGTCAATACAATGAAAAAAACGACTTGGAAACATTCACGTTAGGGTCTGAGAACGTAGCAATTCAATCGACTCACCTGTCATATGAAAAACAGACTTAAAGCCAAGACCAAAACGGCCAACTTTCATTGGGTCTTTGACTTTAATACTATCACACAACATCCGTATACCCTTCCAGTCATCTTTTGTAAACTGAGCGTCATTATATGCATAAAGTGCTGGGCCCTGTTACATAAAAACGATCAGATTCACCTTATAAAATGAACAATTAATGAGTGGAAGTGTTATTTACAATAAAGAGACCAGTTTGTATTAACCACGCCAATCCATATGGGTCTAGTCCATATGGAGCTTTTAATAACAAATAACTCGTGGCTTAATGCTGAAATAAGTAAACTTGAAGTCGATTAATTCAAGTTAACAACTGCGTCGCTAATTGGAGGTTGGGTGCCTGAAACACCAGGAACTTTCACTATTGGCAGCCAGCTCCTAAATGGAGACCTCTCTCATGGCTGGAAAATCCTGGCAACCACGCCATGAACCCCCACACGGGAAAGGGAAAGAGACACCCGTCACACTGAATAAACAGTGGCAAGAGGAAGGGAATGGGTGGGGGAAACTGACTGGATGAAGAGCTACCACTCCTCACAACGCTGCAAGTACACGCCGAAAGTACACGCAAAAACGCCTCAAACGAAGAGCACATGGAATTTCAACGCATTTGCATAGGCAAGAAACCGCTGACTACTAAAGAACGCTGAATTTCTTTTAATGTTAACTCCGTTAGATTGCATTTAACGCTTTTAACAACTGCATCGCTAATTGGAGGTTGGGTGCCTGAAACATCCAGGAGCTTCTACTATTGGCAGCAGGCTCCTAGATGAAGACTTCTGAGCCCCCACGCCCAGCCCGAGGACCTCCGAGCTAAGCGCAATCAGCTCGGACAAATGGGGCTCATGGAAACGGCAGGCCATGGCCCCAAGAAAAACTGCTCAATCCGACGGCACCAAATGAGTGGTGGAAGTGAGAGATTATGAGCATCATACCGGCTATGAAATTCGTTCCGCTACTGAGAGGATGCTATCCACGGATGTGCGCACATACAATAAATACGTTTCACTTGACCAGCGTCCCACGGTCTTTGTGAGAAGGTCGGGAATGTCCCGCGGGGCAGCTGTAGCTGCAGCCCAACTCTAAAGCTTTGACCAGAGAACTTTCCGGGAATGCCTGCTGCCTGTAACGGCAGCTGAGAGGCAGACCACTCAGGGTAACAGAGTGCACCGTAACCCAAGGCTCCGGCTGCATCTGAGGAAACAGACAAATCAGGTAGTGGTGGCCACTTGGGGTAGAGCAGAAAACTGATGCCACTCCATGAATGGAAGAATTCACGCTACCAAGAAAGGTCTGAACGGAGTTCCTGATTAAGCCTTACGGGGTGGTCATCCCGCTGGAACGCTGATAATATGTTGATCATATGCCGTAAAAAAGTACGCCCCTGACGAATGGCTTAACAAGCGTGTTGGAGATTGCCGATGGGAGATTCCAGCTCTTTCCTCATATATTAATGTTTGGAAGACCAAGTATCCGACAAGGCAATGAAACGCTCAGACTTGTCCCGTGGAAGACAAGCCTGAAGGGCTAGTGAATCCAGCTCGATACCGAGCACTGTTAAGTAAGTGGATGGTCCCTCTAGTTTACCTGGGTGAAGGGGGATACCCCAGTCCCCAAGAAGCCGAATGCACAAATCCAGGTTGTTCTGGCAGACAGGTGAGTTGGAGGGACCCAATGTGTGGAAGTCATCCAGGTAGCGTAAGAGAAACTTCACGCCATACTTGTGTTTGAGAATCCACTCCAACAGGTCTTCAGTAGAAGAGAAGATATGTAAGTGTAATCCGAAGGGAAGAGTCAAAGCGATGAAATAATTGCCTCGCCACTTCATACCAAGCAAATAACGATCATCAGAATGGACAGGGACATTGCGGTACGCACCTTCCGCATCAAACTTTGTCATAAGTGTTCCTTGGCCATAAGACATGATCCCGCTGATGATGTTATCTACTTTCATGTATTGTAAAGAGAAAGGCTCCTTAGGAATGCCATCGTTCACGCCATGGTCCAATGGGCTAGATAAATCTAAGATAAGCCGCCACTTTCCAGGTTGATATTTCTTTGGGATCACCCCAAAGCCAATGACATGAAAGCTTGGAATTCGAGATATAGAGTAGAAGCTAGCTACGCGATCTTTCTCAAGTTCTGTGAGGTTATTCTGATCAATCACAGAAGGGTAAAGTGACGCGGATGAAATATTCTGGTTCGCAGACCTCAACGATACCGCCGAAGGATCAAAGCCAAGACGAAAACTAATGGTAATACCAGAAATCACGAAATCCAGTTTTCTTTGATCAGGGTGAAAACAAATTTTCCGCTGCAGTTTGTCTGCAATAAGAGGGGTTATTCTAAAAGGGGGGACCAAATCTTGCCGAACAGCACCAGTAATGGAATTCCCTGTGTTGGAGGAGATGGGAGGCTCATTTACACAAAATTGGCCGCAACAAAGTGTATCCGATGCCAAAGAAAGAACAACATTAACTGGAACCGAATAGGAACTACGGGAAACTGAAACTAAACGAAATAACTGTACACTATTTACATCATTCTTAAGGTAAGGAGCCTTGGGCGATCTAGAGACCGCCTCAACGCCACTGACATTTGTACTGAGATGGAGTAGTTTCTTGGGAGCGCTTTTGATACGATGTGGAGGCACGAAAGGGGCAGTTGACGCGAGGGTGGTCCCCTTCACATTTATCACAGCAGTGGCGGTACCGGCATTGACCAATGGGCAAGCGACAGGTGCCGTCATTCCATGATCTGTAGAAGATTGGATGACAAGCTGCCTGAGTTAGGGAATGGAGAAGATGCGGTTGATGGCTGGGACTGTGGCACCAAACGAGTATGGAAGTTGTACAGGTCGAGGTTTATATTAGACCAGTCTGCCAGGCCTGATGTAGTTGCGTCCTTCCGAAAGGCAGTGTCGTAGTGAAGCCAAGGCCTTGCCGGGAAACTGGCGTGCAGTATTCAGAATTAGGAGCTTGTAATGCGTCATGTCCTGCCATCTAGAAGGATGTGCGCAGCAGAAAATCCACATGTAGACCGTGAATGCCTCCACCCATGTGACAATGTTGGTGATCTCTTATATTCGTTTTTCGATGAACTCGCCAAAAATTGCCGTCAAGATATGTTTGCGGCTTCGCTTCCAGGGCCTTCAAGTTGTCGCCTAGACGATCGGCGATATCAACAAATTGCCCTGACCTGATCTTAGTGACCAGCTTCCCTGGGATGGGAGAATAACCTGGGCCAACCACAAAAGGCTTGTTCAGAGAAGACGGGATCCCGGCGAAATGGTAGATGCGTGAACAGAACCGATATAGAACGCCGGTGCAGAAGACTGGTCGATGGCGGGAAGCGCTCCGTTCGTGACATCCCGAGAGCCAAACAAAGATGGCGAGGTTAAAGACGAATTGCCTAACGTGCAATACGTGGAAATGAATGAAGGCACAACACAATTACCTGACGATAAGCCTGCAGAGGACGGGGGAGAACTGATGGCAAAGGAGCCCGAATAATTTGAGCTCGAGAGCATGTTTCCCGCGGATGTGTTACGCGACACCGAAGAACATGTATTCGTGGAGTGGCTTTGCATCGTCGCCAAAATGTGAGGTAACGACTCGCCTAACGCTCGGGAAAAGGTTTGACTGAGAACCTGGGTGAAGAGCACAAAAGAAGGAGGGGTGGCTGCAAGGGTTGACACAAGAAAGGTTTCTGTTAAGGAAGGAGAAGAATCCGCAGAGAAAGGGGTCGAAGAAGTTAATTCCGATAAATCCAGTATGGCGGCGGCACGGTTATTTGTTGAACGCCCGGAAAGCTGATCTATACGAACGAAATCAGTTGACCTCCAGGAAAAACAAAAGAAAGATAACAGCGCTCAAGCCTTTTGAGATGAAAAGACGAACGGAGAAGACGAAAACTGCCCGGACGAAGAGCTGTCACTCCTCACAACGCTACAAGTACACGCAAGAACGCCTCGCAGAGCACATAGAATTCCAAAGCATGCACATATGAAAAAACCGCTGACTATTTGAGAGCGCTGACGCTCTTTGTTTTTAACTGCGTTAAATTGCATTTAACTGCATCTAACAAGTTATTGTTGACTGTAACAGTGAGAAAAAGTAAAAAGGAATGTAAAGCTTGCACATCAGAGACAAAATTTACCTGAAATTGAGCAAGATCCTGGTGATGAAGTTTGGCTGTGCCATGGCTGTGTTTGTCATGAAGGAATTTTACATGACTTGCTTGTGCATCCTCTGCGTTTTGAATGAGCTCCTGATACAACAAAACATATTTCAAGATGTAAAATACACAAGACTAGTAAAAATGTTTGCAGCAAGCAAACCTAAATGAAAAGACCTGATGACCCTTGCATGAATCATTGTTCCATATAAACACAACGTGTAAAATTGTAAAATTGAAGTGTTAGTAGAAAGAGGTATCTTTTTTTAGCCAATTATGATATTTGGCTTGGAGTCTGGCATCCCTGCTCGCTTAACCCTCACACAACACTAATTGAGAGGATGGATGTCTA
This sequence comes from Pocillopora verrucosa, assembly GCF_036669915.1. Lineage (NCBI taxonomy): Eukaryota > Metazoa > Cnidaria > Anthozoa > Scleractinia > Pocilloporidae > Pocillopora > Pocillopora verrucosa. The sequence continues at coordinate 4,992,547 of NC_089321.1, forward strand.
AAAGTAACACTAACCCACCCCACCCCTACTTTTCAGAGAACTGGTTGTGGTGGCCCTCTTTTCTTCATACCTTCAATATCTGTCCATCATCTGGATACTGATCAAGGATGGTTCTCAATTGCTGGATCAAAGATGGCCTGATCAAATCAAATCCATCGTCGTCATTGTTTTCTAATCAGAAAAATGATATCATCAGGGACTGTCAAGAAAATTCCCCCATGATTTTAATTAATTCATGACTGAAAGAAAAAATTATAGATGTCTAATCACTAGGGTCTAAGCATCTAACTACTAGCATCTCCTACATAGCATCACCATTATTTCTCGCATCTAGTCAGATGTATTGTTGTGTACCTAGACCACTCAGCGTTAAGCTTAACCCTGAAGTTGCTTTGTCGCAGTATCCTTTGCCAAAATAGAACATTGTGGTTATGTAATGCATATATGCATGCATACACGCAATGATTTGTATAACCATATTAAATTGCAGGTTCCTGTTCGTTACTCACAGTCATAACCTGTCTTTATCTTCTTTCAAACAGTCTCTCTCCTCTGTAAATGACTGTGGTTATACTCTATATCAAGTAAAATTACCAACTGTATAATGTACTGACGTTCTGCTTGTCTATTTCCTATTTGCTTGCATCCTTTCTGCCCTGCATATTTAATCTACACATAGCTTCCCCTGTAGCATATGTTCTGCTGCGTGGTTTGCCTGATGCTTAACACTACCTGTCAGTTTTACTTGTCTATTTACACTGCCTACCAACTGTATAGTGTACTGACGTTCTGCTTGTCTATTTCCTATTTGCTTGCATCCTTTCTGCCCTGCATATTAAATCTACACATAGCTTCCCCCTGTGGCATAATTTCTGCTGCGTGGTTTGCCTGATGCTTAACACTACCTGTTAGTGTTGCTTGTCTATTTACACTGCCTACCAGTGTTTGAACGGCCTCCCCTTATGCCTGGGTAGCTCTACATTTTGTCTATCTGCATTTGTCTGACGTCTTTACCGCCTGGTTAGCGCACATTACTCAATACGTGATCTTTAAAAATTCTTACTGGTTTCGAAGCGGATATTTCATGTAGCCAACTTCGCACGGAAGTTATTTCAGTTTTGAAAGGTTTATATCTAAAAGAACGTAACATTTCCTAGCGTTTTAACAAAGATATCAAGTGGAAAACAAAAAATTAAACTTGCTACTCACCCATTGTTAATGATACGATGGAATCCTTGGCTTTGTAAGAATGGCTTCTCTGAAAAGTGTTTAAGTCATTAATAGTGCAAATTAATTAAAGTTAATTTCGGCTAAACTTCGCTGCTGTATATTATAAACTGATCTATATGGCAAATGCCGGTGAATAAGCTCTTTATGCGAAATTCAAATGCTGGTAAAGAAGAATATTTCAAAACCCCCCATAAGTTAAAAATTGCAACATAGTACATGTATTTTGCCCATTTCTTTGTCAAATTCCTTGCGAATACTGCTGATACATAACTGCATCGAGATTCAATATTGAAAGCATTTGGATGGTGGTTCTACTGACGATAACTAAAATTACGAGTTGCAGCTTAATCATCGATGCTTAATTCGCAAACGGATGACTCAAACAAAGGACTTTTGTTGGGTTAAGTGACTTCACACGTTCGCGATTTCGCCTGAGCTTTTCTTAATATGTATAAACTCAAATAATTTACTTAACTTTTGGGCTAGTTTTACAAACCTCGTCGTCTTTTCCATGAATTCCATCTTTTTCCACAAATTCTTCGGCGAAATGAAGGCAAATTGTGTTCGAAACGATTTCTAAGAACAGAAAAATTTGTTTCTTAGAAATTCAGGAAGTTGGTTAGAACAATATGTCACGTGGTTAGTGTCATTTTCTCGGAAAACCATTCCACTACTTCCGCACACGTCATTGCTTACCTTTTCTGAATATAAGCTAGTCCTCTCAAACCAAAGAAAAATGCACACGAGGAAATTTCTAGAGATGCTATCATCTTTGGTTGATGGTTTTTTGTTGTTGTTTTTTTTCGAAGGGGTTAGATTTAATTTTCAGGACGAATTTTTTAGCATTATTAAACAATTAAGTATATTTTTGTCTCTGACGGCGGATGCATCACTCAACTGGAACACATATCAATAAAGTGTCGACTTTCGTTGAAGGTAAGTTTTTTCATCTTTCTTTAATTTTCCAATCTGTGGGTATATTTTTCGATGGTGTGCCAATATTTTGGAGACAGTTTGTACGCGAGTCAATATTAACAAAAACATCTATTTTTCTTTCGGGATGGTTCGCATTGCTGGTAGCGGCTCGTCTGATCTCGTTAGACGTAGACATGACGCAAACCACTTCATTGGGATTCATATCATTTTGCAGTGGAGGGTTAAACGAACATGAAAAAGGATAACAAGGACGGGGGATATGTAAACTGACGGATTGCAAGTAACTCGAACATGAAAAATTGAGGCAACACTGTTTCCAACATGCACCGATAGTGAATTAGAGATTATGAACTGTTTATGATCTCTTGTTGTGACGTAACAGACTTCGTTTAAATATTCGAAGCCGATGAATTCTAATCAGCGGCCGGCGGTCGATGAGTACATCAGAAAATCTTTAAGAGAGTACCTATTCATTCATTTTAACCACAATTAACAGTGCTCTTCAACTTTTACGGAAATTTTTCTTGCAAAGCTACTATGAAAAGCGATCCTACATCACTTCTGTTAACCTTGTCAACTTAGCAACGAAAGGATGGATCACAAATCATGTGGAGCATCACTATCAGGTTTTCTTTCCAGTCCGTTCTCCACTTTTCTTTGTTTCGATCGAAGTAAATATCATTTCCCACATGTCAAAACCAAGGTTGGCTTGATCAGTACCTTTAAAAGTTTTTAAACTAAAGTTTCTGATCTTAAATGAAAGGACTTATATTTTGGGTTCGGATAACACTGGTTCGACTTAAAAAAAAAAAAACTACTACGGATAACCACAGTTAATTAATCCGATCTCAGGCGAAGATATACATGATATTTGTATCGCTAAGATCTAGTTTCGTCTGAAGCATTTGATATGCAAGTCAACTAGTGCCTCGTACTGCGATTTTAAGGAACGGGTGAGTCCCCAAGTAAAATATTCATACTTGTTCTCTGTGGTGAACATCAAGTTGTCTGAATATTTTGACTTTTTTCGGAAAAATTTGACAAAAAAATGATTTAAATGGCTCTTTATAGATAAAGTCTAGATAAAGCCCTATCGCAGAGCCAATATATAATTTTCTTGAAAACTTATAAAGAAAGAAAAAGCTAAACAAAGCGGTTCCAGTCAAAATTTGTGAATGATGTCAAAGAAAACTGAACACAATGAAATGCAATGATGTCATACCCTTCCCAGAGTTCACAAGACTTTGTAGAAAACAATATTGAGGAGCGAACTTCAAGGCCTCGAGTTATGATGCTTCCTTACAACCGTGTTTCGTGTGCTTGCGTGCTTTTATTTGTGTTTGATACAGTTTTTTAAAGTGTGCCTGTCTTTCTAAAGGAAGTTATTTCTTCGTTTACAACTGCACATATGGTTTATTTTACCACTTTATTGTTTGTACAATTTTGTTTCTTAATTTTTATGTCAAAGTTTGATTGCCTTCTATCGAAGGCACAATTTAAGGATTTTATTGGTCAGTGAGAAAATGGCTTACCTGTGCTTGATAAAACAGCTATTATTTATTTTATCTGTTAGTGTTGATAGGAACATGCTTTTCAGCTTTTAATGAAATGTTTCTTTTTAAAGATATCTAGGGTGTTTCCCTCAATCTTTTAGGGATTATTTTACTTTTAACAGGTTTTACTTGTGCATAGTTAAGCAAACATCATAATCTGCAGCATTTACATGCTGTCATAGCGGAATTTGTAAAGAAATCTTCTTATGAGTTACAACGGATGAATTTTTAAATGTTTCTACATTATGATCTAGCTTTTGTGTAAACATTGATTTAATGTAATTTAATTTTGTGCCCAGTGCTATTATTGATAGCAGGTTGCTTTCATAAGCCATGTAACAAACCTGTCAAGAAAACAATTAAAAAACGCGACTTCTCTCAATTCTCCTCTGAGGAATTTAATAATGATTTGTCCGCAATCGACTGGGATGCTATTATTGCCTCAAAAACAAATAATATTGATGAACTATTCTCATCTTTCTACAGAAAATTAAATTCAGTCGTGAATAACCATGCGCCTGTTAAAATTTTATCCAAACGTAAAATTAAACAACTTGCAAAACCGTGGATAACAAAAGGAATAAGGACATCAATAAAAATAAAGAACAAGCTATATGTAAATGGAATACACAGCAAATATAAATATTATAGAAATAAAGTTACAAACCTTATTCGTTTGTGTAAAAAACGTTATTACTATGATTTCTTTGAGAAAAATACAAATAATATGAAAAAGACGTGGAAAGTAATAAATGAATTAATAAATAACCAAAGGACAAAAAGCAGAGTGTTAACGAAGCTGAAAGACCCAAGCAATAACAATCAAATAACACAAAATCCTTCCAGATTACCAAATATTCTAAATAAGCATTTTGCAAGTGTTGGTAATTTATTAGCAAGTAAATTGCCAAAGAAAGATAACTATATGAGTTATCTTGGTAAATTGAAATCACCTGATTCTTCCTTCTTTTTCAAACCCATTACACCAGAAGAAGTTAAACAGGAAATATTATCCCTACCAAATAGTAAATCCTGTGGCTTATACTCCTGCCCTACACAACTGCTTAAATCTTCTTGCAATATCATATCTACAGCTCTTTCTCATATTTTCAATTTATCTGTTATCCATGGTGTCTATCCTTCAAAACTTAAGATTTCTAAAATAACGCCAATATATAAAAGTGACGACGAGACCGACCCTTCAAACTATCGACCAATATCTCTTTTGTCTAATTTTAATAGGATTTTTGAAAAACTTTTGTACTACCGGATGAAGGAATTTATTGACAAAAACAACCTATTGTACTCCTCACAGTATGGCTTTCGCAAGTCACATTCCACAGAGCATGCAGTACTTGATATTGTCGAAGATATACTACGTAATATGGATAAACGGTACTTCTCATGCGGTGTCTTCATTGACCTGAAAAAGGCATTTGATACGGTCAATCATGAAATATTACTCGATAAATTGAACTTTTACGGTTTCCGTGGATTGATAAATGACTGGTTTCAATCATATTTAAAAAATAGAACACAAACAATTCAGATTGGAGAGCACTTATCAACAAAACTTATCTCTCCCTGTGGTGTCCCCCAGGGATCAGTCCTTGGACCTCTTCTATTTTTACTTTACATAAATGACATTCACCTTTGTTCTGATAAACTAAAATTTTATCTCTTTGCGGATGATACTAATATACTTTATGCTGATAAGAATCTTAAGGCGATCGAGCAAACGGTTAATGTAGAGTTGAATAACGTACATGACTGGTTAACTACAAATAGGTTGACATTGAATACAAAAAAATCAAATTTCTTAATTTTTCGTCCTCGTCAGAAAAAAATGCATTTTTCTCCACAAATAGGTATTTTAGATTGTGAGACAAACCGAAGAGTTAGTTTAGAGCAAAAAAGTTATATCAAATATCTAGGCGTTTTAATTGATCAAAATTTGTCATGGAAAAACCATGTTGACTCTGTTATCGTAAAAATAAGTAAAACAATAGGGATGATTGCAAAGCTGAGGTACTTCGTTCCCTCTACTGTCCTTGTAAATATTTACAATTCATTAATTCTACCTTATATAACTTATGGACTCCTTGCCTGGGGCAATGCGTCAAATGCTTATTTAAACAAGATTTTAGTTCTTCAAAAGCGAGTTTTGCGCCTAATCTATTTCACTGATCGAAGAGAGCATGCCATCCCTTTATTTGCCAAAGCAAAAATTCTGCCTGTTACGTTCCTATATTATGAAGCCGTAAGTAAACTTATGTTTGATGTGCACAACCAGAGGGCTCCCATTAATATTTTGAAACTATTTACTAAAACATCTCATATTCATACCTACAATACTCGATCATCCAAATCGCAGCTCTTTAGTACAAAGTACTCTAGACTTAACCTACAAAAAAAGGCTTTCTCGCGTGTTGGTGTCAAAATTTGGAATAAGATACCAAAAGAATTCAAAACGTTATCAAAACATTCCTTTAATAAACAAATAAAAACGTCTTTATTTCAGATACTAGATAATGAAGATTCTTATCTTGATGTTGAAAAGATCTCCTCTAAACTTAAGGACTGCATAATTAAAACAAATTGATCCGATTGCTTTCAGTACTAATTTATCTGCTTCTATACTTTATTGAACAACTATTGATGTATTTACCAGTTTTGCTTCTCTTTATAATTTAACAATATCTAACTATTTAGTTTTTAATTTTCTTTATATATTGTAAATGTTTGTTGACGATTGACCCGCCTCGAATAGCAAATTTGCTATCTGCGGGTCAACATAATCTAAATTATTTTGTAAAAAAAAGAAAAATAAAGTGTGTGTAAAGTGTGTGTGTGTAAAATGCATGAGCCTAAACCCTTTAAACCCTAACATCAATATCCATATTCTCCATATTCTTCTCTATATATTTCATTTGATATTGACAAGGAGAATTTGTTTAACAATCAAAGCTTCTTTAGTTGGGGATCATTATCTTTACCCTCGTGATTTTAATTCACTAGTATTACTATGAGAAGAAAGTGGATCGTGGTCATTCTCAGGTTTCAAGTGTTTAAATCAAATAAAGGTATCCGTTCTCCTCTGAAAGTATTAATTTAAGTTCTATTCTCTGTTTTTTCTTTGTTTTTTTTTTAGTATCTGGCAAAATCCTGATCATTGCCCTTCCAGTGGCGGGGTTTGTGGTACTGGTCGCCCTAAGATGCTATACCTACTGTTGCTTTTACCGCAAAAAGTACTATCGAAGGAAATAAACAACTGATATGCTTTTTATGAAAAAACATTAATCAATATCATTTGGTTTTATCAGTTTGATATATTTGGTCAAAAAAGATGATGTAAAATTTTACAATTAATTGCCTTAAAGTAGTAATAACCATCTTCACACCGTCATGATAAAACGCAGACTGCAGACTGTGCAGAGCATAGATAATGAGAAATTTATTTATCAAAACTAGGCAAGAATACCCACTTGAAAATTCCAGGTGTTTCATCTAGGCATTATATCTCAGATGACATTTTTGCTTGCTAAATTCTGACCGTAGCCTCATTTGTACAGCCATTTTCGATTTGAAAACTGAGTATGAGTTGGGGCGAATTTGAATGGCGTCAAAAGACGAAAGATAAAGTGGGGAGAGGTCAGGAACAAAAAGCGAACTAACAAAACTATGCGTGACTAAAAATTTCGTAGTGTGTTATTTCAATCACTATGCAATGCACATTAGTTCAAAATTATTTTCGGTTTTTTTGTTATGCAGCAACGGTGGGACCAGCCTATGGATGAGAATAAAATCTCTCTATAAAATTTCCTGAGAAAGGTGTTTTTTTTCATCCCATTCCTATTTAGAAGTAGGTGACCTTACAGTTTCCTCTATTTTAGTTTCATCGTGTATTTGTGAGCTGACAGTAAAAGAAGTGTGTTTTTGAAAACGCAAGCATTATGTGATTGCAAAAAAATAAGGTTCTCTGATGGAAAGAGCCGTGCCAGTCAACTCAGCCGAGACACCATGGGTCCTACGCGAGAGGTGCAGAATCCTAGTTCGGACTTATTGACCCGATAACGGCCCAAAGACAAATAAAGCAGTAATAAAAAGTAAGATATGGATGGAAAAAAATTATAGGGAATTTAGACGGATTTCTGTTCGGGTCAGACATCTGTTTTAGATTTATCCCATCTTTTTCAAAGAGCCATCCGTCATTAATGTTTGTTCATCAAGTGATTGTGAAGTTTTTGTTAGAATCCTTCCACTCAATAAAACGAAAAAAGTGCCATGTTGCAATGATGTGGCATGGCCCTTTTAATTTTTCTCCGTATCTTACTCAGTAAGACATTGATGTCAATAAGGACTAAGGGCTAGGGGGCTGTGGGGTAGTGGGGTAAAAGTTTTGGGGGGGGGGGTGTCATAGGTAAATTTTTGCTGGGTAGGTGCAGCTGGCATTTTAGAACCCCTAACCCATTATACTTTACTCTGTGGCCAATTATAAACCCCATATCAGTTTTAATTCCCTACCAGAATTTTCTTACCCTCACAATCCCAATAATTATGTGCGACTCCAAACTGGTGAATCTACTAGGAATTCAACCCCGTTATAGTAAATCCAGTCGTGAAAATGCGACCTCGTCTAGCAGCACATTCGCTTTAGCCCATCGCCAGGAAGTACCTCCTTGGGGAAAAAGCCCTTTTTTTTGATACAGTGTAAGAAACCGCCCAAAAATGAATACAATAATAGCTTTTAATTAACCTCAGTTCTGCTTGGAAATTTCCGCTGGTAATGATGGCTAATCTACTTCAAGGATAAGAGAAAAAAATTACAGCTTGAATCTTAACTTTATTTGACATCACTCTCACTAAAGATCTTGATTGAACACGTCCTATCCTTAAACTGTTAAAAGGTTTTCGAGGATAGCTTTACTGGTTGCTACCTGTAACATTCTTTTCCCTCGTTCTGTCCGTGGGTACCTTTTAACTCTTCAATAAGAACACAAAGTTACCATAAGAAACGAAAAAATTTCATGGATAATGTAGAAACATGACGACAAAAGTTTTTTCATATTTCAATACTTTTCCCGGCTGTGAGAGCGCAGGTTATCATGGTGTAAAATTAATCCACTAATCTATAAGAGAACCGTAGAAGAATAACAAAGGTAAACCACGAGCTTAACTCTTTTAGATTTGCTTGCATTATTCTAGTCGTGCATAACACTGCTCAATAACGTATCATTCCTCAATGGCTATTCATGTGCGACAGAATCTTACAGAATTTTCGACTAACTATTCGTCACGCAATATAATAAAATTTATAAAAAAAAAACCTCACTCGCTTTGATATCAACTAAGCTTGAAAAGAGTCTAGTACAAAGAACTATAAATGGATCATCGACCTAACAAAGATAACCGTTCATCTTGTCTTTTCTTTCTTTATTTTTCCACAACTTACTTATTCACGCCATCTTTTATAAATGTTTTCTGGTCGGGCAAGTCATGAAAGATACTAGGAATTATGACCGTTGTCTCGTAAACCAAGTCCGAAAATTATTTGAAAACTTGACTTGAAAGACATCTTGGGATGCACAACGAGTTATCTCAAGCAAACTGTCTTGAAGAGTGCCTCCTACGTAAAGAATAAAATATTGCAGTCAAAATCATTGAACCAGTTCGAGTTAGCAGAAAAACGTATTAAGTAAAAATCTTATTGACACTTATTCTTTGAGGTCGAAGTGACTACCTGTGTTAGAAGTTATTTCCTAACACTCGTCATTCAGTTGACTATTTCCTTTATTCTCTCTTTTATTGCGCAAGTTATTACAACAGGGACTAGCTCTGATCTCTGTTGGAAAGTGTGGGTCACCGCTTATAAAGATGACGCTTACTGAGCTGTCAATCTCTAACCTTCGTCATGCTTTTACACTTAACTAGCGAATCACGCTTAGCTACGCAGAGCAGAGTTCGCATACTAAGTAGATACCTTCGCGATGTTTACGCTTTACAAAATGACTTTCCATCTTAAATTTCTTAGTCTTTCGGTCAAGTTCGGGCAAAACAAAAACAAGATTGACAATATAAAAATTACAATAAACTTACTTACAGAATTAAAATCATACTTGAAAAGATATCTTAAGAGAAAATAGTCCTTAAGGGCTGTTGCATAACAGTAGAATAAACACAAATTCGGAAAAGAAAGGGCGTACTCAAGGTACCGCCCCTAAAAGAGCTACGTACTATTCGTATAAGTTATCTGATTGCAAATTCAGTGCGGAAGATGAAAAGTACTACATGTTTACACCTCAAGTCACCTCTAAGAAAAACGTGCTAAATTAAAATTAAAAACTACTTTCCTGATCGGGAATTCAACATGGATTTAGCCTAAAATCGAGAATTTTAAGAAGGTAAAAGTATAAAGGAGGGTTATTTCCAGGAAATTCCTGCACGGGATCAATTTTCTATAAGGTAGAGTCATTTTCTTAGTAATTAATTATCTTTTAGCAACATAATGGAAATATACTAATATCTAGTTTACGCAGAAACATCTGTCTCCATGTCAAATTCACGATCATAATAAGGAAAAGGTGACCAAACTCTACCTAACTGGATATATGGGCGCACAGCCCTAAGGTTGATTCGTCGAAACGAGCGTTGCTCGAGCAATCTTGCACGCTACACCAACTATCTCACCTTCGTAACAAGGTGCATCAAGAACTGCGTTGTTCCTATAGATCTACGAGTTCGACCGCCAGTTCCCACCAAAGGCGCACGCAGAGTCGCTGAACTCGCACCCATGAGATTCCTAAGGGAACGGATCAGACTGACACAGAAGGCCAAGGGAGATGCAAAGAAGTATATAGAATCCACAGCACAGAGCATAACATCTGCTCTCTCGACAAACGACGCCAACCAGATACTAGAGCAGATTAAGACCAACACCTAACGAGTCCTCAACACCACATAAGACAGACATAAGCAGAAGTTTGAAAAACTCATTCGAGAAAAACAGGCGACTGTGTCACTGGTCGACACATCGTATGTTGACAAAGCTAACTGGGTTGTTTATTTATCTTCTAGGTCCCTTAGCGATGCCGAGAAAGCCCTACTGAAGAAAAGACTGAACTTCGCCGTAACTCCTGCAAATATTCCTGCCACAGAGATCATCGCCAAGGTCGAAGCAGCCATAAGACAACTCGACGCTGAACAAGCAGATACTGTCAGAAGAGCTGTTAACGGTATCCTTCGACAGGCGAAACCACCAGAGCCTAACATCACGAAGGAGATGCGAGATGCACTGAAAAGCCTGAAAGAAGACGAGTCCATCATGGTTCTCCCAGCGGACAAAGGGCACGCTAGCGTACTCATGGATACCGACACCTACCGAGCTAAGATGTCTACGCTTATTGAGAACGGACCCTACCAGCTCCTCAACAAAGATCCGACAGACCGTCTGACCCACAAGTTGTCCGAAAAGCTGCTTACTTTGAAATGAAGCGGATATCTACCAGAAGCCGTTTACAACAAGATCAAACCCCGACGCAAACAGCCGCCTAGAATCTATGGTTTACCTAAGATCCATAAGGCCAATGTACCGCTAAGACCTATTGTGTCGTGCGTAAATACCTTGGCATATGATTTATCCGCTTTCTTAGCCAACATCCTGTCTCCTTTAACAGGAAAGTCAGAGTACACAGTGACCAGTTCAGCCCATTTTGTATCCACCGTAAGCTATGAGACGATCTTAGAAAACGAGATCATGATATCTTTCGACATAGAATCGCTGTTTACCAACGTCCCTATCGACACCGCTGTACAAGCCGCACTGAAGAAACTCGAGAACGACCCAAGCCTTGCAGACCGCACCACGCTGACGCGTGCAAAGATTGCCGACCTTTTGACATTTGTATTGAGATCCACATACTTCCAGTTTAACGGATCGACTTACGAGCAAAAAGACTGCGCCGCCATGGGGAGTTCGGTTTCCGCCGTTATTGCTAACCTCTACATGGAGAGTTTCTAAGAACTGGCGATAACTACATCACCCTACGAGCCTAGGATCTAGAAACGCTTAGTGGACAATACCTTTACCATCCTGGATCGCGAAAACGTAGGTGACTTCTTACAGCATTTAAACAACCAGCAGCCTTCCATCCGCTTCACCATGGAGACAGAAAGACAACAAACTCGCCTACCTATACACCGCAGTTTTAAGAGAGCCTGACGGCCCCCTCACCACCAGCGTATACAGGAGGCCCACGCACACCAATAAATACTTAGCGTATGATTCACACCACCCTCAATCAGTGAAACGCGGTATTGTTAAGTGCCTTTACGAGCGCGCCAAACGTCTCGTAACAAAACCCTCCGTCATATCCGAAGAGAAAAAACATCTGTCATCTGTTCTGGTTTCTAATGGTAGTTCTTTTTCTTTCTCGCAGAAACTTACCAAGAACGGAAAACCAAACAATAGTGCCGAACCCGCCAACGAGTTTAAAGTTACTGCGGTTTTACCTTATGTCAAAGGTCTGTCTGAACAGCTTCGCCGTTGCCTACAACTACAAGGCGTACGCGCTTTTTTCAAGTCGTAGACTACGCTAAGATCCCAGTTAGTAAGACCAAAAGACGCTGTCGACCCGGCTAAACAAGATGGTGTAGTTTACAGGATTCCCTGTGAATGCGGCAAGGTATACATCGGAGAGACTGGAAGACCTATGCAAGACAGAATTAAGGAGCTCGATCGAGACATTCGACTCGCCCGTACCGAAACCTCCGCCATTTCAGAGCATGTCCACAACATCGGATACAAACCACTCTGGAACAAGGTAAAGTTTATTGATCGTGAGGCAATTCATATAAGACTTCACCCTAACAACATCAACAGGGATAGTGGATGCCCACGATCAAAAAACACAACAACAGGAGAGCCGTGTGACAGTGGACCGCTGAGGGAGCAAATCACTGAGTGTACAGCAAGGATCGAATGCACCAATCAGAGCTGCTGAAAAACCAGTCATCGCAGTAGAGCATCATGCTTTATAAGATCACGCATGACCAGTCGACCTTATCGCCTGAAGAAGACTAGCAGTATAAAGTCGAAACGTCCCTTGGAATTTGAGCCTTACAACGGTGCTTGGTGCAACAAGACAAGATATTAGTACTAAGCACTATCGATTGACCATTTTAAAACGGCAACTAAATCGAATTTCACTTACGATTTTTCTCCAACACCTACGAGAGAGTTTTAATGCTCGTGATTCATATTTGTGGCCCATATGGCTCCCTACAGACGCACGTACCTTATCTTATTCTGCTTCTAACGTTCTGTAATAACCTTGAGGCTAGATCCACAGCATCTCTCGCCATTTCTTCCGTGTAAATGTCGCTTGGAATCTCAGGAAAATCAACCTGGTCGGGGTAACGCATGCGCGTCGAGTCGCCCACGCGCATTTCAAGCTGGCCCGATAATGTTGTCAGTTGAGAGTCATCCAGTGATAAGGAATTTTGCACTAAGTTGTGAACATTGGTCTTGTTTGAATCTAAAGAATATTGGGCGGCTTTCAGTGCTTTCTCGGCGGCCTGAAAAACAGTGAACGTTAGCGTCATCACGCCTGAAGGATTTGAAAAGCACTACTTGTGCTCCAAATTGTATTTAGCAAGTCAAATCCTGATTGAAAACTCTCTGAAAAGACGTAAATGAATGATCTTTTCTTGTGTTCTAGAAGCAAAATAAATCAGATCTTCCATCATAAGCTACTTGGCTCGTTACTAGTTTTATGGTTGTATGAGTTCCCTTGGATTTCTCATTACTAGTGACACATTCGAAGTAGTTACTGTGCACTCAATCTCTTACCTGATGACATTTAAAGCAAGCCCAAACGAAAGACGGCTTTGCAGTGGAAATGTCGTTATCAGCAGCTTCCAGATCAGCTTCAGCTTGTCTGAACCAGCGTTGTGCCTGAGCAGGTTGGGGATTGGTGGTACAGAAGCTAGGAGGAACTTCCCACAATCGCGATCTGTGGCTCCAAGACCCATAGTGTTCAATGAAGTTTTCTCTGTATCTCTGGCGCTGTGAGTTATATCGCCTTGCACGAGCTCCCCAGAAGTTAAAATACGCACCGTAAGATCTATGAGGACCCCCGGTCTCCAAGCATCTACGCTGTTGTTCTAGTCGCTCAATTTCATTTTTCATATGCTGGAATACCTCCGTGCAGAAGACTTCGTTTCCAGGATTCTTATCCGGATGCCACTGCAAAATGAGTCTCTTGATAATTTGTCTTCTGATGTTCCCTGGTAGCTTCCATGCGTCTTCAAGAATTCTCGAGATGTCGACAAATATCTCCTTGTCATAAAAGTGAGAGCTTCCTTCCTGATCAGAAAGGACTGTAGCAGAGGATGCTATCTCTTGTAGACGGTAAAATTTATAGAGCTCAGTGGCACGGGCAACTTTCTGTTCCTTTTCATGTCCAATGTCTATTTGGTAGGACTTCTCACACAAGCTGACGTTCTCGCCAGATACGTCTTTGATAATCACAGCATAAATGAAAATAGCATCCCCTTCTTCGAGATGAAGACTTGGATCATCCAGTTCGTATCCAACATATTCCCCAGGCTCGAAGGATTTGAAAGCTGGATTTAAAAGGTTGTGTTCTGCTATTGGTATGAAGCTTCCTGGTTGTGGAAAAACATCTCCTCTTTCTTTGACGTTCGAATCGTCTTGTCGAATCCCCATGCTATCTAGCAAAGACCAAATCTTACCAGGTGGAGTGACCAGCATCACTGGGATATACATGGCGGCTTCTCGCAGAAGTCCGTTGCATACTTCTGCAATCACCTCTGACAACGTGAGAGATATCCTTGACATGGTTTCTTCGACGTCGTCACCTACGTTAACATATACTTTCCAGAATTGGTGACCGGAGTCTAAAACCTTCTCTAAAAAGTATGAAACTTCGCGTTCACTCTCTCTGATAGGAATCCCGTTGTGAACCAAATGAGTAAGGATTCTTGTCATTCCAAGGAATTCAATTCTTTCCAAACCGCCTTTAACAGTTGTGACCACATTTTGATCTAGACTACTACCTCGGTGGACGTGGCGAAGAAGTCTCACAATTCCTCGATAGAACTGTTCTGAGTGGAGCTGTCTCCTTAATGAACTGGCAGCACCTATGTCAAAACCTTTGGCGTTATCATTGGAATTCAAAAACTTTTCTTCAATTACACATGACATCATGTGTGGTCGGACTTTACTAGGAAGCAGCATGATTAAATCTTCGTAGTTTGCATTATTTTTGCAGCTTACGTCAGCTCTTTCAAGGTCAACCACAAAAGGTGCGTTGAAGTTTTTGATACGATCACGATAGAGGGGAGTATTCTCGAAGATCAGCTCGGTGGCCTTCATCAGTACTACTTTAAGTCTCCCGTTGTTGTTGTCCAAGCAAGCGCTGTAAGAACAGGTAGCGGGGAGATACAACGACGAAATAACCTGAGCTGCATTGGGTGAGTCTTGCATTGTTTCCATGAGGCCTTTGACTGCTCTCAAAGCGCAATAAACCTCGCTTACGTGAAGGCTTTCGCCTTGACATTTTTCGTGCAGCATGTCTAATACCATAGTATAGTTAGAGGGTGTGACACATGGAGAACATCCCAGGTATTTAAAGAGTTTCGAAAACCTACTTAATTCGTTTGGCATTCTGTATAGAAACTGCTTGATTTCAAGGTTCTCATATAACTCGATAACCACTTGATTAGCAAAAACAAAGCGTTGACCTTCTTGCACTAAAATACAGGGTGTATGACAAAGTCGTTCTTTCGCGAAAGTACTTAAAGGGGTGTTTTTCTGCAATAAAGCGTAGATCTTCAACATGACTGACGTTCTAGTCACCCTCTGATCACGAGTAGTTTCCATGTCGTTCTCTTTTGCCAGTTGAAAGCATACATTTTGGCAGTGAAAGACAACTTGATTCATATTCGGCTCAGTTAGAATCTGAAGATGGGAGGTGACAGCATCACAGAAGGCATCCTCATTTTTCCAACCTTTGTATCTCATCAAGTACACATATTTTCTTGGATTTGCCCATTGTGGAAGGATTAATGCCGTTGTCCACGCTGCCTTACCGTGCTCTGGTAACACAGAATCCTTAAATGCAATGTAGGAAGTCTGGCCATCCTTTCCCGCACCGAACTGAGGATGAATTGCTCGTAATTCGGCATCCACTGGATCAGTGGCTATGAACCGGATGTGACAAATAGAATGCAAAAACCCTTCTTCCACAAGATTCTCCCGGGAGAACAGGTGTTGCACTAGTACCTTGGACTTTTGGTAAGTTACATCATTTTTCTGTGTTGCACCTTCGCGTTCAATTTCAGTAGCAAACTTCAGAAAAAGATCTGCAGAAACCTCACAGGTCAGCCCAATTTTCTTCAAAAACTCCAGCCATTCGGGCGTGTTGAATGGCTCTGGGGGAAACATGTGTTCAGGAAGCAATTCACTGAAAACTTCATGTCCAGGTTCGTAATAAAAGGACGCCCTCTTCAAACTTCCATCTGTAAAGGGAACAAAAGCTATTTCACTCAAACAACCGAGCAGCCTCTGCTTGAGCTGCCTCTGCTCGAGCTGCCTCTGCTCGAGCTGCCTCTGCTCGAGCAGTTTCTGTTCGTCGCTTATGTCTCCTTGTGATAGTCCTGGCAAAATGACGTCACGAATGTGCATAAGATGAGTAAATCTTGCCGTGCTGCTAAAAATTGCCATGTTCTGCAGTATGAATTTACAATAGAAGTCAACTGCGGAGACACACTTGAATTCGAGAAATTTGTACAGTGGAAGCAGGCTTTTCCGTTCTTCCAAAAACACCACGTTTAATCGACTCCCTAGCTCCTCTATTTCTTTGCGTGGGATACCATGAGGTAGGACACAAATCGTTTCACAGCAAGCACTTGTGAGTCCCCCATGTGTTGTTTGAAAGAATGGCAGTTTCATTAGTGCAAGCTTGTCGCGTTCCTGCAGTCTCTTCACGTTACGACTGAAATATGCCAAAATGTCATGACATTCTGTTCTCGTCAATTTGCCCTCAATAGCATTCAGGTTCGTTGCCATTTTAAGCTCCAATGACTTTAAAAGCGATTCTGGTGTCTTAAGTGATGCTACCAACTTGCTTGCAAGGTTCTTTGAGTCGCGAGGCAAGAAATTGTAGTTCACCTCGGCTAGGCTCAGCTTCCTAAAAGCCTCAACAAGTTTGGAAATATCGGCATCGATATCGGAGCCTGAAAAATCAAGTACAGCCTGTGCAAGATTAAGGGAAACAAGGAAGTGTTCTGTTCTACCCGATGGTAGCATCTGGATTTTTTCAGTACATGGAAGAATACTCCAATTTGACAGTGGTTGAAGAATTGTGTTGATTATTTCAATCTCTTCTTCTTGTGATGGAGTTTTCCCTTCTTCCTTGACGGGACATTTTGTTTCTTCATTCAGAAACTTCCAAACTGCTTCCACCCATTGCCTGTAAGGCACTGATTCCTGTCTCGGGTACCATGGAACGAAGCCATTGCTGGTAAAATACTCATGTGGTAGGGTCCCATCCAAAAATTTGGCAAAATCTTCCACTCCAAAACGTTTAAACACAGGTGACTTCTGACTCTTCGAGGCGTTAAAGATGCGAAGTCTTATATCATTGTGGACAAACATCTCACTGCTCTGTGGTAAGATACCATGATGAAGCGATAGATACTTAGGATCATCTGGACTGAACGTGTGTAGGCGCTTGTTCTGTGTTACGAGTAGAGGCAGTCCTGACAGGTTTTCCAAGAAGTTTTCGTCATCCTTGCAGTAGCTCAAAACTAACAAGACGTCTTCAACCTCCTTAAATGGCGTATTTTTTATATGAACAGACATAGGTCCAACAAAGCATAGGGGATTGTCATCATTAAAAGTCTTGTAGAACGCCATTACTGCAGAAGGCGATACACAATGCGATTCCACGCCAGATTTTTTCAGTGCATCATACACAAGATACGAGAATTTCACAAGGTTAAAGCCTGTTTGTAGAAGAATGTCTTCGAACCTCCTCATCTTTTCCATTCTTCGTTTCTCCTCTTTTTCCGGGTCGCTTTCAAAAAAGGAGCATCTCGGTTTTTTTGCAAAACAATCACTTGCTCCCAGATCATTGAAAAATGCCTTTTCTTTTCCCTCACCTGTTGGAGGAAGCCACGTAAGTTGAGTATTCTCGTCATTCCTTTCTGATCTGCCACGTCTCACCACTGGGAGGAGTTTTAAGCCCTTTTCGTCCATCCTTCGATAAACGGCTCGTATTAAGGTCGCCCAGTAGGTTTCTTCTGAAATAACCAGAGGGAAAAGCTTTTCGTACTCATAAATCTTTGTAAACAAAGCATCGTTGTTGCAATGAGGTTTACTTTTTGCCGAAGTGGGAGAGATTGGAAAGTGAAGAAAACTCCTGACTTCATCCAGAAGTGTCAGGTAACATGATGCAATCACGTCTTCAAGCACAGCATTGTTCCAGTCGGTGCGAGAATCACCAGCTTTGTCTCTCCACAAATTTCTTCTTGACTCATGGTCCAATGCAAAGTGTCCATTGATGTGCAATGGGAGATGAGTCTCGAGAGGAAGTGGAAGGAAACAGTAAGCTTTTTTCGCTCTATTTGCAGGCTCATGAAGTGTGGAATTTTTTTCCAGAAGGTAGGCAACTCCACCACGAGGTAGCATTCCCAGATCCCCACTTCTGTAAGCATCTATTATGCTTGGTTGCACCTGTTTATCAAAGCCAACTTGCTGAACAACTAGCCACTTTTCTTGGTTGCCACAGTTGTCTTGTAGATTCAGAACATACGAACACTTTTTAACCTCGATGTCATATGGGTAAAGGTCGCTTGGTTGTTCACCTGATTTTCTAAGATTCTTGATAAAGGTGGCAAACTCTTGCCTTTTCATTTCGTGCTCCTTCGACAATACTGCTGTGACAGAATAAGTGTTTTTTCTTTCTCCAGATGTAGGGTCTATGTCACACAAGGTGATCTTACTTACGTTGTTCACAAAGATCAGAACCTCGAAGAGTTCTTCTTTAAGTGCTTTCATCATTTCTTCTAACGCGTCGGGTGTTACTGGGGTCTTGGATATCTTAGAGCTATTTGCCATCTCTTCCGTTCGTAATGGGAAACGAAACATCGTAGAATTCTGCACAGGACATTCTTTCTGGTCGTAGCAAGAGAAGACGTCTGGAAATACGTTTTTGACCTTTTCCACTTCTCTGAACATCCTTCCTGGTTTCCATTCAGTTGCACCTGGTACGTATTTGTAATGGGGATCAAATATACACAAAACGTTCCCTATCGCCTCACTACTAGAGACGAACGACGGTACGTCCGTTAGATGGTACACAGCGTTGAAACCAACACCATACTGGCCGGTTTTGTTAGGATCGTCTCCTTTTCTGCCTTCGCCGAGATTTTGTATTCCTACAATATCAGCCTCCGTAAATGGTCGGTTATTGTACACACACAACGCAGGGCCCTGGAGCAATTTCCAGGAGTCTCCAAATACTTTTTCGTCTGAGTGTTGGCGAGGGTCGTTGATAAAGCATATCTCTGTTGCTTGTGCATCATCAGCATTCTGAAGAAGTTCTTTTAGTATTTCTTTCTCGCATGGATAGGCTGTAAGAATCCGCCTTAGACGATTTTCAAGTAGTTCGCTTTGTCCAAAAGGAATCCCAGTAGAGAAACGATTTAGAGTTTCCTCGCGACGGGTCTTGACACCAAGTCGAGCACTCACTGGAAAAGGAATCATTTCATTTACAAGACATACACCACTTTCGTGTGGTATCCAGTCGCAATCTCCCATACAGAGATCACCAACAGGTCTCATCACACCCATGGAATCAGGAAGAAAGACTGTCTCTTGTTCTCCTTCATTTTCGACACCTTGTGCACTACGGCTCTTTAAAATATTTCCCAGTTGAACAGCCATGTTAACTGCTACTTGAATGCTCTTCTCATCGAGATTTTCCTCCCCAAATGTCTGCTTTATTTGCTTTAAAGAAGTTATGAAATCGTTGGCATCGAAAGCAGCCTTCACTCCAGCAATTTTCATTAAGCCTGCAAAACGCTTTACTAAATCTTGTGGAAGCTGGCGAAGATATGGAGAACAATCGCAATTCAGCTCGAAAGCTACTTTCTCCGTTAAAACAAATTCCCCCTCACAAAGAATAAACTTTTTCCCGCCAAAAAGGCATCCTACTTCCTCCTCTGTGATGCACTTGTTACAAAGAGCTTCCTCGAGATACTTGTACGCTGCCGAGCAAACTTCTTTTAAGCAGTCGATCTCAGAGGGTTCCAGATTCTGTGTGCTTGCAGACGCGGCAATGTTAAGTTGCATTTTAACATGGTCTAATGTAGCCTGTTTCCTGTCCAACTGCAGGAACGTTTGGACGATGGTTGGCAAGTGTAAATCAAGTACTGGCTCAGTGCAGCAGACTAAATTCTGTAATCTCTTCGGAAAGGTCTCTGTAGGAGACATGAATACTCTGCTTTTCTTAAAGTGAAATTCATCTGCTTTCCATGGGAGTGGGAAACTTTCAGGCTTCTGAAGGACTGGCAAAAATCTGGCTTGTAAAAATGTGTCCCGAGATTCAAATGAAGCACGATTCTCATTAACATGCAACAAATTTCTCTCTAGATGATCGATTAGATCTTTTGTACGCTTTAACGCTGAATCACTACAATGATCACCTAGTAGACTGATACTCTGCGCCCTTTCTGCAAGTTTTGGCCACGGGAGATCATCTGCCAACATTCCAAGTTGCTCAAGTTTGGCAAGGCGTAAACCGTTCAGGAACGTATCTCTTGTTCCAGATGGAAACATTTCGTCCCCTGGGCTAAACAGAGAGGCAGCTAACTTGGTCGGGTTGATGAGTTGGGCAGGACACTTAAGTTTTCGACCATTTGGTGAGGTTGGAATACAAGCGTATGTCTTGATTAAATCGTCAAACTCTCCATCTATGTCATCAAGTGCGTACAATACCAAGTGGTCTCGCAGGTGTGGTGGAACCGAAGCAATGTTTGGAAAGAATAACTCACGAAAGAATTTACTCTTGTTGTAGTTTTTATCCTGGATTTTTGTCACGAGATCATAACTGACGAATGACTGGTAGATCTCAGCTGGAAGGTCAATGATTATTGTATCCTCTTTCTTGAAAAACGTCAAAACTTCAAAAGAGAGCTGTCCGATTTTAGGATCATACCGAAAGCTAGGCTCCAGGAATACCACATGATTGATGTTCACCCATTGCTTTCCATTGGAAAAGAGAGAGTAGCCTCCACTTGCCAAACTTTGGTAGAACGAACGCGCAAGGGGCTCGCAGTTTTGCTCTACCTCACACGCTCTAGGCCACAGTGAATAAAACTGGTATTTGTCAGCAACTAAAGTCTTAACGTCCTCTAGAAGGTCTAGATAGGCTTCACATACGGAGTCTTGCATGAGACTATTGTTCCACTCCACTCCAGTGGAATCTTTATCGTCTGCTGTCTTCTCCTTCAAGCTTCGCCTGCTGGAAGCCACTGCAAACGTCCCATTAACATGAACCGGGAACCCACTTTTAATTGGAAGTGGAAGGTAGCAGAATAGTTTTCCTTCAGGACGTTGCACATCCGCAGCGACTTGATCAACAACAGGTATTGGTAAGAGTTTTCCATAATCATCGAAAATCAATCTGGCAGCTACTCCCGCTGATGGAAATAGACTCTTGTCATCCTTTTTAAACTGCACTGTGAGTCCTTTGCCCATAGAAGATGCAACAAGCCAAATCTGAGACTCATTTGGCTTGTAGGCCTCGGCTTCAACAAAAGGTTTTCCGCTCTCCGTAATGGTGCTCTTAATTTCAATTGTAAGCGCAGAACAAAGAACGACATGCATGGAGCTATCAGCATTCTTCGCAACTACAGATGATGCTTGCAAGAAATTACACTGTTGCAAAAGGTACTGCTCTTCTTTACTAAGCTTCTTAGCAGCATGGGAAAGTGGAACGGGAAAAGACAATTCCCTTAGGATCCCTTCTCTACACAATGACTTGCTAACTTCAAACAGAAGCGAAGGTGGACAGGAAAGGTTCGAGTCTTTCGGTAGGTGGTAAATGCTAACCCGCATCACATTTTGCGTGAAGAGAAGTAGGGTCTTAGCACCAGAGGCGAAAAGCTTTAAGAGTTCTTTCATTTGTTCGTTGTCGTAATGAAGTTGCTTGATTTCACTTTTAATGGCTTGCTCTCTGGTACGTAATGGAAAACGGAACAGAGTGCCAGGGTACGAGTAGTCGTCTTTATTCAGGTGAAGATCGCAATCAAATATTCCATTGAACGGTTTAAACTGATTGCTGAGACTCCGAAGTCTCTTTGTGTTTTTGTTGAGATTTATCTTTATTCCAGGCTTGCTCTTATTTCTTATTGCCTTTCCAAGATAGAATTTGTTCGGGTCGAAAATCACAAAGAAATTTCTACTCAAAAACATCGGAACGTCTGTCAGATTGTAGACTGCGTTGAAACCAAGTCCAAACTTGCCAATTTTCTCAGTTTCTTGTTCTTTTGTAGCACCGTTTAATTTTGCGATGTTTGTAAAATCCTCGTCTCTGAATTCGGCGTCGTTGTAGACCCACAGAGCAGGACCCTGACAGTGTTTCATTTCTTCGTCAATCAGACAAGTCATGGCATCCTGGTTCGTTCGTTCATCATATAGAAACCTCACTTCAGTGGCACCTGCATCGTCTGCGTTTTGAACAAGCTCTTTGGGTACTGCAAAGCCATCAGAGTAGTCCTCCAGAAGTCTGCTAAGTCTACGGGTAAGTTTTTCTTCTTGTCCGAATTCCTCTCCAAAATCGAGCTCGTCTGGCTCCAACATTCGATTCATCAACGTTGGAACGTGCAAAAGTTCAGCTGTGCTGTTTGGAATGTTTGGATGTACATAAAAATATCCCATGCCTTCATTTTCTTCTCCACCGTGGTTACTTCTTTCTAGCCAATCATGCTCGCAGTAAATACATTTCTCAACTGGTGCAAGCTTAACATACGCGTCGTCTTCCACATGTGTCGGAATGAGCACCTTTTCTTGAAGTTCAGGCGGCAACTGATCTCCAACGTTTGGCTTAATTTCATTCAAAATGTCCACAGACAATTGCAAGTCCTTCCGTACCTCTGCCGGAGGAGGCGGAGGGTGATTATCGTACTTCTCCTTTATTAGGTGAAGAACCTCCACCAAGAATGCGTCATCGCACTTCTCTTGTAAGCCAAACTTTGCAAACAGCTTGTAGAATCTTGCCACCTCTGAGGGAAGGGAACAGATATATGGTGACAGATCAATCGGAGGTTTCTGAGATATCAGGAATCTAGGGGAAGAAAATCCATCTCCGTTCCAAATCCACGGAAGGTTCTTGACATTCTCCAAAGCAGCAAGTACTTCGTCATGATCTGCACAACTGAGAAAGGTGTACATTTCCTGGGCGATGATAATATAACGCGGCTTGTCTTGTGGACTGTAGGCTCGGATTACATTCTGCAAGTGCTGCACGACGTCCAAAACAGCCGGGTCTGCGTTCCATGAAAAGAAGCGAGTTAATTGGCCAGACGGCTCAGCTTTGACAAGTGCTTTTGTCGATCCAATGATGTTTGCTGCTTGTTTGTACTTGACATCGGAAGGCTTTAGAAAATAAGGTTGTGTGTGCTTTTCTCCCCAGAACGGAAGACTTTCGGGGAAGTCGTCAGGTTTTCGTCTCATCACAGAGACCCATGGAATACCCTTAAGATGCATCCCGAGCTCTCCTAAACCTGACGTTCCAGAGACGATCTCTTCAAGTTTTGCCGGATTGCTTGTTAGGAATGACATGATCGCTGATGACTTCATTTCCGCTGCAGAAAAGTCAAAAATGTTATTCACTGCTTTTGCGCTTTCGTACACATTTTGCCCCGTGATTTCTCCTTCGCTTTTCATGCCAAGGCACTCTAAGATTACTAGAGCTGAAGGGTGATCGTACTTTCCAACAGGGAACACATCTTCCTCCACGAAAATTCTTTTTAAGAAGTCTTTTCTGGGATCAAACACCTCCTTAGGTCTCACTCTGTCATTTTTAGTTGAGACAAAGGGCAGGTCTTTTAACTGATTCTGAAATCGCCCATCCTCTGCGGCGTAAACGTGATATCTATCCATCACGAATCCCATGAGTCTGTCAATTTCTTCAGTAGAGTAACGCTGACCTATTACATCCGGAAATATCACCTCAAGCAAAACCTCAGAACGTGTCAAGACTTGGATGTCTAACAAGCTTGCTAGTCTCTTTGTATCGTTCTCTCGAATGTCGATGAGATCTCTGAGGGTTTTCACTGGAAACGCTTCGTCAGGTGCAGCGCAAAGGCCATCACTTTTAGAAACAAAGGCTCCGGACATAGTCTCAAACAGCGGTATGCAGTTCAAGACTTTCTTCTCATCTGGACTTAACGAAGAGGCTTTGGCAACAAACTTCCTAAAACATCGTTTACCATCGTCTGTTGTGGTTTGCACGGCGGTGGGTTTTAAGGTAAGAAAAGCTTCCAAAGCTTTTAAGACCCCTTGAACTGATGGCGGATGAACAAACGTTTTCGAAACGGAAGGGTGCAGGCCAAGGAAACTTGGATATCCTCGCATTACTGTAACTCCAAGCTCTTTCAAAGTTCCGACAATAGCGTCGTCTAAAGAATCGCCATGAAGGCTTCTCACCACAACATCAGATAGCTGCTTAAGTCTCACGAGGGTAATCGGAGCTTCAGAGATATCAAGTGGAAGTAGTGGCAGGCCTTCAAGTCTGCAAAGCTCGTCTACAGAGGGGAAGTTCTTTCCTAGGTATGCCCACAAATTTCCTAGCCAGTCATTGGACGGATGGCCTCCGACTCCAGGATTCCACAAAATGTGTTGTCCCTCTAACCATCCAGGTGGGAGTGACGACCGGAGAAGTCTGGCAACGTCATCTTTGGTGAAATGCCGTAATTGAGTGCATCCTGTTCGAAAAGTAACGTGACTCTTCAGCAAATCTTAATTGGCTTTTATATGTGAAAAACTTCAGACATACTGCCTCTAAATACGGCACTATTGTGAAAACAGGTCTCGCATAAATGGAACAGGTTACCATACAAAATCATAAAAGTTGAGAAAATAATAGGTAAAATAATTGTGAATTGTGAATGCTAGCAAAAAGGTAACTCAGAGATCTCAATTGTCTCGATTTCTTCCGTGGGATAAAATACGATGATCTTTTAAATTGGCACTTTGCAATTCAAGGTTCTAGACCTGGTAGACTAGAAGGATTAAGTATAATATTTTTTCAGATGCAAAGCACCAGCTTAGTTCTTCGTATGGCTCTTTTCGTTGTTGTAACAACTACTGCCAATTTGAATACCTTGTTTTGCGACTGCATCCAGTTTTCGTGACAAATCTTTGTCGATGTTCTCATCAAGGAACTTTTGTCGTGGACACGGTAAAAGTTCACGGGGATGTGCTGGTGACGAAATATAAACAGCCTCTCCTGTATTAGAAAACGAAATGAAGTGCTCGTTGGAGATTGGTAATAGCACCAATCCAAGTAGGTCAGAAAGGCAACCGTCTTTGAGTACAAATTTCAGCAGCAAAAGTTTTTCTGACCGTGTTAAGTTTGAGTAGCTAGAGGGGACATTCTTTAGGACTCTTCGCGTCAACGAAGGTGTTACTTCTGCACTCAACGTTGAGTACAAGCAAATGGCTTTTAGAGCGTGTTCGGGTAAACAGGCGACGTTTTCATTCGCTGCAAGAAAAACGTTCACCAGCAATTCCTTAGGATCACTTCCTGCAAGTCTTTCAACGATCGCGTCTGCCAATTTTATCCATTTTCCTCCTCGAGCCGGAGTGTAGATGATGCTTTTGTCAAGAAGCAACTCAAATAGGGGCTTCTCCACTCTTTTCCATTTCTGATCGATGTTAGTTGTATCAGGCCATGCTCTATTCAATGGAGAAATTATGGGAAACTGTTTAAACTAAAGAAGGACTTTTAGATCCATAAACTGTTTAAACCTGAGTTAGTAGACTTTTATCAACAATAGAGACACAATCAGTCTTAAAGGAGACCGACTGCATGTCTCAATCTATTTCAGCTGTTTCCGTCAACTCATCTTCTTGAGCTCTTTGCTACATATAGTTTTAGCAAAAAGAGGTAATTATATTATAGGGGCACATACGCTTACTTGTACACGGCTTCGCTTTGCCCGTTGTAGTTCTGCTCGTTCGTAGCATCCAGCAGCAGAGAAGCATACGCTTTAGGGATGGCCTCTTGCAGAAGACACTGGTTCCATAACAATGACTTGTCAGTCAGGGGCTGACCTTCCTTCTCAGCCAGATCTTCTTGTTCAGCTGTAGGCGTCTTTATGTATCGCCTGTTCTGACTCAAAGCAAAGAAGCCGTTGATGTGCACTGGCAATCCTGTCAAACTTGTCTTCTGTACTGGTAGTGGTAAAAAACAAAATACGTGGCCTTTCATGTCTGGCGTTTCTTGTCCAGGGCGTTCTGGCAACTCCATGGCGATGCCTACCAAAGGCAGATAGCTGAGATCTTGATCTGAAGCCAAGGTTCTAAATTCTGACGATATTTCTCCTCCACAAAAGTAGTTAGTAACCAGAAACGAATGTCGCTCTGACGTACTTGGGAAGCCTTTAGGGTAGGTAATTGCCTCGATTGTAATAGGATAAGTTACCCAAGCAGCTTCTGGCAATAGTTCACCTGATGAGATCTTGCTTCGAAACTCACTCCTCTTTTCTCGCACTAACTCTAGGGTATTATTGGTGATTCGGACTTGAAACGTTTTTCTGGCGTCACTGTCCTTTTCCTCTCGAACAAAAAGCTCTATGGATTCCAGATACTGAAGAAAGAGAAGGATCAAATGAGCATCTGCCTCAAAACTTTCAAACAACGTGTGCACCTTTTGGGTAGTGTATAACGTCGGCGATAACTTGGATGGTTCTGTCCTTAAAGGGAAACGAAACAATGTCCCATTATAGGATCCCTGTTTGAAGTTTTCCTCTGTACAATTGAGTATCCCTTTGTATGGCTGAAACTGGTCTGGGATGCTGTTTATGATGTCTCGGTCCTCTTTCAATCGCCACCTGTGACCGGTTCGTTTGCCATTTTCGTCGCTAAAGTACTCTTCGTGCGGATCAATCACTCCAATCTGCGAACCACTTACGATACTTGGTAAATCTGAAAACGAACACATATAACTTTGTCGCATTTTAACAATCGAATATATGTACACATCTTTGCAAAATCGGAGAAAAATTGTTGCTTTTCACAGCACCAAGCAAGCATAGCAGAGATAAATACGATTACACGAAGGTAATAATTGTATCTGCAAGGATAGCACAAGCATGATTTTACCCTTAAGTACAAACATTTTCCGGGTTTCCACCTCGGCCAATTTTTCGATTTTCTATTAATCAGCGACAAAAAAAATTCCCCTGAAAAATCCTACAATTTAAAGCGCAGCCAAAATTTGCAACCTTCCGTCAAATGGTAAGCTTCTCTGGTGAATTTGATGTCTATTTGTATTCTTAGTATTACAATTTAAAATCATGAACCAGTAACTTTTTTTAACTTTTGTCTAAATGTAAGGAGTGATAACACAGACTCCCAAGCCAGAGGCTCACATAAAATAAGAATAAAATATGTAAACAAATACTAAATGACAAGAAAATAATCTAAACTAAAACTCATTTAAAGGATTCTTTCAGAGAATTTAGCTATAACTATCAATCCAAACGGTCAATATAATGAAAAATTCCTAGGAAACATTCACGTTAGGTTCTGAGAACATAGCGATTCAAGAGACTCACCTGTCATATGGAAAACAGACTTAAAGCCAAGACCAAAACGGCCAACTTTCATCGGGTCTTTGACTTTGATACTATCACACAACATACGTATGCCCTTCCAGTCATCTTTTGTAAATTGGGCGCTATTATATGCATAAAGTGCTGGGCCCTGATACATGAAAACAATCAGGAGTCACTTTACAAAACGAACAATTAATGAGTCAGGATGTGTTATTCCCAATTAGGAGACCAGTTTGTATTAGCCACGCAGATTTAGTTGAGTCTAATCTATATGGAGCTTTTAACAACAAATTAATTGTTGCTTAATACTGAAATAAGTAAATTCAAAGTTGATCGATTCAAGCCAACAAGCTATTTCTGACTGTAACAGTGAAAAGTAAAGGGAATGTAAAGCTTGCACATTGATAAACAAATTTACCTGAAATTGAGCAATACCCTGGTGATGAAGTTTGGCTGTGCCATAGCTGTGTTTGTCGTGGAGGAATTTTACATGACTCGCGTGTGCATCCTCTGCATTTTGGATGAGCTCCTGATACAACCAAATACATTTCAAGATGTAAATTACAGAAGACCAGAAAAGATATTAAGCACACAAATGAAAAGAATTGAAAACTCTTGTATGCATCATTGTTCTATATAAACACAGCATACAAAATTTTAAAATCAAAGTGTTAATATAAACAGTTATCTTCTTTACCCAATTGTGATATTTGACTTGAGGTCTGGCACTCCCCACTCGCTTAACCCTCACATAATACCAATTGAAAGGATCGATGTCTAAAAGTAACAATAACCCACCCCCCCTCCACCTTTCAGAGGACTGGTTGTGGTGGCCCTTTTTAACTCGTGAATTGCGCGCATGCGCAAGAGCGAGTGGTAGCTACGATGTGGGAAATGGCATACGTGCGCTCGCTCGCTCGCTCGCTCGATTGGTCGATTCCTGTAAACTTTTTTTCGATTTTACGCTTTGGAGTGCATTTGATAGTTTTTGGCGAACAAAAAACAAATGGAGACCTTTGTTGCTAAGAATAGTGGTGGGGTGACAAAGAAGCCAACGATAATCTTAAAAGGGTTTTTTTTTTTCGTTTTAGTTTCAACAAGCGGCGCCAGCGACTGGCAGGCATGCAAGGATTCACACTGAAATAACAGAACAACCTTCGTTTTTCATAAAATTGTAATTTACAATCCTTGAACTTGAAAACAATCCGAAGATTCATTGAAAATATCCTTTACTGCGAAGCGCTCGGAGTTTACAGATGTTCAAAAGCTTTTTCTGCTACGGCGTGAGATTGAGGACAGAATCGATCATTACGCTTCGTATCGTGTGTTGTTCCTGTGTGAAACAGAAGATGATGCCGGCGACTAACGAAATTACAAGTTAACACGAAAATCAAATAACACCTAAACAAACAATTTTAGCTACCGATTTTCAGTGAATTTTTAAAGAACAATTTTCTTTTAAGTTTCAAGACAATTTGAAGATTCAAAATACATATTACGTACTAAAATGCGAAAGTTATACACCACAAAATTGATAAATAGGCCTGAAATGAAATTCTATCTTGTTATTGATTCAGTACGTTGCCTAGCACGTGACTAAAATCTACCCAGGCGGAGATCCAAAATGACGGTGACAGTCTTGGCTTAGTTATATCACTCAAAACTCGTTCCCGTTTCTCTCATTTGATAAAGAGGGAATCATTAATGTTTTCATTAAGACAGTATTGCCTTGATTTTCTAATATTTACAATGAGAGACAGTAAATTTCACTTTTTACCCACATTTACTTCCGACCTTTTCTTTTGAACCAGAAACAGAAATGATATATGTTTAAAACACATGACATCATCCACCCTTGTCAAATGCAATAGCATGATCATTATATTTGTAATGCCTTCTTATCCCAACGTTACTTTGTTTCTTTGCTACATTAGCAAACACTGAACTACTGCTCGTACTCTAGATATGACAATCAACCACAAAATTCCCTAAACCAGATAACATTAAAAATAATCCAAAAAATCATGTGTCAATTCACGAGTTTGCTCACAGAGCACTTTGATTTCTTCATACCTTCAATATCTGTCCATCATCTGGGTACTGATCTAGGATGGTTCTTAATTGCTGGATCAAAGATGGCCTAATCAAATCAAATCCATCGTCATCATTGTTTGCTAATAAGAAAATGATATTGTCAGTGACTATCAAGAAAATTCCCTCATGATTTTCATTAATTCAATACTTAAAGAAAAAATTGCAGATGTCTAACCACTGGGATCTAAGCATCTAACTACTAGCATCTCCTTCATAGCATCACCATCATTTCTCGCATCTAGTCACTGATGTATTACTGTGTACCTAGACCACTCAGCACTAATCTTAACCCTGAAGTTGCTTTGTTGCAGTATCCTTTGCCAAAATGGAACATTGTTGTTATGTAATGCATGTATGCATGTATACATGCAATGATTTGTATAACCATATTAAGTTGCAGGTTCATATTTGTTACTCACAGTCACAATCTGTCTCTGTCTTTTGTCTAAGCATCTAACTTCTAGCATCTCCTACATAGCATCACCATGATGTCTCGCATCTAATCAACAATGTATTGCTACCTTCCTTGACCACTCAGCATTTAATTACTAACCCCGAAGTTGCTTTGTTTCAGTATCCTTTGTCAAAACAGAACATTGTGGTTATGTGTTGCATGTCTGCATGCATACATGCAATGATTTTAAATGACCCTATTAAGCTGCAGGTTCATATTCACTACTCACAGTCACAATTTGTCTTTGTCTGCAGTCAAACAGTTTCTCTCCTCTGTTAATGACTGTGGTTATACTCTATATCAAGTAAAATTACCAACTCTTGAAAATTTCTGCCCTGCATATTTAATCTACAGATAGCTTCCCCCTGTGGCATAGGTTCTGCTACGTGGTTTGCCTGATGCTTAACACTACCAGTCAGTGTTACTTGTCTATTTACACTGCCTACCAACTGTATAGCGTACTGAGGTTCTGCTTGTCTATTTCCTATTTGCTTGCATCTTTTCTGCCCTGCATATTTAATCTACACATAGCTTCCCCCTGTAGCATAAGTTCTGCTACGTTTGCCTGATGCTTAACACTACCTGTTAGTGTTGCTTGTCTATTTACACTGCCTACCAGTTTGAAATGCCGCCTCTTGTACCTGGGTAGCGTTAAATATTATCTATCTGCATTTATCTGACGTCTTCACCACCTGGTTAGCCAATGGTGGGGTATCCAATACGTGATGTTTAAAACTCTTACTGGCTTCTTTGTAGTTAGAGAAGTGACATTTCATGGAGCCAACTTCGCACGGAGGTTATTTCGTTTATGAAAGGTTTATATCTTACAGTACGTAACATTTCCTAGCGTTTTAACAAAGATAACATGTGGAAAACATGAAATCAAACTTGCTACTCACCCATTGTTAATGATACGATGGAATCCTTGGCTTCGTAAGAATGGCTTATCTAAAAAGTGTTTCAATAATTATAGTAGAAATTTATTAAAGTTAATTCCGGCTGAACTTCGCTGCTGTATATCATAAACTGATCTACATGGCAAATGCCGGTGAATGAGCTCTTTATGCGAAATTCAACCGCTGGTAAATGAGAATATTTCAAAACCCCTCTTACGTTCAAAATTGCAACATAGTGTATTTTGCCCATTTCTTGGTGAAATTCCTTGCGAATACTGCTGCTACATAACTGCATCGAGATTCAATATTGAAAGCATTTGGATGGTGTTGATGCTTCTACTGACGATAACTAAAATTACGCGTTGCAGCTCCATAATTGATGCTTATTTCGCAAACGGATGACTCAAACAAGGACTTTTGTTAGGTTAACTGACTTCACACCTTTGCAATTTCGCCTGAGCTTTTCTTATTATGTTATAAATTCAGATAATTTACTGAACTCTAGGGCTAGTTTTTACAAACCTCGTCGTCTTTTCCATGAAATCCATCTTTTGCCACAAATTCTTCGGCGAAATGAAGGTAAATTGTGTTAGAAACGATTCGTAAGAACAGAAAATTTTGTTTCCTAGAAATTCAGGAAGTTGGTTAAAAACGATATGTCACGTGGTTAGTCTCATTTTCTCGGAAAACCATTACACATACGTCATTGCTTATCTTTTCTGAATAAAAGCTAGTCCTCTCAAACAAACGAAAAATGCACACGAGGAAATTTATAGAGATGCTTTCATCTTTGGTTGATGGTCTTCCTTTCTGTTGTTGTTGTTGTTTCTTTTTTTGAAGGGTTAGATTTGATTTTCAGGACAAGTTTTTAGCATTATTTGATATTTAAGTATCTTTTTGTCTATAGTGGCGGATGCATCACTAAACTAGAACACGTCAATAACTCTCAAGATGGAAAGTGGCGACTTTCGTTACAGGTGAGTTTTTTCACCTCTCTTTAATTTTTCCATTTGTAGGTATTTTTCGAGGGTGTGCCCATATTTAGGAGACAGTTTGTATGGGAGTCAATATTAATAAAAACATTTATATTTCTTTCGGGATGGTTCGCTGTATTGGTACCGGACCGTCTGATTTCATTAGACATAGACATGACGCCGTCTACTTCATTGTGATCTATATCATTATGCGATGGAGAGTTGAACGAATATGAAAAAGTAAAACAAGAACGGGGGATATGTACACCGACGGATTGCAAGTAACTAGTACATGAAAAATTGATGCGACACTTTCAGAAAAGCACCGATAGTGACCAACAGATTGTGAACTGTTTATAATCTCTTGTTGTGACCAAATAGACTTCCGCTAAAATTCTAGGCCGATGAATTGTAATCCGCGGTCGATAGGTAAATCAGCATATCTTTAAGAGAATACCTATTCATTCATTTTTATCATGATTTATCAGTTCTATTCAACTTTTGCAGAAATTTTCCTTGCAAAGCTAATTTGAAAAGCGATCCTTCATCAGTTGTGTTAACCTTGTAAACTTAGCAATGAAAGGATGGATCACAAATTATGTGGAGCATCACTATCCGGTTTCTTTCTGGTTCATTTTCGACTTTCTTTGTTTAGATCGAAGTAAACATCATTTCCTATATGTTAAACCAAGGATGGCTTGATCAGAAACTTGAAAAGTTTATAAAACTAAAGTTTCTTGGATTTACTGAAAGGTCCTTCTATTTTGGTTTCGGATAACACTGGTTCGACCTAAAACTACTACCCGGATAACCACAATTGATTAATCCGATCTCAGGCTCCGGCTAAGATAGTCATAACATTTCTGTCGCTAAGATCTACTTTCTTCTAAAGCATTTGATGTGTAAATCAACTGGTGCTTCATACTGCGATTTCAAATACAGGTGAGTCACCGAGTAAAATATTCATACTTTCTCTCTTTGACAGCGATTAATTTGTCAGAATATTTTGACTCTTTTTTTAAGAAAACATGACAAGCTCATAATTTTGAAAGGCTATTTGCCTAACTAAGTCCTATCGCAAGGCCAATAAATAATTTCTTTAGAACTTATAAAAAGAAAGTAAAAGCCAAAAAAGCGGTTCCAGTTATGGAGAAACGATATAGTCTCTTTTTCATGTTCTTTAGTAAATTTTTTTCGGTGAAGTTCACCAGTGTGTTTACCTCAAAACTGGACCTTTATTCGGTTCTCTGACGGTCTCCGAGGGTTACGTTTAAGCATGTCGAATGTGGCAGGAATTCTTTCGTAGGCCACAGAGACTTTTTCCCGGAAACGAAACAAAAATCGGACAAACAACGACAAAACAGAAAGCGCATCGATGATAGAGCATTTTTGTATAAAATTTTTAGCATTATTTATTTACTAATTATTTTTAGTCTCTAATAGCGGATGCATCACTCAACTGAAACACGTATCAAGAAGTTTCAAGCTGGAAAGTGTCGAGTTTCGTTGAAGGGAAGTTTTTACTTTTGTAGATATTTTTTCTGGGTGTGCCAATATTTTGGAGACAGTTTGTACGGGAGTCAATGTTAATAAAAACATGTATATCTCTTTCGGGATTGTTCTCTGTGCTGGTAGCGGCCCGTCTGATCTCGTTAGAGATAGACATAACGCCTGCATTTCATTGTGATCTATATCATTTTGCGATGGAGAGTTAAACTAACATGCATAGGGTAACAGGGACGGGGAATATGTACACCAACAGATTGCAAGTAACTGGCACATGATAAATTGATGCGACACTGTTTCCGAAATGCGCCGAAAGTGACCGAGAGAATTTGAACTATTTCTAGTCTCTTGTTGTGACCTAACAGACTTCCTTTAAAATTCGAGGCCGATGTATTGTAATCAGCGGTCGATGAGTACATCAGAAAATCTTTAAGAAAATACCTATTCATTCATTTTAACCATGATTTATTAGTTCTGTTCAACTTTTACGGAAATTTTCCTTGCGAAGTCCAATCGCAAAGCCAATAAGTAATTTCTCGAGAACTTATAAAAAGAAGGAAAAACCCAAACAAAGCGGTTCCAGTTACGGAGAAAACTTTATAATATCCTTTCCATGTTCTTACGTAAATTTTATCCCGGAAGCTCACCAGTGTATATACCTCGAAAAGATGTACTGGACCCTTATTGGTTCCCCGAAGGTCTCCCAGCATTACGTTTAAGCATGTCGAATGAGGCAGAGAGAAAGCAAAATAAAAAACGGACAAACAACGACAAAACACATAGTGCATCGATGATAGAGCATTTTTTTACAAATTTTCCGAACCTAGCGAGTGATAAAGCGTCAATGATTCACCAAAGCATAATTGTATTGTAATCATTTTTCGGGAACATAATCCCATCTCCACTACGCCACCCCCAGTGGAGGGCTCCACGTATCAGCTCGAGTCGAGTTCTCGAAGAATAAATGAATCATAACTGGTTGATATAACAAACATTTGGCAACCTTAACAGAAAGTGAAATGAATATTTTAATTTTTTCAAGCGTAATAAATCACAATTACAACTTTTAACAAGCCAATCAAATTTGTGGATGATGTCAATAACAACCGAACACAATGAAAGGTGATGACGTCATACCCTTCCCAGAGTTCATATGACAGCGTAGAAATCTTTATTGAGGAAAGAACACTGGGGCCTCGAGTTATGATGCGTCCTTACAACCTTGTTTCGTGTGCTTTCGTGCTTTTATTGGTTTGTTTGATACAGATTTCCCTTGTACAACTATGTCTGGGAACTAAAGAAGCAGAAGGTGGGTCAAATTGTTGATGAAGTGATCGTCTGTTTGAATGTAGATTGTTCAGAGCCATATATAGGAATTCAATATCTCACACGTCCGATCACGGACCTCCGATGTATCTGAAACACGTAAAGCGATGTTCTTTGACACGTTATGAATCAAAGTTACGTGCGGTAGCTCTGAATCAGACAGAAACGACTTTAACAGGGGAATCGTTATGTACAGAATGTGTGTACACAACGATAAATTTAAGCCTTGAGGGGCGACTCGATTTTCACGTGATCTACAAAACTGAAATAAGTACGTACTCTGGCTTTCAATTCTTCTCTCATTTGATTTTTATCCCTATGGGTATTTCTGATAGCTTGATTATAGACAGATATTAAAATTCAAGTGTTAAAAAAACGCGAATAAGTTGTATACCAGCATTATAGGTCTTCAAGACCTGCGAAAATGTTACAGTTCTTTTTAGTATTATGCTGTTTTTTTCGTTGTATTTGTTTACTTTACACGAGATGTCGATATCAGGATGACACATTAGATAAGCAAGTCTTACTGTTGCTCGAGGAGAAGTATGCTCGTCGCAAACTGGTGACAGATTATGTCTTTTGCCCTTACAGAGGTTTTAACGTGAAACCAGATTTTATAGAACGAGATACAAATTAAGGTTATAAATTTGACTATCTTTTCAAGCTCTGTCTGTGTTTGGAATTTTATCAGAAACACCAACTATCTTGAGTTCAAGTTTGTCTCTAGATTAGGTATTTCAAGTGAAAAAAGCTCGATCATGGTTGAATTTTTTAGGGGACCCCAGATATAAATTAAAGTTATTGCACTGTCATGTTTACACTTAGCATTACTTGAGAATAATTATTTCCTAAGATGGCTTGTACAGTTAAAAGGACAAAAAAGGCATGTATCTAATGTATAGAGAATTATCATTGTGCCTGTAACAAATTGAATTGTTTGAATCTGGGATTATTTATGAAACATGCAGTCCTTTATGTAGGGTTTGTAAGTACTCATTACGTCTGTTGATGTATGTGGGAACAACCTGGGCTGATGTGATCCTCAGAATCAAGAAAGATTTGGTCACTGGTCAAATGTCACTATCTTAGATCACGGAAGCTTATTTTTGTGATGTTATTGTCTGAAATACTGAAATAGGGTTTATCAGTTTTCAAGGAAGTCCTGCTTGAACATGACATTCTTTCCAATCAATTAGCCAGTCAAAGTTTGCCAGATAAGATTCGTTAATACGGTAGCTGAAAAATGTTCTTAATATGTAGAAAAGGAAATTTTTCTGTTTTATGTTGAATTTGATTGGTTATCCTTAAAAAATACCTTTGTTTTGAGTGGTTCAAGCGAGACTACAATGAGGAAGTTGCATGCCTAGACAGGCAGATCTTTGGTTAGTTTGGATGATAACTTCCCTGATTTGATAGAGATCATTTAGAGTCTTCAATTTGTTGAAGAGGAAGTTTTTTGACCCCACGGCCATTGATCATGATGTCACAGACACTACTTTCCATGGAGGGGAGGGGATATCTGGGGGGGGGGAGGGCATACTCTCCTGGAAAATTGTGAACAAACTGAAGTACATGAGATAAGTATTCCTTTATTCTGAGCAAGAATTTCCAATGTAGGGAAGTGTTCAAAGCAAGTGCAAGGGAACAAGGAGCAAATTATGTTTAAAAGGTTGAGTTGTTTTATAGATATTATAAAGCAGCCGTTTGCTATCTAAAAATCAGCAGTTTAAATCAGAAACCCTAAATGTGAGAGAAATTACAGTTTCAGGGTGAGAGCCAAAGATTGAACTCATTTTTGTGTGTTTTATGCTCAATACATAAGATTTGAGAGTTCTGGATTGTATATTCTAAAAGTAATCACAATCTTTAAAATAATTTTTGTACTTTGTTATTACTCATTTACAGACAAGTGCCTTCAATACAGTAACAAGACCTGCAAAGATTGTATTGAACAGGATGGGGTGAGTGCTGTCTTCATATGTTCTGTTACATAATCATATTGACTCATGACTCAGCACTAGGTTAGGTAGCCATGATATTGGTCAAGTATTTTTCATTGCTATTCTAACATATGAATCACAACGAAATCAAAAGCCATGAAAACAAGAACTGGTGTCAAAAATAATGGGATCAATATTTACCTTTGATGAATAATCAACCTTGTAAAGAATGTAGTATTTAGCCAAAATAATTTTACCCTTGTGCTAATCAAGGAGGTAATCCTTAGAAGGCAAGAAAGACACTGTGGAGTTGATTGCAAATAGGACCCAAACTTAGTACTGATAATGTATTGTTCACTTGTGTAGGATTTAGCAGTGTGACTTTTCACAAAGTAATATTATGTAACTAACAGTATAAATATGCTCATTTGTCCATGTAATTTAAAATTTTTTTTCACATTCTTTATAAAGCATTGTTCTTTACTTAAACACACTAGATACACATTTCCTGGTCAGTAAGCTAGTTAGAAAACAGGAACTGCCTCATTTTGCCTGTATTTAGAGCCACTGTTAAGTATTTATCACAGTGGAGCTCTGCGATCTCAGACTTAACCCTTTAGCTCCCATGATTGACCAAGACAGAATTTCTCCTTATAATACCAATTTAATATCAAGCAGAGAAGTAATGAGAATATAGAAAAATATTAAGTTTTGCAGATTGTTTGTTCATCTAATACTAAATTCTCCAAACTTAAACTAAAGGAATTGTATGGCTGATAGTAAGGAGAATTACTAATGAGATCTTGTGTGAAAAAATAGGGTTGCATATGAAGGAAATGTACTGGAAAAGACTTTTTTAACAGTTACTAATTGTTAGGGAGAAGATTTAATAGTTAATCTTTAAAAGTTATAGACAAGGCAGTGGTTGACAGAAGTATACGGACAATTGCAGTAAAATATTATTTCTGCCCTTATAAGGCCAGGTATACTTCTGATCATACAGCTTGTGCTTGAAGAGAACAAAATGGCTGCCCAGTCATGATAATCACAGCAAATTAGTCCAAAACTTGTTTGAAAAACATTTATCTCCTTATCTTACATTAAATTCTTCTTGGACTTTAGTGTGCATTTTGTGAGGGGAGTAGCAAGTGTGTGAAATTTGATTCTGTAAAAAGCATAATGAATAAAGCTTGTGGAAGCCAGGATTGGAAATACAAGCAATGTGTGGGTGAGTAAATTTGTTTGTTCAAGGTGGCCTGTCTTTGTAAAGGAAATTACTTCTTCCCTTTTAGATGTACAGTGCACAGTTTTGTTTCTTAATATTTAAGTCAAAGTTTGATAGCCTTACTGTAAGTACAATTTCTAAGTTGTATAGTGAATGTACAGTAGATTGATTGAGGATTTTACTGGTTGGTGAGAGAATGGCCAGTTCTGTGCTAGATAAATCAACCATCATATATGTAATTCGTTTGTAATTTGGTAGAAAGATGCTATTAAGTTCAATAAGCTTTTTAGCTTGTAGAGGAATTTATTTCAGGGTGTTTCCCCTATTATTCTAAAGATTATTTTACTTTTAACAAGAAGTTTCACTTGTGTGTTGTTTACTAAACAACATGATCTGCATCATTTACTTGCTGTCAAAATGGAATTTTGGAAGGAATATTTTTATTATGTACAGTGGATGTATTTTTTCCAATAATTTTTCTACTGGATGATGTATTGTGTAAACATTGATTTGATGTAATTTTGTGCTCAGGGTTCTTATTGATAGCAGATTGCTTTCACCCATATGGAAATGACCACTCTGAGCCTTAACCCTTTGATCCCTAAGAGTGATTAACATTTTATTTCTCCCTACTATATCACCCCTGAATCACACATTAAAGTCAGGAGAATGAAGTAAATGATCTCCGACAGATGAAGCTCTTGATTGTTGAAAAAATTCTCCTTATCAGCACCTTAGGAAATGTCTAAAGAACAGTATGGAGAATATACATACAGATGTTAGGGAGAAAAGGGTTACTAGTAACCCTTTTAAGCCCCAACATCTGTATCTATATTCTCCATACTCATCTCTGTACATTTCTCTTGGTATGGACAAGGAGAATTTGTTTTGAAATCAAAGCTCCTAAAGTTGGCAATAATTTTCTTCATTCTCTTGATTTTAATGAATAATTCAGCAGCATTACTGCAAGGAAAAAGGAGATGATGGTCACTCTCAGGCTTGAAAGATTAAAATAAAAAAAAGTTATCTATTCTGTTCTGAACATACCTACTGGGGATTTAACTTGCATTTTCTGTTTATTTTTTTTAAGTATCTGGCAAAGTCCTG
Source organism: Pocillopora verrucosa (assembly GCF_036669915.1). Classification (NCBI taxonomy): domain Eukaryota; kingdom Metazoa; phylum Cnidaria; class Anthozoa; order Scleractinia; family Pocilloporidae; genus Pocillopora; species Pocillopora verrucosa. Next base: position 5,031,659 of record NC_089321.1, read on the forward strand.
ATCATTGCCATTCCAGTGGCAGGGTTTGTGGTACTGGTCGCATTAGGATGTTGTATCTACTGTTGCTGTTGCCGCAAGAAGAAGCTAAGAGGGTATGACAGTAAATCACATGATACATATAGTAATGATGATAAAGATTTTGATTTCTGTCCCAACTTATGGGCTACTGTGTGTAACTTTACTTCTACATCTTGGATTGCATTGCAAATGTACATAGAAGACTTACTGTTTTGCAATGTTTCTCCTTAGACCTGGCAAAGAAGAAGCAAAGTGGCGTCGTCAGAGGGAGGAAATAGAGATTAAACACAAAGAAAGGTTTGCATGGTTATAACTTTAGGTTTCAATTTATGTTATTGTAACTGACAGGAGCTGTAGACACTGAGTGTCTAAAAATCAAAACATCTGCATTTGAGTACTGGTTATGTCAACTAAGTTTCCTCCAGTAGTTTTACTTAATTTTGGCTTTTCTTCTCTGCTTGAAGGCGTGAAGAGAGAAAGAAGAAGCATGATGAAATCAGGAAGAAATATGGTAAATGAGGAATTCTAATTGAAATTTTACAATCTTAATATACAGTACTTTTGTGTATGCAATACTGAAAGTATTTCAGTTTCAAGATGGATGGTAAATTTCTTTATTAATGGTCAGATCAAGAGGATGGTAAGGTTTAAGATTTCCATTAGACAGGCTTGGGTGCTTCGTGTCAAATTGACACAATTACTGGTAAGAAAATTTTCCAAAAACCACTCTCAATAAAGACCCTTATGTTGTTCATTGTTCTTGTTTGGAGAGCAAAGTGTGCTTGCTCTGAAAAAAACCTTGGTCCAAAGTGGTGAGCAAGAATTTGATTGTAAAATGAAGGAAAATCATCCCAACGAGATGAAAGAGTAAGAAACTTAGAAGTAGAAACTTTGAAGTCAATATGAAATTACACAAACAGTGCTCTGAATTTTTCTTTTTTTTGCAGCTGTTCATTTGGCTATGAGATGTTTAAAAAGCTTGTCATGCCATCGATTTTTACAAATTTGGAATTTTTATTTTTTATGAATGATAAAGGGAAGGGGGGTGGGTGGGGTTGCTTTGAAAAAGAGAGGCATGGTCTGCTCACTGTGGGGAAAGGTTCTATGAATTTCTCTAAAATAACAAAACTTTAATGTTTAAAAACTTAACTTAAGAACTACCAGGAAGAGTTAGTTTTCAAACCTAGTTCGCATTTCTGTCTGCAGGTTAGTGAATCTGGACTGAGTATAAGTTGTTTAATTTTCAGGTCTCTACAGAAAAGATGCGGACTCAGAAGATGTGGAAGATGGCCGCTATCACCGATTTGACAATGCAGCTGTGGCATAAATATAATCCTTGCCTTCTCCTTTTGCTCTTGTAAAATAGTAGAGTAGTGGTATAATGTGGGTTTTTTTTATTTGGGTGCAATTATTAATTTTGAAGTTAAGTATAATGCAAGAATTTGTATGCATTGTTGCAAAGCAAAATATGAATTCAGAATTACTGCTTGTAACATTTAAATTTAAGTTGATAGTCCCTCAAAACTTGATCCTCAGTCTTTAATTCTCGATAGGGGATTCCCTAAAGTTGCTATGCATGAGGCTTGAATATTATTTCAAGATGTTTGAGTCAAGTGTAGAGGTTTTTTTAGAGTTTTAAGGCAAGAAAACAAAATTAGTTTAGCATGATTAATTTTTCAGACAACCTAAAGCTTCCTACGTTTTTTCCAGTTTCGCAGTATAGGTTATGCATGAGTCAAGACTGTCAACTTACATTTGAGGGGAATGTAGTTAGAAATAATTTTCTAGGTTCTTAAGAATTTATATCAGTTAGATGATGAACTTTCCCTGTTTAGTTTACAGTGTAAAAGAAAAAAGACATCCTTTTCATTTTACACAAGCTTTGTCACTTGTAATTATTACTATGTGGTGTTTTAAACTGATTAAATTGATTATAATTAAGAATTGATATTATTTTTACAGTAACCCTATTATGTAGATAATACTTAAGCTGGGTAGATTACTTATGTGACAGAAAGCATCCAACTAACTAATGCCCTGAGTGCTGAATATATATTTTACATGCAAGTAGCTGCTTTTTTGGATGAGAATAATAGGGATGCCTTTATGGAGTAGTGATTCTCCTACTAGAAAGAAAGAAAAAAACCTGTTTGAGATGTAATCTTTTCCAGGGGACAGGAGTATTTTAAGCTCAACTTTACACATCTACTTATCACCCTATTGCTAATAAAAGTGGTCAACAACCACCTTCTCTCTCGTTTATTTCAAACATTTTTTAGGTTAAAGTAAATGGCACAGCACATAAAAAAGAATGTAGTTTGCTTGCTAGTATTTATTTCCTTCAAAAGCTCATTTTCCTCAGTTTTATATATCATAAATAATTTTCTTATTTTGTTGCAATTCCGTTTTTGTGAGACTTGTTTCGTACAACAACGCATTCAGCCTTTTAAGGAGATTTTGCACCTCAGTTCCATCCTTTCATTTGATAGGGCCGAAGGTATCATATTTCACAGCTTACTTGCATTACAAACTTAGCGCCCTCTTGGACATAAGTCGCTGATTCAAACAGTAAAATCTGCTCTTTTCAAAGAAAAAAATTTTTCCTCATCACAATAACATAGTGGCTTTGCTTCTTATGATATAGGAGGCAGTAGACATAAAAATTGGACTCTAATGTCTACAATAAAAAAATAGGATACTAGTGTCCAGAACCATTATTGCCTTTTTTAAAAAATTTGTGATCAGTCTCCAATATCCAAAATCTGGCACCAGTCTCCAAAATCCAAGGACAGTCTTAAGTGTCCAAAATTAAAAGTCAACCACCAATTTCCGAAATCCAAAATTTGCCTCTAGTGTCCAAAGTAAAAAAATCGGTTATTGGTGTCTAAAATATGCCACTACTGTCTAAAATCCATATTCAGCCATAAGTGTACGAATCAAAAATCGGACCCTAGTTGCTGACTGAGACTGACACTGTCTAAAATCCATTTAGTGTTCAAAATCAAATTTCATCCAAATCTCGTAGTCCTGGCCCCAGAGCCTGCCTTAATTTTGTTGCGGGATATTTTTTGCATCAAGTTACATTTTAACTTGAAAATATCGTCGAACGTTATGAATAAGAAAATAAGATATTTTCAGCTCCTCGATTTATGAAAAAATACCTACGAGCGTCTGGTTGTCTGGATACCAATGCGGACCTATTTGAGCCTGCGATAGAAGCTTCCTTAGCAACCGCATGTTGACGACCAGACGGTTCAAGTTCCAGAACAAGGCTATCATTACAAATTAGATTCTTTATCAATATCTGAAACTTCTACCAAATCATTCACAACAGTCGACTTAAAAGATGTGCATCTGAAGATTCAAAAAGACTATATTTGGCTTTGCTAGGATGGCTACGGCGGTGAATACTTCCTTACCCCGGCCGCCATTCGGCACATTTCGTCTCCATCTCTCTGAAGACCCTATCGCCTTGGAACAACGATTTAGACGCCAACAGGCATCCGGAAAATTTCCAGCAACGTTCTCCACTTACGATGTAGCTTCATTTCAAGAGAAAGACGAAGCATTTTTTCGTAAATTCGCGGAGAAGGGCGAGCGTCGCGCCGACGCACCGAGGCGAAGCGATACTCCAGTTGTCGATCCAACAAGTGGTTTCACTTCAGTCGGTGCCGACGCGGAAGATGGAAATTATCAGCAAATAGATCCTCTTGTGAACAAAGATCATAGACCACAGTCCGCCATGCCTTACGGACGACCGATTGTCTCCCCTATTCCGGACTTGAGGTCGCAGAACGCTCCATGGGAGGCGAAAAGCAGGGGTACGCAAGTTTATTGTGCGCGTTCAAGTACTTCAAACAATTGTTCTAATAATGTTCACGACTTTGTCACTCTTCGAAGACGAGATAATACTCTCTAGTTTGAGAAGAAATCATTTTCAAAATGCATGAATAACACTGCATAGTCTCTTATGATTTATGTAATTTCATTGACGCCAAGTACTAAGTAAAGATTGGAGTATCAACATAATTTACCAACTTTTAGCATATAACGTTAATAGTACGTGACAGACTGTCACGGATGAAGAAGCCAACTCTTTCTTCGTGCGTTACGCTTGGAGAACTTTTCAACTTAAAGTTAGCGCTCAAAACGCTTGGAAATATACATTGATACTTTTTACGGTTTCTATGAAGGATTAAATTGATTCGAGGTATAAGAGCTTAAGATTGTGCTGACTGGGACTTTTATTCATCACTTTTTTTGGCAGAATTAGAGCGGCTTCTGCAGCAACCCAGCCAATTTCCCGGATCGAAAGAAGCAAAGGAAATCTCCCAAAAGGTATGGATCATAGTGAGTTGCTATTTTTTAAAGGAGAGATGTGCGTTCATACCACATGTCAGTAACCAAGGATGATTGGAGCTGAGTCGAGACTAAATCTTATATCCCTGAGAAGTCTTTTTGTTACCCCTGTGAACTTCAAGGGGAAATACCCACCCCCTCCCCTTTGGATGGCCAGATTCCAACACCCCAAAATTTTGTACATTGCAACTTTTAAATTTGCATCTTAGAGGGCCTTGTGCCTAGTGATGCCTTCCATTCTGGTGTGGCATTAAAAATGAATGAATTGTCCCTAGATAATGTCAAATTGCTCAGATAACTCAGGTGAACACTTTGAGTTGATTCTGACTGGTCAACCAGTCATAAGCATAGAGTCACTCTTACTAGCAAAAAGAAGAAATAAAAAAGAAGTGGCAAATTTGTCCTGAACTTTTTAGGTTCCAGCCAGTGAACTATTAAAGAACAAAGAATGGAGGGATGCAGTGGCAACAAGATCATTCTACACATCAGAAACTCAAAAGTATGTAGCTGTTAAATTGACTGTTACAATGAGCAGTGATGTATGAATGAATTCACAATTGTTGATTCAGTATCTTATTTAAATTAAAAGAAAAATTAAAGCAGGTTCTTTTACACTGTGTATGCAGTCCACCTTAATGGTATCAATAACAGCTTCTATTGCATTGAAAGGGTTTGTGTAATCTTAGTGCATCAGTTGTACATGACCAAAATAAATATGAAATTGTTTATCCTGGTCATAAAGGTTTTCCTCCTCCTTTATTACCCAGCCAATACAATAATAGATCAAAAAGGCCATTGAAAAAATTACTATAATTGCATTGACTTATTATAATTACTGGTATAATGTGATAGAGAAAAAAACTATTTTTCAATAATGACATTACCATTTTTGATAACATGCTATATGTTTTATGTCACTTTTTTTTCATTATTCTCTCCCTTTAACTGCCATTTTCATCATTTATTGAAAGGTTATACAGTGGAGTAGATTGGAGTTCAAGAATAGCTCCATCTGTCCCACCACCAATCACCACAGTTGAACCGCAGCCAGACATGGTATCATACAGATTCAATTCAAAAAGATATGCACCAAAATCAGAACTTTGGCAGGTATACAATTTTTCAGTTTGCTATAATTATTGAAAGATTCAGTTTAATTCAGACTCAAATGAAATGGTCCTCACTGCTGGAGGTAATCCCAGGAATGGCTTCATTCTATAGGCTCAAGAATTTGCAAATCAAGTTTTAAGTAGATGGAGATTGTCAACGTACCTATATTTCTGAGTAGGTGCAGTGAGCACTTATGTGTTTCTGTTGCCAATCAGGTTACCCCTAATAATTTATCATCTTCCTCTGAAAGTTTGTTAGCAGCTATTGAATTACTCCTTGGGTTGGGAACTACTTGTTGCCACTAGCCAAGGAGAGTACATTCATGTGCCGACCTATCAAAGTGAATGACCTTGACTCTGGGATAGGGGAAGGTTATTGAAAGCCAGTGATTAAGGATGAGTGACATAAACAGCTCACTATTGATATGAATGCTTTGAACAGCTAGTGTTTGAAGGAAGTTTGATCTCCTACAGACCAAAGTATTGAATTACAAAGGAACCATTTGTTAAATAAATGTTACTGTTAAGTGTTGTTAATTTAATGACCCACTGGTCTCTAGTTAATTTTATTTGTGTGACTGTATTTTTCTGTTTCACTTTGGTATCTTCAGCAAATTGGTAGCAGACCACACAGCTGGGATTTTGTTCAGTCACGTAATGGACACCATGTACAAGGACCCATAGATTTGTAAGTCATTGAAGAGCTGTTTGCAGGGTTGCCATTAATATTATGGGGATAGTGCCAGTTAGTGCGTACAAAGAATTAAGCAATTGTAACATGTAGCTTATTTTTTGTGATCAGATTTGCCAGTTCTGAGTGAGTAACCCTAGTTATAGTAGTTGCAGTGTAATTAATATCCTCTGTTGATAAAAGTGTGCTGATCTATGGAATTCACAATAGGACTCGATCCACATTCCCTCGATCCACTCCCTTTCCCTTCCATCCCTACCCCCACCACCAACCCCACCCTACCCCCACTGCCAACCCCTCCCCTCTCCTATGCAGACTTGAGTCTCTTATTTTTCTTTGAATAGATAAAAGAGGATTCTGAAACTGTACAGTTCAGAAGTAATTAACCAAATAATCCCAGCTCCATCTGTCCCACCACCAATCACCACAGTTGAACTGCAGCCAGACATGGTATCATACAGATTCAATTCAAAAAGATATGCGCAACATTTTCCATGATTTTCATATGGTCTTTGTTTAGAGTGGTTGTAACCAAATGCTTTATGAAGCAGATGCTGGGTCAAATAACCACAAGCTTTGTAATTTACTCCATTTTTGGCTTTTTTGAAAATTTTCTTGTTTCAAAATTATTTTGTTAATAAAAATAAATTGCACTAATAAAGACAGATCAGAGAACCATTAGGTATGTGTACAGTAAAATATACTTAAACAAACTGAAATAAATTGATAACAGCTTTTGACTCAGTTGACATTTTTGTCATTCAATATCCAGCTGCAGCCCAAGCAAAAAGACAGGACATATACCAGGATACAGGTTTGTTGTCACTAGTTTATTTTTATAGTATTCCTATAGAACTTTACCTATTAATGTGCCCTTCATCACTGGGGCCTGCTGTAAAGGTCTGATTACTTCTAACCCTTAAACTACCAAGATCTTATTGTTAATCCTCCCCCTTTCTGCTAAACATTTCGTTGTAAGTAAGTTGTGAGAATTTGGTGTTAGATCAAGATAACAACTTTTACCTGATTACTTTAAGTATTCTCATTTCCAGTCTGTTGGACAACGTATGGTTATTCTAGGAAGAAGTAACGTGTCGATCACTTCTGGGAGCTAAAGGGATAAATATGTTTGGTTCTTTGCAGTGGCCACACTCCTGGATTTGGTGACAGAGACCATCCAAGGAAGACGTACACACCAATTGCTGTGGTGCGTACTTCGCAACCAAGATACACAGACACCGCTAGGTATTATGAAAAAAATTACTTGTCAGTGCAATGAGAAATCAGATATTCAAGCAGCCAGAAGAAATAGGAAGGAGTTTTAGATAACATGGAGTTTATGTTGGTTGACAATTAATGAATGAAAAACGCACATCAAGAGACATACACTGTAACTTTTAGCGGGAGTGAGCACCTGGGAGCTTGAGTGAGAGAGGTCAATTCTTCTATACCTGTTCAAAAAAACTAAATTGCCTTCTCCATCATAATTGCTGCCAGGGTTGAAAGGTGTATGTAACTTCTTGAGAGCCTTAAAAGTAATTAGTTAAAAAAATTATTTGACAAAAAGACTTGAAAAGGGGCATTCTTAGAACGTTTCTTGACTTAGCCCCCTTGAATTTTCCCATTGGAGGAGTGGGTTATTGCAGTTTTTTATGGTTCTAAACGCCGATCGCTTGAAAAACTGTGGGAGACGCTTGTAGGCAAGCTTTTCTTCTGATGGGAAACTTTTCTATTTTTACTTAAAAATGAATTTGTGGTTCTGAGTAGTATCGAGGTTTCAAATGAAATATTAACCCGTAAATGTTATGATACGTGCTCCAAGGCTAACTGATATTTATTTGGATTGTTCAAGGCGTGGCAATATTCCCGGCTACTCTGGTTGTGTGCTGTTTTCATCGCATCATCCTACGCACAGCAAAGAACCGGACCCAAAGGCTACAACCACAGCTAGAATTCACAGGTATGTTTTGCGATCGATTGTGTTATTGTTCTTCAAATGCTATGATTGCCTTTAGGCTGCAGTATTCGTTAAGTTTTGTTCAAACACCCTCTCACCTAAAAAGCAACTCAAGAAGATATTTGATCTTTTTTCTTATTTTCTTGCAGAGCACTCAAAGTTCCAACAAAAGTTCAGTTGTCACCGTTTAGACACAAAGGACCGATGTCCAAAATGGTGACTTTAACCCGACCCTTCAATCCATTTAACCAAGTTTAGGACATGTGATAAGTTTGATATCCAAAAGAAAAAATGCTTGTGTAGTGTGTGCTTGACAATTAGGTCTAAGTTTGGGAAGATTTTAACCTTTCGTGAGCTCTCAAGTAATTTTTACGATGCCACGGTGACGCTGCAGTTCCAGTTCGCACCTGTTCACAGAACTATGTTTCCGGTTGGTGAAGCAACTCTAGAATTCTAATACAAACCTTGCCTTATGGTTGGCACCGAGTTAGGGATACAAACCTCCAAGATGCGTGTATAACCACAAAAAATAGAGAATCAGCTTTACTAAAGCAAACCGTCGCCCAATTGCCATCAGCTTTGATAGTTTAACTTTTAACTGATAGAAACCAGAAATGAAAGTGATACGGGATTTCACTGGATTTGCTTCACCTGCTCACTCAAGTATAAAAATTTTAAATTGAGTTTCGATAGCTATCCAGGTTTACTTGTTTCTGCTTTACCTCGCTCTGTGATTTTTCTAGAAAACTCGCGCCATCCTCTCAAACAAAGAGATACGAAACGAATACTTATCGTGGCTTGGCCGCCCGCGTTTTCCCGCGCTTTAGGCAGTTTGCTTGTTTTTACTTGGGTTCTCATTGGCAAACGATGATGTTTTCCATTGATATGATTGGCCGTTGTGATTACTTTGGTGTTGGTTTTACGACAACTCAATCTGGCTCTATGGAGTAACAGAACTAGTGTGGTCAGGAAATTATTGAAGTAACTTATTTTTTTAAAGATGGTTTTTACCATATTAAACAGGTGACTAAATGAAAATTCAAATTTTACAAAATGACTCTCTACCGTGAAAAGTATTGTGAAATCTATTTTTGTTGTTTTATTTCTGTCGTCTTATTTGCTTTTCTGTGGTATGATGGTTTGTTTGTTTCCTATTTGTACATAAAATTTACTTTCTTGAAAAGTCAAATTTCTCTGTTCATTCAGTGAGCTTCACTGCGATGTCAAGCAATCTCCACGATGGCTTGAAAATGGGTATCGTGTATGTATGGTGAACACAAAGAGAAAAAAAGTTGAGAAACGAGGCAACTGTGTGAAAATTCATAAATGAAGACAAAATCTGGTCTTACTGCATCTTTTCCTTTATTTTTAGTCTTTGTGCATGTTGCATTTGTAAATAGCACCAACAGTCTTTGAAACCATTATTTATTAAATTAAGCTGTAAAGACTGTTATTGTGATAAAATATTTGAAACACTAGAAAGTTGCCTTCTCTGTGTGTCGTGAACATTTTTAATGACTTGTAAAACACTTTCGCAAAACGAAGCGCACCAACTAAAGAAGAAGAAACTAAGCAATCTCTCTGTAAGGTTGAGCACAAAAGTGCATTCAGTACTGACGTCCCTATCTGCATTTACACTTGAGCAAATGTAATAGGACAGTTACAAGACAGAGTTACAGGGATAGAAGTAGTATCTCATGGAGCCGTCGTTTGGTCCTCGTCACGCAACGCGATCTCGAGTTCTACAATGCGACTCATCCCAGGTCATTAAACCGAAGGAAAATCATGATACTGACAAGAAATGGCTTCGTCTACGTAAATAATTATGAATAACCTCCAGTTCCTTATTGTAGCTACAAGATAAAAAAAAGAAAAACAAAGTTAAATTGAATCATACCAAACTGACTCCTACAATAAGCACGAATACAACAAAACAGGAGGAGTAATTACTTCCCTGGTACATGCATACTACTGAATATCTCTTCGGCTTATCGGGCTGACAAATGATGTATGTAGTCTCCGTGGATTTTTGTCTTTAAGGAGCTTGTTAAAATTCACTTACTCCCTTTGCCTGAGTAAGGCGCCACTGACCATATACCGATTGAACAACTCTTTTAAGTGACATATTGTCGCTGGTGTAGACATATTTAGAAATTCCAAGAATGATTCTGGGACATTGATCATTGATTACTTAACTTTCTCCCCCTGTTTATTAAAGGTGATTTTACTTTCTCTAAAAGTTTTATTTTGTCTGGCTTCCCTGTTCCCAGGAACTCGGCCACAATACACAGATTGTTCTACAAAATTCCTGTCGCACGAATAACCAACCCATAGACTGGCCCATCCCATGATCGTGCTAATGAGTCTCCGAGGGATGAAGCCGGGAACTGGTAACGATGTTTTGTTTTCTCTCGTTCCCAGTCTTTTCCGTGTCAACTCCCATGAATCGACTCTTAGTTCAACGTGGCTGCTTCTTCACTTTCACAGACATTCAAGTGAGTTTCTTTTCAGCTGGCAGAAATTTTCTTCATTCCTTGAGAAGATATCAACACTGCGAGGTAAAGTGCTTATTCTTAGTCTTAATGTAATCACTGTTTGCTAAAGACTGACTCTGATGCTTACCGTTAAGTGATCCGTTCGAGGTCCATGACGAATCGAGCCGGAAGCACAGTGCAGTTGTTGTTCTCGGTAACACCGCTTTTCAAAATTTGTTAGAGACCTACATCTGTTCTAGGTACCCTCAATTTCCACTTTTTATTGCAGCTTTTTTAAATTGTCAATAAAGTGTTCAATTATTTGAGTTTTAATCTTCTGTTGTGTTACGTAATTTTTTGCTTGTCTGTTCTTATGGACTTTCAGCTTTCAATTATACATAATCTTTATTTACAGTATTCTTATTGAAATTGGTGCTTGAAGACTTTTTAAGGATTTGGGATTGTTTTACTATTAGAGGAACCTTAAATTGTCATAGAATAGAGGATGATTTTGTGTCACATATAATTAACAGTGGTCTGTACAGGAAAACTGGCTTTTATCTCTTTCGGGAATTTTTCTAAATGCAGAATGTCTTTATCAATTTTTATATCCATATCTATAATTAGGGAGGTTAAACTACAAAACACCTGTCTATGTCTTTATATTTTAGTAGATTCATTAATTCAGTTTAAAACTTGGTTCCTCCAAACACACTTATACACTGTTATGTAATGATTTTGTCATAGAATTGTCTAGATATTTTTTTTATTTTTTATCATTACCATTCTAGTAGCATGTAATTGATATAAAACTATTAATTACAGGTAACCCCTACCATGGAAGCCACAAGGGGCAAATCTGTTGTTATTTACCTCATGCGAAATGACTTGCGAGTTCATGACAACGAGTGCTTACAATGGGCACATCAGAATAGTGACTTTGTGATTCCTTTGTTTTGCTTTGACAAGAGCATACTCAGTCCCACTGCTGTAACATGGCATTACAAATTTGCAAAGACAGCAATACACAGAGCCAAGTTCATTCTGGAGAGTGTGTCTGACTTAAGAGAATCATTAAGGAAACTTGGAAGTGACCTAGTTGTGCGCACTGAGCAGACAGCAAAGGAAGCAGTTTCAGACATAATTAGTTTATGCCAGGAAAAGAATGAAGGACATGTTTCACTTGTTTATCAGAGAGAAATCACAAAGGAAGAAACAGATGTAGAAGCTGAATTGATGAAGGTTTGCGAAGCAAAAAAGGTCATTGTGAAGTCCTTCTGGGGATTGACATTGTACCATTTGGAAGATTTACCATTTGCCTCAGTGAAGTTTTTGCCTGACACATACACAGAATTTCGGAAAACTGTTGAGGCAAAATGCAGAGTGCGGCCGTTGATTCCAGCCCCAGATTGTCTAAAATCACTGCCTGCATTTTTAAAAGATGATCATGTTGGCAGAATGCCAGCTTTAAAGGAACTTGCAAAGGATTATTCAGAAGAAACAGCAGATTCAAGATCAGCTTTCCCATTTTCTGGAGGAGAAACTGCTGCTCTCAAAAGGCTTAATCAGTACCTATGGGACACAGATCTTGTTGCAAGATACAAAGAGACTCGCAATGGGCTTATTGGATCAGACTACTCAACAAAATTCAGCCCATGGCTAGCTGTGGGAGCTCTCTCACCAGGGAAAGTCTTTGATTGCATTAAAAGGTATGAAACTGAGTGTACAGCAAATCAGTCCACTTACTGGGTCATTTTTGAGCTGCTGTGGCGAGATTATTTCAAGTTCGTCAGCCTCAAGTATGGCAACTCCATCTTTTACCTGTCAGGAATTATGAGGAAAACAGGTTTGCCATGGAAGCGAGATATGATGGCATTTGAACAGTGGCAATATGGGCAGACTGGAGTTCCATTTGTGGATGCAAATATGAGAGAGCTACTCTACACAGGATGGATGTCCAATCGTGGACGTCAAAATGTGGCAAGCTTCTTGGTAAAAGATCTTGGGCTTGATTGGCGCATGGGAGCTGAGTGGTTTGAATCTCTACTTCTAGATCATGATGTATCCAGTAACTATGGCAATTGGAACTATTCAGCAGGCATTGGCAATGATCCCCGTGAAAATCGAAAGTTCAATATGATCAAACAAGCTCTTGATTATGACGCAGATGGAGATTTTGTGAGGCTTTGGGTTCCAGAGTTGGCTGGTTTGAAAGGAGCCAAAGTTCACACCCCTTGGCTGTTGTCATCATCAGAACTGAAACATGCAGGTGTAACTCTTGGGGAAAACTATCCCAAGCCAATGGTCTGCCCACCAGAATGGAGCCGGCACACATCAAAAGTGAAGGACTCAAGAAAAACACCAAGGGCACAGCATAGAGGAATTGACTTCTATTTTAAGTCTCCAAAGGGGGCTGGTTCATCCAAGAAGAGATATTAGAGAGACTCTGTTTAGGATAGATCTGCTCTCTTGATGGGTAATAGACCAAATGTTAAGTTCTCTGTTATTAGTTAGATTAATTGTCTCCACAGAAAAAAAGAGTTTCTAATGATCATGAGGAACATTTATTGACTTCTTGACAAAGGAGAGTTATTATGTATTGAATTGTTAAACATTTATATTTGCTGACATTGTTGGCAATGAAGCAATCTCAACCCCAGATTGCTACAGTTATGTGATGGGTTTTGTTAAGCTTTAGAGATCCACAGGCTTATAAAGAAACTAAATTAAATATTTCTTGACATCTAGTTGGCTATAAAGTGAACAATTGAAAGTATGTAAACAACAGCTTAGGAAATGACTTTCTGCATAAGCTAAAATATTATATCTTATACCCTAACACCAGCATGCATATTCTCCATACTGTTAGCTGTTCATTCCGAGGGTGCTGACAAGGAGAATTTAACCATTTACACCTTAGAATCAGTATGCATTTTCTCTGTACAGTTCTTTATACATTTCCTAATGTGCTGACAAGAAAAATTTGTTTACCAAGCAAAAGCTTCTTTCGTTGGTGATCATTTCCTTTATTCTCATGACCTTAACATGTGATTCAGGGCTGATATTGTAGGGAGAAATTTGATGCTGGTCACCCTTAGTGTTTAAAGGGTTAACAATCTAGAATCAAGAGCTTCTTTGGTGATCATTTTTTATATTCTCTTGACCTTGATATGTGATTCAAGGGTGATATTGTGAGGAGAAATTAGATGCTGATCACTCTTGGGGGTCAAAGCGTTAACCATTTAACTCCCAAGATCTGCTAGTTAATTCTCCCCCCTAGCTGCTGCACATTTCCTTGTAAGTTAGTTATGAGAACTTGGTGCTAGATTAAGATAGCTTCTAACTGATAAGTTTGAATATTCTCATTACCTGTTTACTGAATAATGTATGGATATTGTAGGGAGAAGGTCATGTTGATCACTTATGGGAGTTTAAGGGTTATTAAGGGTTAAACCATGTTTTGTATTCATAATGCCAACCTGAGGGGTTGCATTTGTAGCTCTGGGAACGATTATTGCACCAGAAGTTAAAGTAAACAGAACTGTATCAACTTCCAAAGATCTTAGCAGTATTATTGAGTTAAGGAGTAGAGGAATCCGTTGGCTTTAACTGTTTTTCGACAAGAGATCATGTATTAAATTAACAGAGTTAAAAATAAGTTGAGTCTCAGTGCACGATCCAATAAAAAGATTTGCGTATTTAACCCTTCGTTATTATTTGCAAACCCAGAAATGGTTTCACAAATGGAGTTTTCTACTGAAGCGTTGTTATAAAAACGGATACTTCATTAACAGTGGGGTGAAAAGCATTGCATGATGTAACTTTCGTCATTGTTTCTAGGTGTGGACGTTTCAGTTTGAATGACAAGTGAAAGAGGAAAGAAATAAATGTTCCAAGACTACTTCCAAACGCATCTTTTTTATTTTTCTTGATAAAGTACAAAGAAAATATGAAAAGTTGTTTGACTCTCTAGGATTCCGCTGATAAAAACAGAGTTTAAGTTCGAGTCTCGCCTGCCGGAGTTTTTGAATCAAAAGTATTTGTAACTAGAATAGTTTGCCCAAAATATGAACAACTTCTTCAACAAAGACTACTTTATAATAGAAATGGTTATTATTTTACTTTTTGTCTCACTTTTACGGTTACAATCAATATCGATAACAAGTGTTCGAATACAAAAATAGGCTACCAAGACAGAGGTTATAAACTGAATAAATGTGCATAATCAGTAAACTTTGGTCGCGAAAGAGTTGTATAATGAAACTATAACAGCAGGTAGAAGGATTATAGTATCGCTTTAAGTTATAGCTGAGATAATAAGAGAAGAAGATGGTAAAACTATTGAGGTTAAAGGGAGAAAATTGAACATCAAGTAACATATTTGAAGCAGCCAAAATCTCTCCTTATTTGGTAACTGCCGGCTTTATAGTACCCGAGGTTACTAAGATTTTTGTACTAATTTTATAGCTACATTCAATATATTCTCTTGGTATGACATCTTTAAAATCATGAGCTCTTTAATTTCATATAGAGCGAAAAAAAAAAACAGATGGTAGAGCGAGATGTATTACACGTCAATAACACTGATGAAGATTTAAGTGCTTCTGATCTATCTCTTCACTTTAAATCCTTGCGATTAGCTTGGATCCCCTGACTCATGATAGCGACGTTAAATCGAGGTTCAACTTCATTTGATTTCAACCTGCTTTTTCTCGGAGGAAGATCGTCTTACATTACAACCTCACTGCAATTTTGATACAGAGTTTCCTGAACAATCACCAATGTCACATGTCTACAAATTACTCCTCTCGCATTTCGTAAATTAAGAACTCTTTCCAGCTTTTGCGAATTATTCTTGTTTAAGGTGATTTCTCAGAAAAAAAGTGTTATCGAACAATTGTTTTCAACTTTCCTTAAATGTTCCTTACCAACGTCTGTTTCGAAAGATACAATTAAAAAGATAGGTCACCGGATAGGAGTGTCCAGTGTAATTTAGTTGTAGGTGGCATTTGCTGTTGGTTATCTTCCACATGGTATAATCACAGCTTTGTAGACCTATAGTGGACAGTAGTCGACTATTATTGTGCCCAGACAATTACTCTAGTTTACTTTAATTCGTCACTAAACCCCGGCCTTTGCGTTACTGCTGGAAGATTAGTGTGGTGAGACAATCTGTGAAGGAATTACTCCGACGAACACTTTGCTGCTAAAAAATTTAAAGGCTTGAAATGGTCCTTAAGGTGCTTACAGCCACCTTATAGAGTTGATTAAGGTTTAAGCTTTAGTTAGAGCTTGTAGCAGATTTCCAATTCTTTTGATAGCAATTTTTGAGACTCAAGTCGTCAGTTATTTGTAGGTGATATTGTTAAACAATCTTAATTTCCTTCATCGATATGACGTATAAGAGCAGGATGTAAATTTTAAAAAGAGCAGCTTTTCTTTCCCATGATTGACACCGCTAATTTTAATATATACTTAGCTGATGGAAAAAAGGACATATTAAGTGCAGTGCTTGGAGACTTCTAGGGCTTTCACTGCTTTTCTTTATTTGGTAAGTGCCGGCATATCATAAAAACAAAAGCTATAAATATTTGTCATCTTGTATTATTAGTTGGTATATCCTGTATGTTCTCTCAGTGTGACATCTGAGAAATTATCAAATCTATCTTTAACTTCGTTTCAAACAAAGCACAAGACAAGATGAAGAGAGAGATATTACGCACAAAAAATTACTTTGTTTAAGATATGTGTGATTCTTTTTCTAATCCTCTCATCTTCACATCCCGGCGATTACCTCAGCTCAAATAAAGAGACTAACAATACAGACGGAAATCAAGGTTGAATCGTATATAATTCCAACCTATCGTTGTACATAGAATACGGTAGCCTTCATCCTGTGCTCTTCAGAAGAGATATGGTACCAAGCAAAATTTTTGCAGCTATCAATAGCCCTTTACTCCCTAACATTAACATTTTACATTTCCTAAGGTGCTGACAAGAAGAATTAATTAAAAAATCAAGAGTCTTGAGCTGATGATCACTTCCTTTTTTCTCATGACCTTAACATGTGATTCAGGGGTGATATTGTATGGAGAAACTAGATGCTAGTCACTCTGAAGGGTCAAAAGGTTAAGCATAAAACTTGATACATAAACATCCAGACGATTCTTCCGAAAATTCGCCCATCGGAAAAATCTACTAAACAAAATGATATTCTCTCGACAAAGTCAAATGCAAGGACTATTACCAGTTAGAGAGACTTAAATGCTGAAAAAATTAACTAGGAAAAAACACTTTTTGCAGAATTTGAAAAACACGTCATCAACATAGGTAAAGAAAGGTCAACGTTAACGTTTTCAAACAACAGTGGTAACTGGGATTAAATGGCTATGGAAAATGTAGACACATTTACATTTTGCGGTGAACTATGCAGTACGTTTATTGAATGTAGTCAGTGGTTATTTGTCACTCAATCCTTATCACCATCACCGTCATCTTATTCGTCATCATCATCGTCATCGTCATCATCGTCATCATCATCATCATCATCGTCATCGTCATCGTCATCGTCATCGTCATCGTCATCGTCATCGTCATCGTCATCGTCATCGTCATCGTTATCCTTATCCTCACCCTCACTGTCACCGTCACCGTCACCGCCACCGCCACCGTCACCGTCACCGTCATTGCTATCATTATTGACATTCTTATCATAATTTTCCTTCCCGATAGCCGTCTTTTCGCAAATGAAACCAGGCCTACTATGTTCGCAAGTAAAATCATTCCATGTGTGGTACACCTCTATCATCTCCACGCAGTTTTCTCCTCCCGGGTTGTTTGGTTCACCGTTAGCCCAGTGACTAAAAGATAATGTGGAGCCGTCTTCCCACTTCCATTCCCGAGACTTCCCTGGGTCACTCAGTCCAATCCACACGCTGTTATATGTTAGAGGAAGGACTTCGCTTGTAACAAACTTGAGTTCTTTCTTGTTTTGGAAGGTTACTAAAGCTCCATCCAATGACTGGCAGTACGATTTAGCTTTAAACCAGCTTGAGTCTCTAATGAAGTACTTGTAATACTTCCTAACTTCACCAATGCCAGAGATCCAACCTTGTCCTTGAAAAATAAAATTTAGTCGAAAGGTGATACAACATGGTTTTTTCTAACACTTATTCTTTGCCAGATATATACTACCACAATCGATTGTGTTTTCCCATTAAAATGGTTGATCAATTGTGGGCCTGTAAACTCGAAAATGACTTTGGTGACCCCTCTTTTTGATCACTGGATTGCAATCAGCATATCGCTTTTCATATTTCTTCTACTTTATTAAATGTGAAACAATTCGTTGACATGATCATTACCAGTAAGAGAGACTTAAATGTTGAAGAAATTAACTAGGAAAAAACACTTTTTGCAGAATTTGAAAAACACGTCATTAACATAGGTAAAGAAAGGTCAACATTAACGTTTTCAAACAACAGTGGTAACTGGGATTAAATGGCTATGGAAAATGAAGACACATTTACATTTTGCGGTGAACTATGCAGTACGTTTATTTACATGGTTCAGAGCGACCTTCAAGTAACTGTAAACCATTGATCTTTCTCTATTACGGTATATATTTTTATTTCTACACTTTTCACTCATCTCTGTCTAAGCAGTTTTCAAAGTAATCCCTAAGATCAACACCTACAGACGCCTGATTAAAAAAACTGGACCTATTCGCATCCTGTTTTTTAGTACTGGGCTCAGCGAAAAACAATTCCAGAAAAAACTTACGGTTCTGGCAGTTAACACCAGTGTAGTTTTGGCGGCATTTACAATTGTAGTCACTTGTTTCATAACGTGGTAGACACGTGCCCCCGTTCTGACATGGATAGCTTTCACATGGGCTCTGTAACAAAACATTTGATCAGTGTAAGTCTGTTTCGCATGTTTTTTTAAAATCACTTGATATATGGCTCATGCGTTATCATGTGTCCATTGAAAAATGAGGCACGCTAGAAATCTGTAGAGAACGAAAGATGCGTTAGAGCAACTTAAACCTCTTGAGTCATCAGCGTGAGCAATGGTAGTATGAAGCGCAATTAAAAATTTGATTACACGGATGTACCAGTCATGTTAAGAACTGCTTTAACTGTAACAATTTCCAGCAAGGAACGACAAGTCAACTACAAAACAGGGACTAAATAAGCCTATGAAATGTGAAATATCAAAATAGAGAACAACAGAAAAAAAAATTTAAAAAATAAAACAAAACTAAAAGAAGAAATAGAGACAGAGTTTGAAATACTAACTCACCGAGACTCTGTAATGATGAAAACTTGTATTCGCACGAAAGCTTTTCAATGCCCTGTACTTGTCCGAAGACAGCAGCTCGCACCGAACTCGTTCGTCAGTTCGGAGGTGGACGCCAATGTTTGTTGAAAAGCATTGTAGATTTTTCACGCATTTCAACAAACAAAGTTTTCCAGTTTCAACATAAGCCACCTCGATCGTTTCAGCACCTAGAGCATGGAATAACTCCTCTTTGAAAATTACATATCGAAGTCTTCTCGAGCTGCTGCGTTGAAAAGGTTTACTTGTCGCGAAAACAGTTTGGACCACAGTATAAATGATTAGCAGAGAAGAGCACTTCAATTTCCACAGTTCCATGTTAAATGGAAATCTTTGAAGATGCTCGTTTTTCCGCAAACTTTTTTGCAGTTATATCGTTTGATGGTCCGGAGAAAACTGTTTCTATGCCGAGCTCAAAGTTTACCATCTACCTTATTCTGTTTACACTTTGGAAGAAGCTAGATGGTTAAATTTTAATTAGCTTCTCTATATCTGAAATAATCGACAGGCAAAAAAAAAAAACCGAAAAGCAAAACAAACCAACGAACAATGGTCTCTAAATCAAATTAGACACACGCAGACCATACGGAAAACCCGAATGACTCATATCACTTTGTTTATTTTAATCCACCAAAAGAGGTGACTGTAAAAAAATGAATTTTTTATAGTATATAAATGTCGCATTATCCTTTTGTTTTTCAAATCTAATTTTCTAGGAAAATAACGATTACATTAGATTAAAAGTAACAAAAGGTTATTTCCAGAGAAACAGCTTCCCCAGTGAGCAACAAAATTAATTTCAGTTCCAGAAGTATCCGATAAAATGTAGACAAAGAGACTTCTATTGAGAAGATATAGAAGTAATCAGATCAAAATTAAGATTTAATTAGAATGAGACGCTTATACGAAACAAAGATACCCTAAGGACTAGCTATTTGTGCCAGAGATGAAAACTGAAGCGAGGAACATAAGGTAGAGTAGATATGGCGATTTGACCCGGAGCTTGAATCGGGAATGGAGGCAAAGACAAGTTATTTCATTTCATCTTTGTTTTCTATAGCGTCCGACCCCATCAAATATACGTTTTGGGTTCATGTTTTGGCACAGAATTGATCAATAACAGCAAAACGAACCTTGCATGCAATGCGTTTAAGCCCACATTTGGTCACTCAGGTTCACAGGATTTTTGATGCAACCGGTATCATGGAATAACAGAAGCAATTGTATTGGTGTACAAAAGGCTAAATGGCAGTAAACCTAAATGTATTAATAATTTACCTGACAGAGACTCTGACAAAAAGTAATATAGATAACCATAAATAGATCGAAGCCATTCTCTTGTCTTGATTTAAGCTACTCTCGTTTTAAGAGACGTACTGAATGTGGTCGGACGGTACTCTGAGAGCAATCAATGGAACATGCATGGTGCAAAAGTTTAAGCGCTCACTTTTCAAATCAGTTTAAAAATATCAAATTTTTACGTAATCAATAATGTAAGTTGATTTTGAATCATTTCAAATCCTTTTTAAATACTTCAATTTCAGTGAAACTATTTACTTCTTTTATTGGTTTTATATTCTTCCGAAAACAATATCCATAGCCTTAAGAGCTACAGCAGTTATGCGTATTTGACTTTATTAACAAAGTCGCCTTCGGAAACGGATAGTGCGCGTTGTATGTAGTTTTAGCACCTCTAAAGAGTGTCAAAAAATCATTTTGAACTTTTTACTCATTAATTTTTGTCCTTCTTTCCCAAATAAAACTGGGATCAGCTGTTAGTCGATCACAGCCTGTGTCTTGCCATCCATTGTTCCAGTAGAGTTTACTAAACGACCCAAATATCATCTGCGCACAGTTTTCATTAGACCTGGAGGGAGCGGGTTGATTATGCTGCCACTGATTGAAAGACGGATGGGTGCAATCCTCCCATCTCCAAACATCTCTGTTGTAGTTGCTCAAAGTTCACTCCAAAGTAATGATTGGTGCATGAACAATTGTAGTCTTTGGTTTCGTAAATTGCTCGGCAGTTACCCCCGTTTTGACATGGACAACTTTCACAAAGACTCTGCGGAGAATAGAGAAACCATAATTGATTGTTCTCAAACATTTGTATCAACGATACTGATCATTAGTCATCACTGGAGCGAACTAAGCTTGCAATGGATATTTTCTTTCAAGACCTTAACAGCCTCTAAGGAAGGATTTTTGAAATATGAAATAACACCCAGAAAACTAATAGAGATGAAATTAATTAAATATTAAAAAGCAACTCACCGAAATTCTGTGATGATGAAAACTTGCCTTCCAGACAAAAAATGTTTTGATGAGCCATACCTATCTGAAGAAAGAAGTTCACTCAAGACCTTCCTATTTTTCCGAAGTGTACGCCAAAGTTTCTACGCCATTGTGTACTTTTCAAACACTTCAGTAAACAATCTTTTTATTTCCTGCGCAAAGCACATCGACTCTTGAAACATCAAGGGCGTGAATTAAATCGACTTTGAAGATCGCATACTGAGGTCTTTCAGAAGGGCCACGTTGAAGAGCTCTCCCTTTCGTGAATACGATTACATTTTCAATGAAGAATATAAGCAAAGAGGGGAATTTATCCTTCAAAATCGTCTCACAGTATAGAAAATACCAAAAATGCGATCCAAACGGTAAAATATGAAATAATCGCTACAACAACTTGTTTATGATGAATCATTTAAGTGTTCCAAGTGAGTGGAACTGAAGATTACTCAGTGTATGATAATAACACAATCACACTCACCCACGCTCAAATAAGCGCCTACTCCCCGGGCCATAATGTGAAACAAGCGCCCCACTCTCATGAATAGTGTGCAAAAATGATTTATGTTTAGGAAATTTGTTTTTCAAAGTTGTTTAATAGCTGATGTCTACTCATCTATCACAAATGGAGCTAGGGTCGTGTGTTAGTCATTCAGAATCTATGTCAAGCAATTCACCATACCAGTAGATTTCATAGCAAGTGCAACCCAAACATTAGCTGAGCACAATCTTTACTACGCCTGAAGTAATTTAGTTCATTTATCTCCTACAGAGTAAAAGACGGATGGGTGCCGTCCTCTTATCTTCAGACCTCTTTGTTGGATGGATTACGACCCAGTCCAATCCGCACACTGTCGCACACTTCATGAAGGACTTCGTGGGTGACAAATGCGTGTTCCTCTGAAGTGTTGAAAGTCAGCAAAAAGTGCTTTACAATGTTTTAGAATGCAATTTAGCTCGGGAAAAGTTAAGCACTTGAGCTAAATACTTGTAACAAGATGTGCTGGCAACTTTCCATTTCGGATTAGTAACCCAAACTGTGAAATAAATAATAAAAATGATAACAAAAAAGAAGAAAACAGCTATCGAGATGATTACAATAAGAACACAGACTGAGAGTATTCATGATCCACCTCCAAACAAAGACAAGAATTTGACTCAGCAACACTCGGATTAAAGTATTACAAAACAAATTATGTTCCAAGTAAGGGAAGGTGTTTTCAGTTCAGTTAGTATAACAGGCATACATAGCTAGAGAAAGAAATTTAGTGGCCCCTGTAACACTAGACTTTTTTGACCAATAATATAAATAAAGAGGTTATTGCTTTTCCCCAGCTAGCAGTTGACTTTATTACGTAAAGGACTTACACAGTTGTTCACACGTCACTCCGAAGAAGTTTTTAGTGCCGACAGAAACAATTGTACTTGTAGTCTTTGGTTTCGTAAATTGCTCGGCAGGGACCCTCGTTTTGACAAGGACAACTTTCACAAAGACTTTACGGAGAATAAATAGACCATATTTGATTGTTCTCAAACATTTGTACTAAAGATACTGATCATTAGTCATCATAGAAGTGATCTAAGCTCGCCATTAATTTTTTTCAAAACCTTTAGAGCTCCCACAGGAATAATTTTTTTAATATGAAATAACACCCAGAAAAATAAGAATATTATAAAGATGAATTGGAATTGATGATTAAAAAGCAATTCACCGAAATTAAGTAATGATGAAAAACTTGCATTCATGGAAAACCTTTTAAAGGAGTGGTATTTATTTGAAGAAAAAAGTTCACACGAGACCTTCCTATGTTTACCGAAATGCACGCAGGCTTAGATTGTAGAAAAACATGCGATTGTACGAAGCGTATTACATCAGAAAGCACAAGCCGGGACTGAACTCCCGTGAGGAATGCACTGAACTTAACGATCTTCTATTTTAATGATTTATTTTAATGAGCTATTTTAATTAACTGTTTTTAACACATATTTTAGAACATTTTATCACGCCATTAGTTTTCATGCGTCCTACTGGCTAGTTCTACACTATGCTAATTTACAGTGGCATCTCCAACGTTTAAAACCATAGCGCAAATATTTTATCGTCCTCCCTGGTGATGCCGTAGAACGGCGAAAGCTCGGAGTGAATAAAGAAAGAACCACAGTAGCACTTAAAGGCTTCATTTGATCAATATCCCACATCATTACGACATGCTACTAAAGGACACGTTCAAACGTTTAGAAAAACCGAAAGTTACCTACTCGGTTGCCTTGTTATGGCATTTCTCGCGGCTGAGAACGAAAATTGATGCCTGGTAGATTTGCCGCAGGCCGACTTAAAAGATTTCTATTGTCGGTAAGGAAAAAGTCAATAAAATAGAATCTTTTTAAATTGAAAGTAATTACGCCAATTGTTTGTTTTGTAATGATTCAAATCGTTTTTCATCTTGAGCCTTATTGTCAACGCACTATACGACTTTTTTTCGCATATTGTGAATCCTATTTTTTTCATTCCTTAGTAAAGACAACTTTTCTTGTCAGTAAAGGGCTATTGTATAAAACATGGTTTCCTGTAGATGTGGAGTTTCTCTTCTCTTGTTCAATTCCATATCTCACTCGTTCGCTACGTTTACTCGTGAGCACCCGAGGAGAAATTCCATATCTACGCGCGTCCGTGTATTATTCACTATTTGTCATTCAGCTTAAACATCTCACGTCATGAGAAATCTCAAAAACACGAACCAAACGGTAAGAATCGGCAATAATCGCTACAATGACTTGTTAATAATGAATTATTTGAGTTATTATCCAAGTGAAAGTAAAAAAAAGGCGCGAAAAAAGAGGGGAGTTTAAAGAAAGGCGCAAAAAAGGGGAGTGTACAGAAAGGCGCAAAAAAAGGAGATTGTAATTTTGGATGAAACATGAGGGGCTCCATACACAAGTACTAATCAATGGCAATATGAGAAACATTTCCTTGCAGCAGAGCAATTTTAATTTGGATCGAAACCCCTCCGACAAACTACAATTGATAAACTATTGAAGAAAATCTCTCAAAAAAAAACCAAGGTATTTGATCAGCTGAAACAAACCAATGTTTAATAGACAGCGACAGAAAGAAAACCGTGTGGGTGTGACTTGCGACTTTATGCTGTAAGTCAACTGTCCAAATACGGGCGGAACAGAACACCGCGTTTGTCAACCGCAGCTTTATTTAATAACAATAGAGCTTTGTTGAGACGCTTAAAACACCACTGTTTTCTGATAAAACTCATAAAGTGCAGAAGACATCTTCGTGCCCTGCTCAGTCACAGTCACAGTCACAGTCACATTCCAGGTGAGGTAAGTTTCTCCGGAATACATGTCCTACTGAGTTGCTTTTACAGTCTTCGTCTGATTTTAAATTGCAGCATGAAAAAAAATACGTATCTCAGTCTCATTCTTAAATCGTGTATTTATGAATGTATACTCACCGTGGAAATCCAATTCGATTTAAGTATTACAATCGAATCATTACGGTGTATTCCTTGAAAGATTCCTTCCTGGCTAAGAGAAATATGAAATATACATGACTGAGAGATATAAAAAATATGCCCCTCACAGAAAGGGGAGGGGGAGGGGAATCCCTTCTTTCAAGCCCCCTACCGACCTTTCGCCTATTTACGTCTTCTTTCATTTCAGTTAGTCCGAAGAACTGCATATGAAAGACTAAGGATCGAAATTTTGCGTCTCTGTTCCTTTTCCTGCCTTCCATCCTTTTTCTCTCGTATCTCGTCTTTTCCCGAATTCTTTATTCTCGTGTCTCTCCACCTCGCGTACCCCGGTGGGGTTGTTAATAAGTAGATTAGCAAAAGCACTAGATCGAAGACTTACACACTTAGATCGTCCGATTGTGAATAACTTAATTTTGATTAAGTTGCTTACATGATCGGTTAATTTTAGCGGACAAATTTAAATCACTTCTATATATTTTTAAGCCAGATATAAGAAAAAAAGGATTACAAAGCGTAGTCGCGCTAGAAAAGTGTGATCTGTAGACCCCTGAAATTAATTCAAACAACTGCCTTTTAATGAAATACTTAACTGCTTAATATTAATAGTTTTCTCTCACAGGTCTCATTCAACATGGTTCTAATCTGGGCTTTTGTGTCCTTGATTCTGAGCATTGTGTCGTTAATTTTTTTGCAGCCTGCATACGGTTTGTATATTTTGTTTTTTACATCTCTGGAAAGATTGCATTACTCTTATAAAGTATATGAAATGAAATGTTTTTCTGTTTCAAAGCCTTTATTTGAATTGAGACATGGAAGCTTCCAACCACTTTATTAGGTACACAGCAGGCGTCAGAAATATATTTAGCCATCTTCATCACAACAAGTTTTGATTATATTTTAATTTGTTGTTTTTTGTAATTGTTGTTTTTGTTGTTACTGTTTTTTCTTTTTAATTATTTGTTTGTTTCTTTATTTATTTTATCAGGAGCCGGATATTGTGACGGTAAAGCAGATGGAAACTATCGAGATCCCGATAATTGTTATGGATATATAGCTTGCTCCAATCAAATCGTGTACAAAATGAGCTGCAGTTCCGGCCTCAAATACAACGAGAAATTAGACCAGTGTGATTGGCCAGAAAATGTGCAATGCAGTCCTGGTAAGGTACATTTGCTGTTCTCCCAACGAATTTTTATTATTTCTCATTGTAACGTCACCAAATTAAGTAACTGGCCATTATTATTCATCACTTATCACGGGAGGGTGGGGGGTGTCAGGATAATATTACCTAATCTCCACCTGATCCAGCATTAATCTTTCCAATATTCGTATTATCCTATGTTCCCTCTGTATGCTCTGTTAGCGATGACTGTCCCCCCCCCTTCTCCGTTCCCCCTGAAAACCGTGTGATCCCAAAATCCACCGACCCTACCCCTCTAGGTAGATGCCATCTACCTCACACGAGCACCTATAAAGCAATTGACGAAGGAAGATACTGTACGTTTCCGAAACCAGTTTTGTTGGCTATAACGGTTCTTCTAGGAACTCTACGGCCACTGTTAACGACATTAAAGTCATTGCCACATTCGCTGAAAAGCGCAGATATATCCTAGTCCCCCAATTGTTGCTTATCGGAAGGAAATGTCCCTGAAAGATCCTCATGTTAGAGCACAACTTCCTTCACTTTTATCTCTGACACGACAGGATAGTTGAAAAGTAAAGATAACCTGTACTAAACAGGGTACAAGGAACAGGTTATTTTATTAAACATTTGCGCTTGAATCTTTGGCTGAACAGGTCACACTGGACGAAATCACATGTTTCCGTATTTCTGAAACGTGGCGGAAACATGCAACTCCATGTTTCCGTTATGTTTAACATGCACAAAAAGTGGTCCGGTTCCGTTGTATACGCAGCAACGGAAACGCGAGAAAACGTCACGAAACCGGTAACGGAAACACAGGTTATCCGTCGTGTTTCCAGAACGGTTTAACATGTTTCTGCCACGTTTCCGTTTACGGATTCTTGCAATTTCGTCCTGTGTCAATGATATGCTTCAAAGTCTCTCTTTCTCCTTATTGGTCAGTTTGATTTTTGGTATCTCAAACAAAAAGAACTGATACGGAAAAATATGGGCACATCTCAGATTTGAATGTTACTTTTGATTTCTAACGCAAGTTCGTTTAGTTTTTTTTATGTCATTTTTTTATTTTTGTGTATAATCTTTTTTTGGAAAGAAAGACGTAGGTGTTTCGAATTACAGGTCATATTTTGGGGCTCCTTTCCTTACTCTGGGTGTTTTCCAACTAAATCGTTCTTTCAGTTGACGGTGGCTGGTCTGACTGGAGTGTTTGGGGTCCATGCACTGTTACCTGTGGCGGTGGAACTCAAGCACGAAATCGCAGCTGCACCAACCCCCCTCCTTCCAATGGTGGTAAGAAATGCACTGGACCTGACACAGAGACCCAGCAATGCCAAACTATGATTTGTCCGTGTAAGTACCACCGCAGCCAGAGCATAAGCTACTTGTGAGCCAAGTCTTTGCGGTTTTTGCGCTTAAGTGTTCTGTAACATCTGTAAATCTCTCTAAGTCTTAAGGCGAATTACAAAGAGGGCACCCATGTGCACCCAATCACTCAGCCTCTTAATACCCAGTAACCCAGCTTAGTATGCCTTTCCAGTTAGTCAATCAGAGACAATTTCCCAAGAAAAAGAAGTTGTTTG
This sequence comes from Pocillopora verrucosa, assembly GCF_036669915.1. Classification (NCBI taxonomy): domain Eukaryota; kingdom Metazoa; phylum Cnidaria; class Anthozoa; order Scleractinia; family Pocilloporidae; genus Pocillopora; species Pocillopora verrucosa. The sequence goes on from NC_089321.1 coordinate 5,059,111, forward strand.
GAGTCGCCTTTGTGGTTTTAGCCACGTCACCAGGATGGGTTACAACAAGGCATTAATTAACATTACCAAGTTAAGTGGACGAGCAGGGAAGTCATTCGATATAAAAAGTGTTCTCAAGTATAGTGGTGCTTTTGATCGCCAAATTGAAAAGCCCACCCCAATTCACAGCACATGCCAATGTTTTAATTAAATGGCACTGAAAAGAGTAACCTAGAAAGAGAGAAAAAGAAAAATGAAAAAAGGAGAATAATGGAACAGAATAATGAAACATATGTCGTTCTGAACCCACACCAAGATAAGGTTCTTGAGTATACAAACATCGACTTATGCATATGTTCAAGAATGAGAACTGCAAAGTTCTGCTAATATTGTTTGCGCCTAGAATATCGGGAACTAAGGTCTTGTTTTGAACTTCAAATTAATTATTATGAAAATTCTTAGAATTGCACTTCAATCCACCTTTAAAAGAAGGACTGAGAAGGGCTGAAAACAGTTTGCAATTCAATTTAAAAAATGAAAGTCGATTAATGTCGATCATTTCTAAACTGTAGAGGATTTGTCTTCCTATCAATCGTTAATGGTCAAAGGGCCCAAAAACTTGACTGACAACCACCAAAATAGGTAAAATTTAACCGTCAACCGTCAAAGCTACACTCCCTTTGAGATCCTCGCATATATTTTTTATGGTCCCTTAGGCATTCTTCTCTTTTAATTTTAATGTTTGCATTCTGGTTTGTGATCTTTTCAGTTGACTGTACAGAAAAACCAGATGGAAATTACAAAGATCCCAACAACTGCTTTGGGTTCATTGCCTGTTCCAATGGCATAGCGCACCAGATGAATTGCCCGCATGATCTCAAGTATAACGAGAAAAAAGATATATGCGATTGGCCTGAAAATGTCACCTGCTAAATGTGATTTACTTGTTAGTAATACTGACTCAGTCATGTGGAAAATTTCCAAATAGCTCCTGAGTTAAACTATGTAATAAGCTAATAATACAGCGCTGATAATACAGCGATATATGATTAAAACAATCACATGATATTTGTGTTGAGTTTTCTTTAATAAAACTACAGTAAAAGACAAAAAACAAAATGAAAAACAAAAGAAAGTCTTTGAGGGAGAAATATTCAGTTCATACTCCTAAATCGACTTGAAGTTGGTTGAATTAAACGAAAAATGTACACTATAGGGCAATATCAACAGACCTGGAGGTTTGGATGCATGGAAAAATTAACGACGGGCAAAATTGAATTTAAAACAATCTACGTTAAATAACCATGTTTTAGTGTGAGTGGAAAGAAAGTCAAAATATCACGGGAAGGGGGCAGTTATGGTACCAAGTTACTAAGCGATTGTCCTACGAAGCATTTTCCGCCGGCAGGTTTTGTTGCAGTAGAAATGTATCCCACTTCAAATCAACGTAAAGCGTACTAAATACAAACTAGCAAACAAAATCAGAAAAATTAAAAATACATCTCCAACAATCTAGGTTCCTATTCTGCACTTTTATTTCGTTCTGTGCTTTTATTTTGTGTTTTTGTGTTGTGTTTTTGTGTTGTGTTTTTGTGTTGTGTTTTTGTGTTGTGTTTTTGTTTTGTTCTTCTATTTTTGCTGTTGTTGTTTTGTGGTTGCTGCCTCTAAATTATTGGAGACGAAGCCGCAATATCGGCCACTGGTGTCTAAATCCAAAATCGGCCACTAGGGTCCAAAATCCAAAATCGGCCACCAGTATCCAAAATCCAAAATCGGCAACTAGTTTCCTAATTCCAATATTGGCCACTATTGTCCAAAATTCAATATTGGTCACTAGGGACCATAATCCAAAATCGGCCACTAGTGTCCAAATATCAATATCGGCCACTAGTTTCCAAAATCCAATATCGGCCACTAGGGTCCAAAATCCAAAATCGTCCGCTAATGTCCTAACTCCAATATCGGCCACTAGTATCCAAATATAAAGTTGCCGATACTATTCAAAATGTAAAATCGGTCACTAATATCGAAAAATTTTTTAGAATTTGTCACTTGTGTTAAAAATCCAAAATTAGCCACTAGTGTCTAAAGAATAATATCGGCCATCAATGCCTAAATCGGCCATTAGTGTCCAAAAATATGAAACCGGCCATTAGTATCCAAAATCCAACATCGGCCACTAGTTTCCCAATTCTAAAATCGGCAGCTAATGTCAAAAATCCAAATTTGGACACTAGTGTTCAAAATCTAAAATCGGCCACTTGGGTCCAAAATATAAAATCTGCTTCTTGTGTCCTTATTCCATAAACGATTTATGAATGCAAAATCTAAAATCGGCCACAAGTGTCTTAAATCTAACATCGGCTACTAATGTACAAAATCCGAAATCATCATCATAATTGTTATCATCGTCACTGTCACCGTCTCTGCACTCTATTACCGTCGTTGTCACCCGAGGCTGTAGATAATTGCTTCTCTTTTTACTTTGTTTTGAACTTTGTAATTTTTTTAATGTTTTCTTTGCATTTGTTTTTATTGTAGGTGGATCAAGTTACTGTAAATGTTACAATAGTCAAGTGTGCTGGTTGTGGCTCTTTCGATGATGGTGAAACTTGCTGTTTTAATCTACAGGGATCTTGGATGTGTTATCCAATTCCGCGGGCACCTAGGATGGCAAGCGTTTAAGAAGGAAATCGTTATTGTGAGTTGCTTCTACTATTACTAAACGACGGCTGATGATCTTTCCATATACATTTTTTCAGAACTGAGTTTTGCTATCAAGGAATCCTTTATTGTAAACTGGACTTTTGCGCCTTTTCTATCCCGTTTTAATTTCAACATTACGAAAGTATGTAGTTTTTTTTTTGTTCCTCAATATTTCGATCTTAGTAAAATGTGTTACGGTTGTTTTCAATTACTGTTTTCGTCTGTAGGTTATCAAATTATCAGTTTTGCCTTTCCCTTTATAGCATGTGTTTGTAGAGGTTCTCACAAACTAGCCTGGCTGATTTTACGATTGTCTCAAAGAATATCATGATTGTTATTACATCCATTATACCTCAGGACCACTTACAGAGCTGGCATAGCCTCCAAGCATGTTATATTTTCGCTTACCTTGGATGTTCTCCACGATTTCTTTAAAACAATCACTGCAGCTAAACATTAGTTGATTCTGGGGATGTTACGAGAGTGGCGACGAAAAGTGCTTGTAATACCTCAGCATCTCCCTTTCGTATACACAGTGGAAATATCAATGCCTTTGTTAGCTTGTAATTAAATTCAGGGAGTTTATCTTGATACTGGTATACGATACGATATAACGATTTGGGCTGCTAGCGAGTGACCTAACGTTTAGAAATGATTGTCTTTGCATGTTCCAGAATCTCGACCGTGGACACCACTATTTTGAATTTTACTGAGCAACAATGTTATATTCCTCTCTTTTCCATTTCCAGGCGATTTCCTTGAACAATTAGGAGCTACACAAAAGATATCTCTTGATTTCAATGATAGTGCAGCTGCTTTTTGTTTTCAAAGAAAGAGGATAAAAGAAGCTGCTGCTGCCTAGGATGCCTACCCCTGTACTCCTTGCAGGCGAGTTTGCGCATCCAGCATTGGTCTTCATGCAAATGTTGTCTCAATCAAACACCAGCCATTGAATTGTCCCGCCCCCTCATCTGTCTCTAGAGACAGGATATACCATCTCAGAGAGGCTGTCTACTACCAATTAATTATAAAGAAATTCCGATAAAAGGTGGTCAAGGTCAGATGCATCTAGGCTTTTAGTTCTTTGGTTTTTTCATTTCAGTTACATCTACAAAGTGAGCAAGAGTGTCTGTTTTATTAACCATCTTTTTGTGTTAAAGCCTATCAGTTTACTAATTGATACAATCACAAATAGCTTCCTGGCTTTCGTCAATGCTTGTTGCAGAGGTTTCCAGATCGCAACAAAATTTGCTTAGTGAATGAACTTATTCGTCTTCGTCAACACTCGTTTGGTGACTTGTTTAATAGATTCTTTAAAAAGAAAACAGGTTTCGTTTTCGCAGTTTTAGTTGCAAGTTTTGAATTTGCCAGTTTTCGAGAATAAAAATACACGGTTTCTGGCCTTTTCCGTGGAAACGGTCAGTATGGCAATATCCCGACAGATTAAAAACCAATCAGAACGCTCGGATTCACCTCCGCACTACCCTGCCATATAATAATAACACACAATAATATTATATGCATTTATAAAAATTACAAAAGAAAATAAGGCTAAGAAAGGCCTAGAAAGTGATAGAATTCATGGAAAGACTGATTTACCAGATAATTCGGGGATTGACACAACTGCAATCTAATGTAAAGTGAATACATGTAACTAATAATCTTAAAAATCTTTGAATTAGAGAAGGCTTGAGAATTATTTCATGTAGAGTTCCATACTTTGGAGACCCTAAATCTTGCAAGCGTAGTTTACTCGGGTTTTCCCCTCAAAATAAGCGAGTGGTTACCAATGGATTTCCAGTGTGGGTGCCATTAGTTACATAAGTGTCATCAGAGTGAAAGATTCACTACGGATTAGAAAACACGGTTGCCTCCCTTTCGCAAACAAAACCGGGATTTCCTTTAGAATCAGCACAATGAATGTCAAGCCAGCCATCGTTCCACTTTCCATTATAGTGCCACCCAGTCACCATCTGAGCGCAATCTTCATCCCGGTTGTTTGGTTCATTATACTGCCAATGGGCAAAGGTCAGAGGGGAGCCATCATCCCATCTCCAAACCGTTTTGTTGGCTGAATCACGACTTAGTCCAATCCACACGCGGCCGTAATGAGTAGGAAGGACATCGTTAATGACAAATTTCTGTTCATCAGCATTCTTAAACATTACCAAGTTACTGGTGAACGATTGGCAGTGTGATTTAGCTTGGCCCCTTTCCTTCCCCACTTGATCGAAATACTTGTAACAAGTAGATTTGAAGGACTTCCATCCTTGATCAACACAAGAGGCTGTTTTGAAAAAATCAAATAATAATAAAACCGTTCACACACATACGCACACCAAGAAATAAAGCGATTGAAGTTGTTAATCAGTTGGTAGACCGGTCTATGCATCACTTTCTGAAGGCTATTAGCCTTTCCACGCGAAGATAGAGGAACTGTAGAAGTCTCTAGGCAGACTAAACGACAGTGTTTACTTTCAATAGAGTTTCTTAGAGGAATTGTTACAATGGGGAAGTAAGGGACAACACAACAATTAGAAAAAACTTGGAAAAGGAAAAAAAGGACAGATAATACTATTCCCGTTACGCCTATTTGAAATAATGGTAATGCAAAGGATCAAAAAATAAGAGAAGTAAACTTTTATAATAAAATAGTCGTTGTCATGTTTCCGATTTTTCAGATTGCTGAAAGCGTGTTTTTACCTGTGTTCATTTACGTGAGGAGATACTAGTATTTGCAGTTTCAGACAGTCTGAGACAGTATCTGTAATCTACTAACTTAGGTTGTATAAGGCGATAATCAAATGCTACATTTTCAACAAAAATAACATCATAGTATACCCTCTGAGTTGTCAATACACTTCCAATTTGGTATCGAGAAGATACCTAAGTTGCTACAAATTTAATTTAATTTTTTCTAATCACGGCGTTTATACACTCTTATCAGGAAGTTTTGAAAACGTTCTGCCAAATTTCCGTAATAAGCTAGCTAAAAATCTGACTCTTACAGAGGAGACGAACCTTCCTTCAAATCCTAGCAATAAACGCAGGAGATTGTATCAAACCAAGTACATTTGGTAGTTTACGGGCACGACTGATATTTGAAAGTTTTTGCAATGTCAAACTTTTTGAAAACATCATGAATGAAGTAGATGTTCTCATGACGTCACCCTCTAAAGCTACTCTGTAGGTCCTGATTGCTTAATGCCCATCATACCTTTCAACGACTTAAGAAATGCTCCATGCTTCCCGTGAATCGATCATTTTTTACAATAATTGTGACGGACAAACTAAGGTTAATGTTTTTCGTAGCTTTCTAGAAATTAACAAGCTTTGTTTATCTATATAATCTTACACATACCAATGACCAGTGGGGGACAAGATATTATGTTGAGTATACGATACTCAAAGTAATTGAATTAATGAACTTACTGCGCTCGCAGTTTTTTCCAGCATAGTTTCCAGTGCAAGTGCACCTATAGTCATTTGTTTCATTAAGTCTTCGGCAGGTGCCTCCGTTCTGACAAGGAGAACTTTCACATGGATTCTGTAATGAAACAAATAACTCTTTGACTCCGAAAGCCTAACATTTCAGATGTAAAACATCGAAATAATAATAACAAAACTTTTAGATAGCAATAGTAGAGATGGTAAGTTTTGAGCTCGGTGAAGAATTAATAAAGATGTTTTTTCGTAGAAAACATCTTTCTTAATAGCAAAACTGTCAAACAGAAATTCACGCAGCAATACTACACCCAACTAGCCCTAAAAATTTTACTTACTCACCGGAATGAAGTAATGATGATAGCTTTCGTTCGCCTGAAAGCTCAGTGCTGGCAAAGTGTGTTTATCGGAAGACATCAACTCGCACCAAACCTTTCCATTACTTTCTACGTGAATGCAGATATTTGCTGAGAAACATTCGAGGCTTCTCAAACATTTCCACAAGCAGTGTTCTCGAGTTTCTTCATAACCAACCACAATCTTTTTACCATCAAGAGCGTGGAATAACTCAATTTTAAAGTTCACAAACCGAAATCTTTTCGATGTGACTCGGTAAAGAGTTTCCTCTTCCGACAGAACAACAGCATACGAAATGCAAGTTAAAAACAAAGCGGCAGTAACAAACTTCCACAAAATCATCTTTGTTAGATAGGTAACTTCATTTCAACTGACCCAAACATATTCAACAATGCTTTAATAATTTAACCTTGCATACACTCAATTAATTGTAAGAAGGAATGGATATTTCATTGTTTAATTAACATAAAAATTACAATTTTCTCGATTGTAATTGGTTAAAGAAACCTCCTATTTCAAATATGTAGTTTGAATCAAACAATCACTGTCATAGTTGTAGTTTAAATCAATTAATCACAACCTTGGTTTTAATCACCATTATAGAAACAGTGTACAGACTCCTAAATTGGAGCTGCCTTCAAAATGGAGAATTTTTTGTTAGTCTTTTAGTGCAAATTTTCCCTTTCTTTTATAGCTTAGATATTCCTCTTATCTCGGAGATTATAATTTTTTTGATTAATTGGTCGTGAGACTTCGTGTCGTCCAATCCGGTCTATAATCATTCGTGTGATAAACAAATCGGACTCCCGCTACGCGGTCGTCCGATTCTGTTATCAGTCGTATCAATTAGACTTCACCCAGTCCTATTACCATTACTTAGTCATTGCTGTTTATTCCCAAAATCTTCAATATAATGTCGGGTTGTCATAGCAAAGAAAGCAATTTCCTTAATATGTTGAAAAGCACCCAGAGGATTATTCAAGTTGACAATTAATGTGAACGGAGGAAAAGTAAAAAACTAAGCGCAAACAATCAATAGTAGGATTCGCATGTGGAGTGCGAAGTTTAAATTTAACGTTTGTAACCGACTTTATTTTTTCACCATACTGTGTAATCATATCGATGTTATCACTATCGTTACTGAAACGAAATTTCAAAGAAACTACATTATGTTTTCTCTCAAATGCATCATTAATGCTTCGAAAATATTCTCGAGTTGAAGAACAATTGCAAATGCTTAGCTGTCGATGTAATTCAGAGATCAGAGTATGTAACACGAAAATCGTTAAAATTTCAATAAGGGGCGAAAACACTGAGATAGGTCGATCTTCAAAACGCACAGCGAAGGAGTGATATGTAAACTCCAGACTACCAAGGAACCAATCCATTTGAGACACTTTATAGGATTTTGACGCGAGAAAACAGATTCTAATTCCATTTGAGCTAGCCAGTTTGCGTGGGGTCTTCTTTCAATTATTCCTTTGAGGTCTCCTACGGCTCATAAATAAATCATAGTCCTTGAACACAGTTTGTTTTAATTTGTTTTGTCCATTTCTAGTTTTCTTTGTTTTTTTGGCTCTGTGAGAAATCTCAAGGCAATACAGGCTTAGATATTACGCTTTCAAATTCATTTGTCATGCAATGTATTCTACTGGGCGTGCGAAATTTCGAACATTACACAGATGCTCGTTTAAATTCAAAACCAACCACAAATAACAAACAGTAAAAAACTAAATACAAAGCCTATAGAACGTGGAATAACTTTCTAACAACAGTGGAAAGTCTTGTTCATTTGAAATAATTTAGAGACTTACTGATGCATCTAACTAAATACTTCTATTTCTTGGCATAATCTTTCAACAAACATGATAATGTAGTAAGTTTATTTTTGTTCTGTTTGTTAGGTAACACTCAAAGCAGGGCTTACGCACTTTTTCAGACTGAATCACTTTTCCAGGAATTTTCCAGGACTCGAAGATTAACATTAACCCTTTCCCTCTAAGTAAACCAAATTTCTACCTGAAATATCTCAATGGCTTGTGATGCGAATAAAGAAAAACAGACATTGTACAACATATGACATATCACCCAGGTTTTCAGGACTCTAAAGGACTAATCAGGGATATTTTTCTGGGGTTTTCTGGTGCTGGAAAATTCCTGTACAAAATCCCAGGACATAACCCATTATATCCCCAGCATCAGTATACAAATTCTCCACACTGTTCTCTATACATTTCTTACCGAATTCACAGGGATAACTTTTTTTTTAAAAAAAAAAGAGCTTCTTGAGTAAGTGGTCATTATTAAGTAGTGACAAAGTACAGAAAAATTAGATGCAAATCACCCTCAGGGGCTTAAGGGGTAAATAGTTTTTCCAGGACCTGTTCAAACCCTGTCAATACAGGTTACAGACGTCCTCTCCAGGAAATACAGAGGATTTTGCAAAGAACTTATGCTAGACAAAGAAAATAATTAAAATAACTGCACCATTGTTGTAACAAATGTCAGAGAACAAATAAATGTGGGCTGAATGATTGTCTGATTGATTAACAGATTGAAAAAATTATGGATAATATAATTGAATGATTAATTGATTCATTGATTGAATGTTTCAAAGCATGATTGAGCAAATAATTAAATGATTAAATGATTAATTAATCAGTCAAATAACATGTGGATGATAGAATAAGAAGATTGATTAGATTATTGATTGAATGATTATGTAAAGGCAGGGAGTTTTAATCTGAATGGCATAATTACATGTATGTGTGGGCATGTATATTTGACTGTATACCTAACCATAAATGGCCTTAAACAACACATGTAAATAATTGTCTTCTTAGTTGAAAAGTTCAAACATCTGTTTGGGTTGCTTTAACAATTCTCTAGTTTACACTGTACATCTCTACTCCAGGATGGATTTTACCACAATAAAGTTGGTGGGAAGTTACTCTGAGGTCTGGCTTTTAGATAATAACAAGGTGCCAGAATTTTGTTTGTTTGTCAATTTCTTAATTTATGTTTGTTTGCTGGTTTTCTTTTCAATTGCTTTCTTTTTTCTTTCACTACTTCAAGGAGACAGGATTGCATGATTAAATTCCAAGTCCATAACTGCTTTCTTTGACAAACATTTCCCCACACACAACTTACATTAAGTAAGTAACACCTTTTGAAAAACCTGCCTGATCACTTCTCTTTGTTTGTGGGCCACTGTATGCTGTAGAGGTATATTTTAGGCAGTTTCTAGTGCATCTTGTATCTGTAGAGATTTAACGAAAGCTCTGATGTAGTCCATCTGTTGAGATCTTGCCAAGTGAAGAATTTCCACCAAGTTCTGTCTTTCTCTTTGTTATCTTTTTGACAGGTGCTCTCCATAAACCCTGTATCTTGGTATTTATCCCCCTGATGACTGCTTGAACAGGTAACAGATTTCATCTGAGCTGGGTTAAACAAACTGTTCAAGTCAGGGGGGTCTTCCATGCTTAGATGGGGATAAAACTGCTTTATCAACTCAAACTGGGGGTCATGGAACTTTACTGTTGATGGACACACCAAGAAAACCTGTTAAAACACATGAATAGTCTGCTAGTAAATACAGTGAACACTTACACTAAGCCACTGTGATATGTAATACACTCAATACTCTGCATTTCTGTACACTGGATGGTTAGAAATGCCATCAATTCAATAACATAACTGGTTTTATTTTGAAGCATTATTTTTATTTCCAACCTGTTCCCATCTCAAAGAGAAGGGATGTTCTGTTTACCAACAACCTGCTTATCTAAAACTGACAAAGAGGGACCTACTTATCTCACATTGGATTGGAGATGGGAGTGCTTTATCATACCACAATAGTAAACTACAGGCTCAATTATAACACAATTAAACCTTTAATTCCCAGAAACAATTACAATGTATCTTATCCTTGTGATCCCAATGTGTTTCCTCATAAACAGATTATGAGAACAGGCCAGTTTATCATGAAGTGAGTGTCATCTTGATATACCACTTAATTCTTCTGTCTCAGTCACAAATAAATATGTGGAAGTCAATTGAGAGGATTACTAATCTAAGGGCTAATCTATTGCACACTTCATGTTAAACCCTGATTTCTAAAGATCTCATAAAAATGTTAAACCAATAAACATTAAAGTTTGTCATTGTAGTATTTCATTAACATTGGATTTGTGCTCATTCATCTGTGCATACTTTAGTTTGCTGCCCCATAACTCTCTGAAAGATTCTTCATTCAATGTAATTTTATGAAATTACAAAGGGACACGCATTCACACATTTAACAGTCAAATCAGCAGTACAGTGTACGCCAAAATTATGCAATACTCACAAATTAAAGTGTTTTACTAGGATTTACCTCTTTCTTCATTCCACGAGCCTCAGTTTTCTCCAAAATCACTGTCAAATGATTGTTTAGTTCATATTGTGAAGCACCTTTTAAGTCATACAATGCCAGGTTGTGATACATCCCTTTGTGGGAACTATAAGCCAACTTGGGCCATGCTAAAAGATGTTGGGGTGGCATATAGGTGTGGTAAAAAGTTATATGAATTGATGTGCTCAAAGTATTAATCCGTGTGAAGTGAAGATGTCTTTGGAGATGTTCCAGACATGGGTAGACACCCCCTTGATGCAATATTCCAAACATCATACAGCCAAGTATGTTCCAGATAAGCCATGATAACAGCAACAAGGGTGTAACAGATGAAGAAAAGAAGCTTTGAGAAAAAACAACTACAAGTGGAATGAGAACTGGGGTGATAAATCGCGCCTCTTGATGTGGTATTAACGACAGCAACACCACAGGAACTAAAATACTACAAAACAACATCCTTAAAATGAAATGAGCTTTTAAATCATAGCTAGTATTGTCCTTTTGATCATTTGTGCTTTCCAAAGTTGTCATAGGTGCAAAAAATTTTCTTCCCATCATGGCATAGACAGTGTATACATACAAAACTAAAGCTAGCGGTCCAAACAAAAGTAGCATGTTAACTGCAAAATGTGTAATCCTTGGATGGAGACCATGTTCTTCCAGTGAGCTGGTGTCCATGTTGTACAAGAAAAAGTTTACAGGAGTCAAAACAAATTTTCTTATCTGCAAATACCCGAAGTAATAAGAGTCTAATATAATCAAACTAACAATTGTCAGAGCTCCACCAAGACCCAACCAAATGCAGTATTTCATAATATTTGTTACAAATTTTGTAATCATTTTATCGATGGACCATCTGAGTAAACAAGCATCTAGCAGGCACCAAAACATAGGAACACAAGCAAAGGCCAGAAAGGTGGGACGGATCCAAATCCCTGCACCTACCATGGCCCCTATCAAGAGGTATCGTGCCTGGTCCTTTCTTGAGTGTAAAGCACTTCTTTTCGTCAAGGAGAGCACAACTAAAAGGAGGAGAAAAGCGAATAATATGGCCTCAGCTGTATTGGAAAACGTTCGCGTATAAAACACAAGGGTTACGAAGGAAGTTCCAAGAAGACATAAGGACGGTGCTGGGTCTGTTCGAAGATTTCGACAAATTACATAAACTGACAGATCAATGATCAATGAAGCACCACAAATAAATAGTCTTGGAGCCACAACAAGAGCTTTTGAACTGATAGCTTCTACACCCAAAAAGGTCCTCAAGATATACAACGGTAAGCCTGTGAAAGCGTATGGGAAAGCCGCAGATCTGACAGGAAATTCCTCCTGGAATTCCCACGTTCTTGTGTGTTTAAATTCAAATAAATCACCAGCAGTGATCTCTGGTCCTTGGAAAAACTCGTCTGGGTGGATGTAGCCTGTTTGTGGAAGGCAAACCCAAAAGAAACGCAGAAAAACTGCAGTCAACCAGACAAAACCCGAGGTACGAGCCGCCATATTGAGGAACGAGTTTCATGTAGTTTTATACGACACTCTCACTGCAATTTTTTTTACCGCTGGTCGTTTTCATAACTATTTTGCATATGAAAGCCAGGTGACACGAAATCTGCATTATCAGTAAAGAAAACGAAACAACCCTTGGTTTGGTTGAAGACGTTAGGATTTCAATTAACTGAGTAAGGGGCGTGTAAATTAATTTTGTGAACATAAACACAGGCAGTAACACACATTTTTGCGCCAAAATATATCAACAAAAGCCTCTATTTGGCGCGAAAAAAGCACGGATATTTGTCAGCGGACATTACCTGTTCCAAGATGCGAACAGTTTTCCGAGAGCGAAGGTCGAAGGAAACTGTGAACTTCGCGAATCAGATAATGTCCAAGGACAATTATACGAGCATACTGTCGCGCCAAATTAAGGCTGTTATGTTTCAATATCCTTCAAATATTTGCAACGCACATGAAAAATGTATCAACGGACAGCTTACTATTTGCTGCGTGGAATGTTTCTCTTGAGTGTTCTCTGGTACGACTCTATGAACAAACATGTATTGCCAAACTTCAGTAACAACCACAAAACGCTCTCTCATCTTGAGTTAAAGTCAGACTAAACTTATCGTAGTGGAAGAAAGATTTGAAATTAGGGAATCAGTTTCAGCTGGGGAACATTCGGTCACGTGATGCGTTTACACCATTCGCGAACGAGCAAAAATTCTTGATGGGTCATGAATTCGGATATTTGCACGTGGTATGTAGAGAAATTCGTTAATTTGCCGCGAGGATATAAACTCTTTGAACATTTTCTGCTTCGATAAGGAAACATATATGGTGACGCTCAAGAAAATTGTAAGCTTTGCAAGCGTACATCAGGAAACCTTTCCTTATGCGCAACTTAATGGTTACTTTTCAGTACGTTTCTGAACCATCATTAGAAACCACACGTTTTTTGACTGGACGATCAAACTGCTTGCATATTAAAAAAGGAAATAAAATGAAGAAAAAAAAATGAAGAAAAAAGTGTACGATAAATATATTTGTGCCACACCTTTAGGCTTGAAGGGCGTGCAAATTGAAGTGGCCCATCTTTTCGGTCTTGTCCCTTATCTAGAGCCTGGTAGGGGCTAATCAAATATGATCTACACAACGATTAGAGGAATGAACTATCAAGTTTTCGTCATGATCCGATGGGATGCTTCTGGGAATATGCATATCTTATCAAGTTATTTCTTTGTTGAGAAACAAAATTACTGTCGTTTATTTTTTTTTGCAACATTACGCGTTCAATTAGCAATATTTTACTTAAAGAAATCTCTTAGATAAAAAAAAACTTTAAAAATACTGTCTAGCACAAAAGCTCGTCGTAATTAATATCACATTGACTCGTTTTTCCATGTAAGAGCTTACAAACTTCGTTAACTAATTGGGTTACAACGACCCCTCTGTAAACGGAAACACAAATTGCAGTTTAATATCAAAAGATATCACCCTACCAGCACAATTCTCAATCGTGCTTTTTGTTCCCCTCTAAGTTTCTTGCGTTTGGGGTTGTTTTCGTCGATTTTTCCGCAATCCCATAAAATCAAAGAATTGGATTCCCCCATAAGAAAAACATCGAGAAAAAGATATCTCCCCCTAAAAAGCGCGGGGGCTAAAACAATAATGTCAAATGAGAAATATCAATAATGGTAATACTAATAATAATAATTATAATGATAATGACTATAATAATAACAATAGTAATAATAATAACAATAATAATAGAAATAATAAGAATCTTGTCGAATCGCCTAATTAATAGCTGAAAACCTTGATAAAATTAGGCAGCCACATCTTTTACAAGACTACTTGATAACAAGACAAACTAGGAGATCAAGTGACGACGAACTCATTCTAAATCACAAACTGTCATAAAAGATTGAGGCAAGTGTGTGCTTTGCCTTCATTACCCATCAAGTTGAAATATATGGCGGAGAGTTTGGACGACTGGGATTTCGAGCACACTTACACTTCATTAGCTTTGAAAGCTGAAAATCGGTTCAATTAATATGAAGTCTGTCTTTAAATGAAAAAGCTTAAACGGCTGAAATGCAAGACATGGTTCTAAGTATAGCGTAATAACAAGTAAATGATGGCCTAACTAATTTATTCTTAAACTTTAGTATAATAAAAGAAAATTAACAGAGAACATAATCAAAGAAATCTATGTATTTTTCGGAAAATTCGGAAAGATAGCAAGCTTAAACGGAAGTTTCTTTTCACTGCAACAGATCCTTTGCTACAGGATACTCATCTTGGACATGTGAGGGAACAAAGCGGACTTTCTCGTCTAAGTTAACTCTTGGAGTCTTCTGTTTTCTCGGGGAACGGATCTTTTTCAGCATTGGGAGGCGGACATTACCAGTAACACACATCCCAGCAGCCAAGTCACATCTGACGTTCGAAGGGCAATAGAAAAGGGTAAATTTTTGAAGACACAAGAAAGAAAGAAAACAGAGTAAATAGACTCTCAAGAAATAATTCATCCACTGAAAATAACTACCCTTACATTAAAAGAGAGGGTGGGTCAGTTAGCTTATAAGTAACTCACTAAACGGCTAACCGATTGAAGGTCTGAATAACTAGGTGAATGACTTGAGGAAAGTTTAATAAAAAAGCAAAAAAACAAACAAGCAAATGAACAAGACGGAATGAGAACAATAAGTAAAGAAAGGGAAAATGGAAGAAACTAACATACGGTCAAACCCGTATTTAGCGGCCACCCACGAAGTATGGCCAAGAAAATAGAGGTATTGTAAAAACGATGAAAAAAACGCCATTTTATGTCACAACTGACCATTTGATGTACTAAAACTTGCTTGAAAATACTACAAACATCATTGATTTCGGGAGAAAACATGGATTAAATTTTGCTTTAAAGATAATTCTTTCTTTAATTTGAGTGGTTCTGCTTAAGTGACCGTTCAATACAGGTGGAAGACGATACAAGCAAGCCATTGAGAGTCAGTAAAGGGTGACCACGACCGTTTAACCCTTCAGCCGCTTGGTGCAGCATCTAATTTCTCCCTACAATATCACTCCTTAATCACACATTGAGGTCACGAGAATAAAGGAAATGATCACCAGGGAAGGAACCTTTAGATTAGCAAACAAAGTCTCCTTATCAGCACCTTAGGAAATGTATAAAGAACAGTGTGGAGAATATGCTTACTGATGTTAGGGCGTAAAGGGTTAACAGGGGTGACCGCGTAATAGAGGTAAAAATAACGGTAATTAAAGCAAAGTAATTTCGAAACTTGGAGGACCGACCGCTTAATACAGGGTGATCGCTTAATACAGGTTCGACTGTAATTATGGTGAACGAAAAATAGGGTGGGGGGGGGAGGGAGTAGTGAATCTTTGTGTAATATTACCTATATCCCGAGGGACAGCAGTGTTTGTGGTCTTCACAGCAAACTGCATGTGGTAAAGGACAACAGCCGTAACTTCCATCAGCCAACTCACAGCAGGTCTCGTAATCCAAACAGGAACATCCATCAGGGCATTTAATGTAGTTCTGTCTGGCTTCTAGAGAAAAAAAATGGGAAAAAACTGTTTTGAGATCCTTTGCAAGCAAGGAATATTAAAAAAACATTTATTTTTTTCCACAGGCAGTTTATTGCTCTTCTTGAAATGAAATGAATGAAACAGAAGATGAAAGATATTGGTTTGAGCGCTTATATTTATGTATTAGTCAATTCATTAAATTACCAAAGTAGTTCGCAAAGAATCTTGAAACACATACCCATTATTGACCTGGAAGACGGAACATTGTGCATCATCTTTATGCGCTCAGCATTTTTATGACATTTCCCTGAAATTACACAAAGAGGGTTTTTTTTTTAACATCAAAATATTACGATTATTGAACGAGTATTAAAAAGGCTGTTATTCGTATTCTAATCTCCACCAAATTTTACCTGTTTTTCAACCCAAAGAAACACCTTTTACACATGAAATTCAGACGATAGCCGTGCTGGTCGATCTCGAGAATCCGATGGAATGGTTATTTACGTTTTTGTTTTGTTTCGTTTCTTTGGTTTGTTGGGTGGCAGTAACAGCTAAAACCAAGTAATTTCCATGAACAACACAAAAACAACAACAACAACAACAAAAAAGACACTGAAAGAACACCAAACACACACAGACAAAAACCGAAAAAAAAAAAGAGGAAATAGGAAAATTTAAAATATAACTCGGCCCCCCCCCCCCAAAAAAAAAATGCATTTAAATTGGTACTGAGAATCTTGAAATACATGTAACTGTCAGTCTGTTTGAAAAGGTAAATGAGTCAAACTCTACAACACATACATTCTTTTGACGTTACAACACATACCTCCTTTGACGTCACATGTGTACCCCTCCGGGCAGCAGTGTATGTTGTCGCTGCAACATACAGCATTCTTTAACGGGCAGCAACCGTACGTTCCAGATGGCACTTTACAGCAGGTACTTCCATTAGGACATTGATATTGTTTATCGGGGCATACGATGCCACTTCCTGCCCTGATGTGCGTAATTACCTGCACCGCTGCATACATCTTTAGAGAAGCTATACTGCTGCTTCCGTGGGTACAGGTTCCAGCAGGCACGTCGCAAGTATATCCATTGGGACAGCAGTGTTCTCCATCGCTGCAACAAACAGCATTTGGAAGAGGACAACAGCCATATTCACCTGAAGAGAGTTTACAGCAAGTGCTTCCATCTGGACATTCGGACTGACCATCGGGACAAACTTTGTTACTCGCTGTACCTCCTTGTTTTGATGCCGGCGTTTTCTTAACCATTGGTAAACTGCTGTCTCCTTGCGTACAGGTTCCAGCAGACACGTCGCAAGTATATCCATTGGGACAGCAGTGTACTCCATCGCTGCAACAAACAGCCTTTGGCAGAGGACAACAGCCATATTCACCAGAAGACAGTTTACAGCAAGTGCTTCCCTCTGGACATTCGGACTGACCATCGGGACAAACGATGTTACTCGCTATACTTTCTCGTTTTGATGACGACATTTTCTTAACCATTGGTAAACTGCTGCTTCCTTGTGTACAGGTTCCGGCAGACACGTCACAAGTATATCCATTGGGACAGCAGTGTACTCCATCGCTGCAACAAACAGCCTTTGGAAGAGGACAACAACCATATTGTCCTGATTGAAGTTTACAGCAAGTGTTTCCATCTGGACATTCGGACTGACCATCGGGACAAACGATGTTACTCGCTGCACTTTCTTGTTTCAATGCCAGCACTTTCTTAACCATTGGTAAACTGCTGCTTCCTTGCGTACAGGTTCCAGCAGACACATCACAAGTATATCCATTGGGACAACAGTGTACTCCATCGCTGCAACAAACAGCATTTGGAAGAGGACAACAGCCATATTCACCAGAAGACAGTTTACAGCAAGTGCTCCCATCTGGACATTCGGACTGACCATCGGGACAAACTTTGTTACTCGCTGCACTTTCTTGTTTCAATGCCAGCATTTTCTTAAGAATTGGTAAACTACTGCTTCCTTGCGTACAGGTTCCAGCACGCACGTCGCAAGTATATCCATTGGGACAGCAGTGTACTCCATCGCTGCAACAAACAGCCTTTGGAAGAGGACAACAGCCATATTCACCAGAAGACAGTTTACAGCAAGTGTTTCCATCTGGACACTGGGACTGACCATCGGGACAAACGATGTTACTCGCTGCACTTTCTTGTTTCAATGCCAGCATTTTCTTAAGAATTAGTAAACTGCTACTTCCTTGCGTACAGGTTCCAGCAGACACGTCACAAGTATACCCATTGGGACAGCAGTGTACTCCATCGCTGCAACAAACAGCCTTTGGCAGAGGACAACAACCGTATTCACCTGAAGAGAGTTTACAGCAAGTGCTTCCCTGTGGACATTCGGACTGACCATCAGGACAAACGATGTTACTGGTTGCACTTTCTTGTTTCAATGCCAGAATTTTCTTAACCAATGGTAAACTGCTGCTTCCTTGTGTGCAGGTTCCAGCAGACACATCACAAGTATATCCATTGGGACAACAGTGTACTCCATCGCTGCAACAAACAGCATTTGGGAGAGGACAACAGCCATATTCACCTGAAGAGAGTTTACAGCAAGTGTTTCCCTCTGGACATTCGGACTGACCATCGGGACAAACTTTGTTACTCGCTGCACTTTCTTGTTTCAATGCTAGCATTTTCTTAAGAATTGGTAAACTGCTGCTTCCTTGCGTACAGGTTCCAGCAGACACGTCACAAGTGTATCCATTGGGACAACAGTGTACTCCATCGCTGCAACAAACAGCATTTGGGAGAGGACAACAGCCATATTCACCTGAAGAGAGTTTACAGCAAGTGTTTCCATCTGGACATTCGGACTGACCATCGGGACAAACTTTGTTACTCGCTGCACTTTCTTGTTTCAATGCTAGCATTTTCTTAAGAATTAGTAAACTGCTGCTTCCTTGCGTACAGGTTCCAGCAGACACGTCACAAGTATATCCATTGGGACAGCAGTGTACTCCATCGCTGCAACAAACAGCATTTGGGAGAGGACAACAGCCATATTCACCTGAAGAGAGTTTACAGCAAGTGTTTCCCTCTGGACATTCGGAATGACCATCGGGACAAACTTTGTTACTAGCTGCACTTTCTTGTTTCAATGCTACCATTTTCTTAACCAGTGGTATACTGCTGCTTCCTTGCGTACAGGTTCCAGCACGCACGTCGCAAGTATATCCATTGGGACAGCAGTGTACTCCATCGCTGCAACAAACAGCCTTTGGAAGAGGACAACAGCCATATTCACCAGAAGACAGTTTACAGCAAGTGTTTCCATCTGGACACTGGGACTGACCATCGGGACAAACGATGTTACTCGCTGCACTTTCTTGTTTCAATGCCAGCATTTTCTTAAGAATTGGTAAACTGCTGCTTCCTTGCATACAGGTTCCAGCAGACACGTCACAAGTGTATCCATTGGGACAGCAGTGTACTCCATCGCTGCAACAAACAGCCTTTGGCAGAGGACAACAACCATATTCACCTGAAGAGAGTTTACAGCAAGTGCTTCCCTGTGGACATTCGGACTGACCATCAGGACAAACGATGTTACTCGCTGCACTTTCACGTTTTGATGACGACACTTTCTTAACCATTGGTAAACTGCTGCTTCCTTGTGTACAGGTTCCAGCACGCACGTCACAAGTATATCCATTGGGACAGCAGTGTACTCCATCGCTGCAACAAACAGCCTTTGGAAGAGGACAACAACCATATTGCCCTGATTGAAGTTTACAGCAAGTGTTACCTTCAGGGCACTCAGACTGACCATCAGGACAGATAATATTGCTCTTTCCTGTCTCTCCTTTCCATACTTGTATTTTGGTAAGAAGAGTTTCTATATCTGTCTTCCTGTCACAAGTTTTCTTTTCGATATTACATTTGGTATTACCTGGACAGCAATGAATTTGGTCATCGCAGCAAACAGCCTTGGGAAATGGACAGCAGCCCCAATCCCTTGTGTGAAGCTTACAGCAAGTGTTTCCATCTGGACACTCGGACTCACCATCAGGGCACAAGACATCATTCAGGTTAGAATCCTTTATTGATAGTGTTTTTTTCATCACAGGTATTTTTTCATGGTCTCTGCTCTTTGATGCTGCTATCTTTCCCATTTTGACCGTTGACTGCTTTAAAAGTAGGGTCTTCTTGCTGGAATATTGTCCTTTTATTTGCTCCAGTAATCTCTCCAAGGGCTTCTTAAGAGATTTGGGTGATTTACTCGATAATGAAGCTACAGTATCAGAGCCAGATGAACAGGTTTTGCCATCTTTAGAGCAACTGTAACCTTGGGGACAGCAGTGTAATTGATCAGGACAACATACTGCCTCTGACATTGGACAGCAGTGATATTTACTACCATCTTGGCAACAGGTGTATCTAGAAGATAAAAGTAATGAAATGATAACTTAATTTGATTACAACTGATGCTTTTGGTTTAACCCTTTAACTCCCACGAGTGACCAAGACAGAATTTCTCCTTACAATATCAATACAACCTAAAGGTGTATGCTTCTCTTTATTAACTGGCAAACTTATGTAGAAAGTGAACTAAGGTTATGTTAGAATTCTCTGTTTCATACTGACTGCACGTTTTGTTGTGGCATCTTGATTTAATATTTGGAAAACTTCTGACATAGATACATGTACACCCCATTAGATTGTTTAACATGTAATACGTGTGAATGTCTGAGAGTTAAGTAGTATTCTTACCAGCTCTAACATCCACCCTGGGCATCCCATGGGCATATCACTGTCATCCACATCTAGGGGGGAAGGGTGGGCCCTTTAAACTTTGCTGGGTGGGGTGAGGAATTTGACTCAGAACCATCAAGTCTTTCCAGCAAAATAACTATTATACCTTTTACTGTGGAGGTGTTGAAAGGGAAAAAGGTAACTTTAAGGAGCAGATTACTCTGAAAGGTCCAAAATAAAAATACAGGAACATTTTGGATGGAACACTAAAACAAAATTTTGGCCAGGGAGGGAGAGGGAGGGGGGGGAATTGAAGCTTTGAATTGATTAGTGCATTACTAAGAAAAGATACAGATGGTAGTACTTCATTTGCCTGAAATTTAAAATTTCAAACAATCCAAAATCAATTTTGAAGAACCTAGTGAGAGGCTACTGAAATCCAGATAATTGCAACTACTTTTTTAACCTAACCCTAACAAATATGCTGATTTGTACATCCCATTTAAATCTAAGAACTTTAACAAGAGCAAATAATAACTACTGAATAACAAATGACAATAACAGAAAACAACAGAAACAATTAAAAATTTAAATCCTACTTACATACTACTTTGCTAAAAATAAAGATCTCTGTGACATTATTCATTCAAATATAAATATATATCATTTTTGCCTTATCTCCATACATCCTGAACTCAAAAATAGGGAAAAAGATAATTGAAAATGCTACATATTAAATACATGTTTATTAAAAAATAAACAAAACCAGTGACTTTTTATTATTTTAACAAGAACACCAATACACTTTTACTACTTTGATCTGTCTCCACACCAAGTACTATACAATATCAATCAATACCTGTCTGGGCAAGCATACTGATTGTTGCATTTTACAATGTTGGCCCCCATGGAAGGAAACAGAGCAGCAACATCGTCTTTCCTTGTTTCTTGACACACACCATTTTCACAGGAGTAACCAGCAGGACAGCAGTGAACCTCATCACTGCCTGGAACAGAACAACAGGAGTGGAGAGAAGGACACTGTCTGATGGCACCAGGACATACAACAGCATCCAACACACCAATTTCATTCTGTTGATGAAAAATATACCAGAATGATGAGTGACACGCAGCCCATGAAACAAAGGGTTAATCTGCATTCACATACGTACAAATACTTAACAGTAAATTGTAAGCATACTTGACAAATTTAATCAATTAAGACCCCATGCATACTAATCTTGACAGACAAGCATATAATTCCATTCTTAGACGCCTATGTAAAATTAGTATGTATGAGCTAGCTGATTGTTTTCTGTAGTGTGTAATGGTCACTGTTTCTTTCAATGTGCATTGCATTTTTAGTAAAAACTGGTGGTTAAGCTGCACCACTGTCTGTCAATCGTCTTGAGTTGCTTTCAGCTGCATTTGCACATGCACTGCTGTGGTCCTGTTCACTTAACAAAAGCTTTTTGTCTGTCTGCTTGACTACACAGCCCAATATTTTTTTCATTAAGCCACTACTTAACCCTTTACTCCCTTACATCAATATGCATATTCTCCATACTACTCCCTGGACATTTCCTAGGGTTATGGGAAGGAGAATTTGTTCAATAATCCAGAGCTCCTTTAGTTGGTGATCATCTCTTTTATTTTCATGACCTTAATGTTTAATTCAGGGATGATATTGTAAGGAGAAATTAAATGTTAGTCACTCTTAGGGGTTAAAAGGTTAATGATTTTAGATTGCCAAAATGGAAACTCTAAAAAAGGTGTGCTTGGAAAAACTTGGGCTGGGTGAAAAAAAACAACAACAACAACAACAACAACTGCACATGTCAACCATGAATACATGCAAGACAACCTACAGATCTCCAAAACAGTAATCATAAAACAAAGGGAAGCTGCCTATTACACCTTACCAGCAAACTGCACAAGCTTTTTTTCAACATTTATTATTTAAAAGCTTAAAGCATACCTACTCAAGGATCTACTGTATGAATCACATTATTTTAATCTACAGTTTGAAGGTGAATGAAGGTGCATGAACAGTTCTTCAAGTGAACCATGGAAGGCTGACTGAATGTCTTCAAATTGATTCTTACCATTGGTAATTTGGTGTTAACAACTGAGTTGAAAACATAAATTGGCTACTGTAAAGAGTTAAAGGCTGACATTTCAAGCATTAGCCCTTTGTCAATCACCCTGACGAAGGACTAATGTTCGAAATTTCAGCCTTTTAACTCTTTACAGTGGACGATTTATGTTTTCAACTCAGTTGTTAGCACCAAATTACCTGTTACACTCTCCCACCGATGCAGCACCACTGCTTCTTTAGAAACTTAACCCTCAGTTCTTATCATTGTCTGTTATACATTTCTAATGACCTTGGCTCTGATAATTTGGTATTAAATCAAGACTAACATTCTCCATAAAGTAATGTTCATCTTTCTTCTCAAAATTAACCTCCCATCAGGACAATCGATAAATATTGTAAGGAAAAATTACTAACTGGTCACTTCTTTTGGTTGAAATGGTTATGAATTCAAAGTTGGTAGAGTTCCTACAATTGAATTAGTCACGATCCATTTTGTAATAATTCAGAGCATTTGCACTATTATGCATTGCTAAGCACATTAACCCTTTAACTACCATGAGTGAGCAAGTCAGAATTTCTCCTTACAATATCAATACAATATCAAACAGATAAGTGATGAGAATAGAGAAAAATATCAATTTGGGGATAATTAGTTGATCCAATACTAAATTCTCTGAACCAGCTTTATAAGAATTATATAGTTGACAGTAAAGATAATTACAAATTTGATCTAGAAGTTAATTAAAGAGTTAAATCTAAAAAACAGTCATAATAAAACTTACTGATGTGAAGGTTGAAGGAATCTTCTTGAGGTGAAGAAATGTGTTTTCTTTTCGCTCCTCAAAATGACAAAAGCTCACCTGGCTATACAGCAGTATGAACACTAAAGTGAGGTACCACTTCATCTGCATATTCAATAAAAAAAAGTGCCAAGGTTAGCAGCAATTTGTGGTTTGTTTAAAACCTCTGTCAATAACATTACCTAACTAACAGTAGGCCTTTTTTTGCTTTGTGGACTTGTCAGCCTTTGCATGACAGGAACTCTTTAAGATCTCAAGTTCATGAGAGTAGAATTTTAGGGGGGAAGGGAAAACTGAATGATCAAACTAAATGTGGAGGAGAAGAGTTGAGGACAAACAGGACGCAGATGGGTAACTGGAATGAGTAACACAGCTCTAAAAAAAGTGTGGAGAGGTGGCAAGGAGAGGAACAGAAAGAAAGGGGGTTATTGTGTGCTTGCTGAGGTCTTGAATATGGATAGCTTTGCCTAAGCCACAAAGGTCTGAGGAAGAAGCAGCTCCCTGAGACAAGCTTAGGGTAACTCAGGCTGGAAAATATGAAAATGTTTGACTGCAAGAATTGATAAACATGTCCAAAAACATCACTGTTTGCTGAGCTGTAATGAAAATGTTACTAGATCCTTGAGTAAAGATAATAACTGAGCCACTAAGAATGTTAAATGATTAAGGTAAGAATACTTCTCAGTCTTAAACTAGTTTTCTGGGTAGATATGGAAACATTTCAACATGCCTTGTTTTGGAGGAATGTGTGGAACAGATCAGATTTCTATTGAACCATCCTCTGCTTTAAGAGATTCGGGTTCAAGACTTAGCTGTTTTAACCCTTTACCCCCTAACATCAGTATTCATATTCTCCATACTGTTCTCTAAACATTTCCTAAGGTGCTGACGAGGAGAATTTGTCTAAAAATCAAAAGCTTTTTTTTGTTTGTGATCAGTTCCTTTATTCTCATGACCTTAATGTTTGATTCAGGGGTGATACAGTAAGGAGAAATTAGATGCCAGTCACTCTTATGGGTTAAAGGGTTCTTGGGGCAAGACACCTCACTCCCACCATGCCTCTCTCTACCCATGAGTATAATGGATACATTATATTATACATATTATTTATATGAAACTTTGTTTAAAGATGACTCTAATATGCAGAATATAACTGAATAACAAAAAAAGACAGTACAGGTATAATTGTAGCATGTAGCAACATTTCAGTTGTGTTCAATATTTATTTAGGTGAAAAAGTCTTAGAAATTTGAAAAGTCTTTTAAAAAAGAGTACTCGTCAGGGACACATGATACTGAGTCGAAATAATCTTTCGTGCGTTCACATTTCCGGATTTCAGGATTGTATCAAATTTCTGTTAGCACTTGGACAAGCGAGACGGTTTCATTCCTAATTTGCATCCTAATTCATCTCATAATTTTCTATATTTGGTGTATTAATTCATGCTTAATAGAGAAATTGCACATGGAAACCAACGTTCGCAACGATCGTTCCGGCCAAGCGGAAGTTAAGTTGTAAAATGGTTCCTTCAGATTCTCGACACTCGTTCGTAAGTTCATCGACTCAACAAATCATCGACTTAACAAATTAAATACCGCTTCTTTTCTAAGAATTTCTTTCCCATGGAAAAGCCTCCACTTTCGCGAGGAAACTATGGAAAGACTATGAGATTAAAGAAAGTGAAACACTTTCGCTTCTTTAAAGAGTTTTAGTCGTAAAAATTCCTTGAGGAAGTCTCGTGCATGAACTGCAATCAATCAATCCGAAGCATTTTGACGAAATTGCACAGAATGGTCACAATATTTTAACGTTGCACCAGGAAAAATTCGATAATTGTTTATTATTCAGCAACTGCACACCCAAATTTGGCTCGGACAGAAACTGATGAACTTTTCATTCAAGACAGAAGGACGCATTCAACTTGATCTGGTGAAATCTTCGGGGTAAATTAACTCCCTTGTCCAAATAAACTCCCAGATGTGAAGGTAGTTGGAAAATGCCATTAACTTGAAACCACCTACCTTTCTAAAGCTTCTACTAGCATTCATCGCAAACCCTTCGGTAGACCTCCAGCACACTCACTAACAGGAATTATGTGAGGCGAAAAGTATAGTTCCAAGATTAAGCCATGTGAAAACCTCGTGACTGCAGGTTATTTATAGTCTAGAGCCAGTTTCTCTCGTATCAGACAAAATTCCGTTATCAAGAATAGAACTCGTTTAACTTGGCAAAATTCACGCGAGCGAGAAGTTTGCCAAAATTCAGGCTTTCGACCTCCTTCGGTGCAATTCGTTGATGGTTCTTGGTCATAGTGTTTAGAAACTCGACACAATGAATGGTCTCTCTGTAAAACGGGTTGATTGTGCCGAAAACGAAGAGGGAATGTTGAAAATAAGAGAATGGAGTGTGGAGCTGGGACAGTGGGACAGTGGGACAGGAACGGGAGAGCAGGATCCAAAGCGGGGTACTGGGTATAGGATACGGAGACCAGCGAACTGAAAGTGGGGAGGGTAAAATTTACAAGGAAAAAACTTGAACAACTTTTGGTTTTAAGGTTACTTCCCACCTCCGGGTGTCCCTCGGGAAAAATTTCGTACGCGCGCTAGTTTCACTAAATTCCTAGCAAAGTATACATCAGAAGAAAGCTTAATAACTGCAATTTACGATAAAAATTATCACTTTTCTTTAAAGTAAGTTTCGGGAACCGCTAAGGCGTGAAACGACTGAAGGTTCTTTTATTAAATTTATTGGGTATTGGATGCCGCGGGACGAGCAAATTAAAGTGGCTGCACAGTCTTATTCACAAGGCATCTATCAACAGAAATGAGTCAGGCGTTTTCGATATTCTGATTGGTTGTCTAGATATCGGCATCTAAAGTTGAAGTAGCTAAAAATATGCGAGGCGTGTTGCGTAAATGCACCCCACGGGACAAATATTTAAACTATCAAAATTTCCCGACCCACTTTCGTTTGTCATTATTTCTAGAATGTTTTGGCGAAATTTAACGAAAATCGGTCAAATCTAAGGGTGCGTTCCTTTGGGAGAATCCGGATCAGGATTTCTGGTCTGTGGCGTTCCTTTCGAGCAAATCCATTTTCAGATCAGTGATCTATCAAATCCACTCTGGACAAGGATTCATCGGATCACTGATCAAACGATGGAATTAAAACAGAAGTATTGATTACGATATGGATACTTGGGAACCTTGAATGCCTGCGATCAGTGGCCTCTCGATTTAACATTACAAAATCGATTTTATTTCGTTTTTATCGCAGAATTTGTGGAGCGATTCCCAACAATCTTTCCGGTCAATACATGAAATACCTACTTGTTAGAAATTGAGCACCGCTGAGCAAAATTATTAATTTCGGATCCGTCGTCCAAAGGAACGCGTTGGATCAGAGATCCATTCATCCGTCTTAAGCCCACGCAGACTAGTGATCTGATTGATCCTTGTCCAGAGTGGATTAGATAGATCACTGATCTGAAAATAAATTTGCTCGAAAGGAACGCCATATATCAGAAACCCTGATCCGAATTCTCCCAAAGGAACGCACCTTAAAACTCCGTTCCTTTCATTAACCGTGATCTGTGTGATATTGGATCACAAATCCCAATCCGGATCCTCCCAAAGGAACGCACCCTAGATGCTCTATAAATTCGCCCAGGTCCGAGATTACGACACCTTCCTGATATATGAACTATTATTTGAAAATACGTTAGGTCCAGCTCAGTCAAATAAAAGAAAAATCGATTTTTTCGGCCTCTGAAGGAGGGATTTAACCTTAATAATACAAATATAGCTCTTTGCACGTTATTCACTTTCAGCAACTTCAAAATAAGTGTCTTTTCTACTGGAGTTTCAGGTTCTCAACTTTTTCTACAAACCCTAACAGATGTAGAGGACATTGAGATGAACTTAGAAAACAGTAACTTCAAGTTGCTAGTTCGGTGACAAATTTTGCATTTTTTTTTTGTTTAATAACCAAGCTGATGCAATGAACCTAAAGAGTAGTATTGTAAGAGATACTCACAATTTCCAATTTGAAATTCTTACACAGATTGCTACCAAGTCTAGAAAACGATTAGTACAACAGCTCAGAACAAACCAGCACAAGTTAACCACTGGTTGTAATTCTGATTGACTTTTAATCTGCACACGGCAGAGAGATCTGATACATCGTATACGGAAAGTTGAAGTCCAGAAATAAAAAATAGAGAATGGAAATCCAGGAATTGTTATTTTGGAACAGGGAACCAGAAACTGGTCTATAATGTTCTATACAAAAACATTGAAAGAACCTTGAAGCAAGACGAGTAAGAAACTCTGTGAGACCTGGGCAGCCATGAACAATACATAGTAGGACAAAATAATCTTTCCCTTTAGAAATCATAACTTTGGGAAAAAGAGAAACCATGGGATCACTGTTTCCAGAAACAAATTTCATGTCATTATATTTAACGATACTTCTACCAAATGAATACACAAGCTAGTTAAATAGCAACCAAACTTGTCTAAAATCCTTCTAATTCAGAAAACGAGGAACATCTAGTCTGACTGATAACATTGTCTAGATGATGAGGAACACCTTTGTCTGAAAATAATTTTTATCAGCCAACCAGTAACTTACTAACTAAAAAACTGAAAAAATACAGGATCAAACCAAGTAGTAAAAAAGCAAATCCACGGAAAGGTAGATATGCATACGATTTGTTCAATTTTTCATAGAGTCTTTTCACTTGTGTCTCAGTATTCTCCCTGTTGGAAGAATTGTCAATGATATAAGATGCTCTACGACATTTTTCATCCAGTGATATCTGAGCATTTATTCTCTGTTCAGCATCATTTTGTGTGAAGTTATTTCTTTCCATCAAACGCTTCAGTTGAGTGTCTTTGTCACTAGAGGGAAGAGAAATTAGAATCTAGGTGATAGGGAAATTAAGACAAATGTTTAACTCTTAATGCAAAGATGTGAATATTTATGATCTTGCACAAAGGAATATGCAGCTGGAGGGGAGGATTATGAGAAATAAAACAAAATAATCAAATTAAACAGCTTATAAGGAAGAAAACCTGAGTTTGCTATTTCCTTGGCCTTAGAGTAACCCTTCACACCCTAACATCAGTATGTGTATTCTCCATACTGTTCTCTATACATTTTATAAGGCACTGGCAAGGAGAATTTATTTAATAATCAAGAGTTTCTTTAATTAGTCTTTCATGGTGAATATTTCCTGTGAACTTAATGTGTGATTCAGGGGTGAAATTGTGAAGAGAAATTAGATCCTTGACACTTTTTAGGGGTTAAATATATCAGATAAAACCTCTATGACAATTTGATCATGTACATTGTATTATTGATGCCAATCACAATGAATAACCAATCACAGAAATCAAAGACCAAGGGCTCCTGACCCAATTCAAAATTCTATGTAATTCCTACATGCTTTTATATTCAATTTGCACCAGCAGTTAATTCATTTTTGTTTTATTGTGATGCATTGTAGTAGGCCAAAATCTTAATTTCTCCAATCTGTTTGGCTAATAACATGCACTTAAATGCTCCTGACCAGCTATTTACAATATGGACCCCAATCCAGAATTTTTCTGAGCAAAGCAGGAAAAAGCAAACAAGCAGGAAAAAAAAATGAGCAGATAAAAAGGACAAGGTATTTTGTACCTGTGTTGGTCCATCTGTATTGAAAACCTTTGCCCTTGGTCATGAGTACAACCTAAGGCTAAAGACTGAGGGCTGTATTCAAGGCATTTTTTTTCCCTTTATACAGACCTCCCACTCAGTAAATTGGGCTGAGCTGCCTCTAATATCAGGGAGGAAAACTAAAATGCAATTATGCGGCATACACATAATAATTATGTGTATGCCGCATAATTGTAATTATTACTTACCAGTACACTACAACAACTTCTTTCATCAGATACAAGGCAATCCCAGTCTCAAACATAAGTGGCAAATCAAGTATTACAAACTTTTCCCCTACAAAGAATTTGAGAAATACTTTTAGTAGAAGTACAATATTGGGATACAAATTTTGTAGGACATCTTAACTTCCTTTGTGAAAACATAGTGAAAAATGGGATTTAAAAGGGACAGCAATGATTGGGCCTGATTCTAGTGGTTGTCTCAGGTCCATTCTTCTGGGTAGGAGTGCCAGCTCAAACATAAACTGGAAATTGTCCACACTGTAGACAGTCATGGACTGGAGAATAAGTGAACAGAAAAAATAACTCAAAGTGAATTCCCTCATTTCAAGTGTAACACAACATGTACTTGAGACAGAGGCAATGA
The DNA here is from genome assembly GCF_036669915.1 of Pocillopora verrucosa. Lineage (NCBI taxonomy): Eukaryota > Metazoa > Cnidaria > Anthozoa > Scleractinia > Pocilloporidae > Pocillopora > Pocillopora verrucosa. The sequence continues at coordinate 5,088,992 of NC_089321.1, forward strand.
ATCTTGCCATCAGTGTATTCTTGAATTTCAGGGTACCCCCCTAAAAAAAAATTTTGATGAGTGTTTAACAAGACTTATGAAACTCTAACTTTAAAAAAACCTGACATTTTATTGTATTCATCTATTAAGAGTCCATTTGCAAGCCAAGTGTCACACTTTATCTTATGTGTACATGCAGTTAGTCTCAGTTTGTGTGGTGCAAAACAATCAATAATGTTGCAGCTGACCCAATTCCATTTACAATAAAGTTCGGATCTAACATGTGCTGTCATTGGTGGAAAGAGCATGCTCTATCAGAGTACAAAGCATAGAGCTGATCGAAAGCTGCCAGGCCATCTACCAAACTGTACTATGTCCAACCTTTTCTGGGAATTCTCTCAAGCCTTTTTTCATTGATTGAATGTTAAATTTCTAAACAAGAGAAGTACGGAGAAACAGAAGACATACTCTTTGTTTCTCACTACACCTCTTTCATGCTCTAGCTGCTTCCTACACACTTTACAACAGAACAGAGCACAATCAAGGCTTCTCTATTTGTTAAGTATGGGAAATAGCAGAGGTTATGAGTCAGTGACACAGTGGCCTTGATTTAAATCCAGACCCTTTGATGTCTGACCTACAAACAAACCATTGGCTAACAATATCTCTCATACAACTAGCAAAGTTTTTAAACTAAAACAAAATACACATAGTTCTTAGATGTCTATCTAGGAAAACATAATTCTGTAAAAAACTTGTACATTGGTGGCTAATTACTGGAAGTCATTGTTGTAAAAGAACAAATCTGAAAGAGCAATATAAATCAGAGCTGATGGCAAGTACATGTAGCTTCTAAATTTTTCAGATTAATTTGCAGGCTTCACCCATAACATTAGTACTTAATAATTAAGTACTGATGTTAAATATAGATCTATGCTAAAACTCATTGACCAACACTCATTGACCATTGAGCATAAGTATAATCATGTTCTTTCAACAACAAAGTAGAATTTTACATCTTTGGTGTTTATGCAAGTAATGTTTTAACTTATTTGATCCACAATAACAGGTCTCCCAAAATTACTCAATAACAACCTTGCAAGAAGTAAAAAAATAAACAGACCTGAAAAAAAATTCCTCAACAAGGTCCATAAAATTGAACGATAAATAGCAGGATGAGTGCACTTGTTCAGAATACGTCTTTTGGCATCGTCTCCAAAAATGATTTTTCCAAGTTTCTCCCTGTCAATCTCCTCATTGGAAAGTAAAATATCACTTCCAAAGTTCTTTACTATAGCCTTCCATGCTGGCCTGTGAGGCTCAACAACTAAAAATTGTTGAAGAAAAGTTTGTTACCTTCTCATGAAAAAAAGAACTCACAAGTAAAATCAAGTGTGAATGCAAGGTTGTGAAATAATGAGAAGGTTTAACCCTTTACACCCTAACATCAGTTTGCATACTCTCCAGACTGTTCTTTATACCATTCCTTAGGTGTTGACAAGGAGAATTTGTTGGCCAATCAAAGGGTTCCTTCCATGGTGACCATATCCTTAATTCTCATGACCTTACTGTGTGATTCAGAGGTGATATTGTTGGAAGAAACAAGATGTTAGTCACTCTTAGGGTTTAAAGGTTTAACTGAATGAGGAGGGCTTGTGAAGGCGATACCTTCTCTGTATATTCCCATAACCAAGGTCATGGTCCATACTCTAAGTTATGTACCAAGAGGAAAAAACCAAGTTCTACATCTCATTGTACCAACCAAGAAAACAAGGTTATTAAGATATTGAGGGAGAAGATTTCAATTAAAAAAAAAACCTTTGAATTAAGGAGGCTATACAATGAAATATTACCAACTAAATTGCCCAGCACATACTCCCATAAAGTTGTTGTTTGATCAGTCCTCGGGCTCGTCAAAATACGGCACAATTTGTAAAAATACTCAAAAATACTACAAACCAAAACGTCTAATAAGATGTATTTATCTCATCTTTTCTCCCATTATGGTTTTAAACTATATGTTTAGTGAATTAAATTGCATGCTTTCAATTATCTCACCTTCCCGAGCAATGTGGTCTGCATCCACGACCGGACATCCTAGATCTTTAAGTAGGCTTGAAACTGTGCTTTTACCAGTCGCTATCCCACCTGTTAAGCCAACGATAAACATGGCTCCCAACAAGCAACAGTTAGCTACATGTACCTGTTCGTTTGGTGTTTATTTCGCCATAATAAATTTGAATTGTTTGGGGTCAACTGGGGCGAGCTGCGACTACCGTCACTTGTCACCCCTCATCCCCAGGGGTTTATCTGTTGTCAAGTGACAGTCACATGCATCATATCGTGACAGTACTGCGTGACAGAACAACATGGCGTCCACAACAGGAGGAATTATTCTTGTCATTATCCTTTCAAGCAATCTTCACTCTACGTTACAATCTACATGCAGCCATTTTCAAGGACCTCCTCTACCGAACAGGCCCTTTATCACAGTTTGGCATACTCCGACAGAGCTGTGCAAAACGAAATGGAACGTTACTCTTGATTTTAGTGCATTCGATTTCGTAGTCAACCCTGACCAAACGTGGTGTGGGGAGCATATCGTGATATTTTACAACTCGCAGCTGGGTTTGTATCCTTATTATGATAGCAATGGGAAAGCAGTGAATGGAGGCCTTCCACAGGTAAATTCATCGCTACAAAAGTAAATTACTTTTTGTCTGGATAACATCTAATTCAGAGTCATATGTAGACGTCGACCTTGGAGCCTGGAAGCTTAAAAGTATGTTGTAACTTCGCCGTTAGACTCTTGCTCCTATGCTCCCTCTGAGAAGCCCCCTTCCCTCCCTCCCCTCATCTTTTATCGGTGAGCTCTATACTAGTTACAAATTACGGACTGGTTGGTATATTCGAAAATGGGGTAAAGAAATTTTAGCGTTGCAGGTATATATGTATGACTGACAATAGCCTCCGCGAGGCCCCACAATATTTTAATGCAAAAGGGTGAACTTTTGACTGAACGAGCTGAAACGTAAATACACGCCGAATTCGCCTCAGAGTGTTCAAAATTGTGTTTCCCGAGTACTAAACATGCAAAAATTTCCCGTGGAAGGAAACCTCTGACCCCTTTTCACCCCTGACCGCAGTAGCGCATACAAAAAAGAGTCTTGTATGTTTGATGTGGCTAATATTGAAAAATAAATCTCTTTCCCTGGACGTTTTGATAAATTTCTCAGTAGACCGTTCTGCTTCTTTAAGCTGGCCAACATGACCGCACACCTCACCATGGTTGAAAAAGACATTGCAGAAGTGATAAAAGATCCAGACTTTCAAGGCCTTGGCATAATTGATTGGGAGTTCTGGAGACCAATATTTGACAGAAATTGGGATAAACTTTCTATCTACAGGTTTGAGTTTGTATAATCACTGTTTGTAAACGTGGGGGATGTTATGACAAAATGGCTTACAACAAGTTCTGCTAAGCTAGACAAGGATAACTACCACTCAATTTCAAACTAAGCATGCGTGTTATGTTTATTTGTTTTCGTGTGTTTCTTTGTTGGTGTTTGTACTTATAATCCATGAAATATTTTTGCTCGCGCGTTATAAGTCTAAATGCATCACGTAATCGAATATGCCCTAGCTAAAACTGGGGAATATCCAAAGAGATACTCCAAATGATATTCCTCAATTTTCAAACCTTACGTCTACTAGATGAAAGCGTTCATTTCAAATTTAATTCAAGATGAAGGAACATTTAGCTATTGTTACACGAGAAGGAAAATGTTTGCTTGTTTGTAAAGTCGTACCAGAGAAAGCTGAAAAGTAAACATTCCACGAGCAAACTGTAAGCTTATCGTAAAAATTTTACAATTAGCGCGAAAATGTGTTCGTAGATTTGTCCCTGGACACTATATGCTCCTAGAGGCTCACAGTTCTCCTCGAGCTTCGTAGCTGTTCTGACTAAGGCTTTGTTTGCAGAAATAAGTCAATGGAGTTGGTCAAAGAAAGACATCCTTTGTGGTCAGACAGTCTTATCGAAGAAATAGCCCGCGTAGAATTTGAAACTGCAGCTCAACAGTTTATTGAAGACACCTTACTGCTCGCTCAAAAACTTCGTCCGAAGTCTGCTTGGGGTTTATACGGCTTCCCAAATTGTTACAACGACAATGACGCAAAACCTTACACCTGTAGTAAACAGACTATGCAGATGAACGATCAACTCTGGTGGATGTTTGAGTCTAGTTCAGCATTGTTTCCTTCAATTTACCTTTACAATGACAAGTCCCGAAATAACACGCTATTTGTGAAGTATAGATTATTGGAAGGCTTTAGACACTCAAAGAAACTAGATGGTCATTTCATTCCTGTCTATCCTTACGTTCGCATAACCTATCCAGATTCGCAGCTATATCTTAATGAGGTGAGTAATACCCCTTTTTTGTTGTTCTTGTTTTTTTTTTTCTCTTACCAACGAAGATCTCACGCATTCAGAAGTGAAAATATTACGTTGAGGACCTAGAAGATGAAAGTGGTTTCAATGTCTTTACCAGTGTAACCTTATGTAGAGGAATATATTATTTTCCATTAAGGGCGTTTCTGGAGGGAGAAAGGGGAAGTAGCGAAGGGGCGTTGGCCTTCCCTATTTTGGCTTCTTTTGGAGTGAATACCGATGCGGCATTTTTGTAAAAATGCGAGATCGTGCCCTTACCTTAGTATACCAGTTTGTTCTTTTTAAATTGTGAGGATTCGTTCAGTGGAAAGAGCATGAAAGTGGTATTTGGAAAATTGCAAAAAGACCTCTTAAAACGTAGGGTTATAGGAAGATTGTTTGCATTTTGCCGCAACCGAAACTCCATCAGGTTAAATTCGTTGCATTTTATGTATTTGTCTGTTTTCATATGAGGTGACGGGCGAGAAGAGTGGATTAGCCTGTACTTCATTAGCCAGGCGGCCGTACTTACCCCGGTTAGCGAGACAAGATGAATAACGTGTATTCTTTAATATTTCATTCGAGTATCGAGATAATGCTTACATATAAGAAAGTTTATTGTCCAGTCACTCCCACCATTTCATGCGATACACTAAATTGTTAGCACATAAAAGGGTGATGAATATAGATCTCGAAAACTGAGCCAGACCGTTTGAATCGTAGGCTCAAATGAGCAAAGCCTAAATTTTTCAAGCGTTCTACGTCTACTTGTCAATCTTCTTTGTGCAACAGGCCGATATTGTGGCAACAATTAGCCAGTCAGCCGAGCAAGGAGTCGCCGGCGTTGTTATATGGGGAGACCATCTGACAGAGAGGACAAAAACCGACTGTTTAGAGATTAAGACCTACATTGATAATTTTCTGGGACCAGTGATTAGAAACCTCACCACAATCACTCAAGCCTGCAGCCAAGAGTTCTGCAACTCCCATGGAAGGTGTACCTTCCAGCTGACACCTGTTGAGGGTATTCACTCCTCATTTCATGAATTTGCAAAGGATTTGACAGATCAGTGGAAATTTCAGAGCTGCAAATGTTACAATGGATGGAGTGGGGCGAACTGTGACCATCAAAATTAGAGCCCGACTCGAACTTACCACTGAATATTTTATATTTCATTTTGCACAAATTTTAGTATCTTTAAGCAGTATTCACGCAATCTCATGCGCTGATTTTGATGACCAGTTTTGCTACGAACGCTTTCACTCTCAAATTCTACACTAGTGGGGACGGACCATCAGAAAAGTTAGGATGGAAGTGGGGGAAGCCGGGGGTACTCTGTTGATAAGTGATCTTTTCAGACGAAAGCACTTGCAGGTTAACTCTTGGTCCTATACGATAATTAATCGTAGTTATCGTTCGTTTAAGTGACAAGTCCCCCTTTTACGCTTCAAGTGTTATTAAGTGAATTCGCAAACAGGTCATCCATTGACAGAGTTCGCAAGATGATTGACGGCTTCATGAAACGAAATAATTTTTTAATCCAAAGTTTGCGCGTTATCTAAATGCCCGATACGGTTATAGTATGGTCTTCCCATGGACATTTCACTTTTGCAACGTTCACGGCATAACGCACCAGAACGTAGTTGAATTTGACTGACACTGCACATGGTGAAGTCATGCATGTCGCTTTTTTGGGAGTGTTTTTTTCCCAAGAGAAGGTGTGGGAGAATAAAGAACGGTTGTGTTTATGGAAAGAAAGCCTGTGATTGTGATTTTGCTATACTAAACTTCTAATGCCACAGAGGCATTCCCGAAAACTGTTTTGTTGAGAAGAGTTTATCGCCAAGGTACTTTTTATATTGCAGGCCGCGCACAAACAAAAATGATAATGATAGTAACAAAGATCCATAACTGCGTCGAGTTACTTAAAAAAATGGACTATAATAAGAATTTTGTAGAATAAGAAAATAAGAATTCAATCTACATTTATTTACGATTTCTACATTGTTCTTTCATTTTTCTTGCATCACGTGCGACTCTTCAAATAAAATATCTACCACTGACTATGGACAGTTGCAAAATAATAGCTTCTGACTAGCTGAGCGCGTGGGCCGTGCAGTGAAAATTTTTTGCCCGAGGTTGTTGACCAAAACGACCGAGAGCCAATATTCTTCGGTTCGACTCGAGCGAGCGAGGTTAGTTAGTAGTTCATTATGTCACTCGGACTAAACTTGTTTAATTTGAATTTGCAGGATTACGTGACCAAACATACACGGCTATGACCGTTTCTGTAGATCTGCACATGTATCTTACCGAAGAGCTTTACCAGAATTACAATATGGTCGACTTCAACCTCCTGATGTTGTTGCTTTTTTTGTTTTAAAGCAAAAGAAACATTTTCTCAACGCAAGCTTCTTTTATTATTGGTTTTTTTGTGTCGAGAGTTAAAGTAGCAATCTGCGAGGTAAGGTCATTCGACAAGCAGGTAATATCTACATTCGGTGCAATTAAAAAGAGTTCCAAAATTGCCTCTCAAATCCCTCATTAACATATATATGAAGTATAGTAATAATTTTCGCAGGTGAGAAGCAATTGCAGCAACTGTAGAAAAGAAGCATGAAATAATTCAAGCTTCAACTAGAGCTGCGCGGGAAACACGGCTTTGTATTCTGTAGAGGCCTGAATTTTTTCAGCCTTCTTTCATGCAATTACTAAAATCACAGTTCACCTGCTTTACTTGATTTTCATCCGCAGGTCAAATGAAATTTATTTTATTGAAACAATTGTGATCAACACTCGTATGATAAACAGGAAATTACATGTCTACTTGTGCACGCAACTCTATCATTTCGTGTTGATATCATCGCTTATAAAATTCGTATCCACTGGTGGCAATGTGATATCAGTCGTATTTCTAAATAGATATTTTGAAATACCAGAATTTCTTCTGTTTGGAAAACATGTCATCTTCGCCGCGTGTACCGAACGTATTAATTATATCATCACGTGTGAAGATGGCAATTTCGTCATACTAAACAGTCATCATTTTTTTTTTGTTGAAAAATTATTAACATTACTAAGGATGAAGGAAAAGATTTGTTGAATTCTCTTGCTTTACTTTACGTCGGACGTTAAAGCTTTTCTGCGATCTCAATTAAAATGCAGGTAATCTCTGTATTTGTGTTTTTCAGTTTTTAATTGTCTCAGACTTAAAACATGTGACTAAAGCATACACTATAAATAAAAAGTTACATGGCTGTTTATAGATATGAATTTTTTTTTTTTTTTTCTGAAGCCTCTCAGCGGGCGGGAATCTTTTATCCTTGATCCGGTTACGTTGGCTAATCGCGAACTAGTAACCGGCTGCGACCAGCTTTTTAAATTATGCACCTCGGTTCAAAATTCTTTCCGCAAAATTCGTGGCAAAGGAGAAAAAACCGACATCGGCAGAAAAGTAGAAGAGTTACTAGGCAGTCTTAGTCAGTCCTTATGGGAAATTCAGAGCCCTTGGTCTTTAGTTCAGCTCTTGGCCGAGACTTCAGGCACTGCTTTTACCCATATAGACCCCCTGCCCATTAAATAACATATATTTATTTTATTTATCTTCTCGTGTCAATAGTTATAGCTTCCTTCTGTTGCCTCCCCCACTTGGGAGAGACATTGATCTATTATAAAGAAAAATTTCAGTTTTCACCATTAAATTCGGGAGAAACGTGAGCACCAAAAGTTTCTCTGACGAGAAAGTCAAAATTGACGCTTTACTGATGTCACAAACCATATTTAACTTCTCAAGAACCAACACAGAAGTGAGACATCTCTAGGGTGTTACTTCGGTAACACTGAAAGTATTTGGGACATTAAATAGATTTTGAATAGCTAGCCTGATGATATCACGTTCAAGTTACTTCGGTAACACTGAAAGTATTTGGGACATTAAATAGATTTTGAATAGCTAGCCTGATGATATCACGTTCAAGTTATATTTCAAGTTTAGTTCAATATTATGGGAAAGGCATGGCAAAAAGTATCGCCCATAAAGTCCAATGTGCTTGGGTTTGCCAGAGGGAAAACAATTTTATCGCCAAACGCTATATCTCCGCAGCAAGAACGTGTTGTGTTAGAGTAAATCGCTGCTTGGTTTTTGTCAACGAAATAAAAACTATGAAAGTGCCACCAGCCTTCTGTAGGGTCTCGATGAGGTGATGGCTTTTACGGCTAACGGTTAATTTTTTGGCCAATTTACGGCTAACGGTTCACATTTTTCAATTGTGGTCATCAGAAATCTTTTTATGCGTTTAATTTTTTTTTTACGACTAATGGTTGAAAATTTGTCAATTTTTTTTCCCCTAACCGCTAATTTTTTTTTTACCGTTTTACGGCCATCGGTTGACCCAATTAAGACCCTCTATCTGATATCAAATATTTTGGAAAGCCTCAGCAATGTCCCTCTGATTCATTTTCACACAATGCGGAGAAAAAAAGCTCTTTTTTTCTGTACTGTTAGACGGTGGCCACAAATTGAATCCTTCTTGATAAAACCTTCCCAGGCCTGCTGATGTTCTCTTTGTCATCAAAAGCTGTTATAGATGAGATGGCCCCAATTTTGCCCCCACTTGAATCTTTCCTCAAAAACCGCTTGCATAGTGGTAATGAACTTCTAAGACTGGAGCGGAATTTCTTAAACAGTAAGAAGTAAATAAGTGGGTTGTAACATGGGGCTGTTTTAGCAAAAAGAGCAGGTAAGGTGGCCACCAAGGGAGATATAGCAGGCTCCGGTGCTCGTATGATGGCATAAAGCGATACAGCGGCATACGGTGTCCATGCGAATAGGAAACAAAATGACATAATGCATGCCATTCGAGCGGTTCTTGATTCTGCTAAAATCATTTCTAAAGTTGAAGCAGCGCACTCTCCCCAAATATTATGCGCAGTTTGAGTCATTCTTTTCACGTTGCGGTAGACAGAGCAGTATGAGGCAACCATGGTAATAAAAGGTGCTAAGAAGAAAAGAACGAAGATGCAACAAATGTAAGCAACAGCACTTGGATCAGAACTTTGCCAGTCAATCGAGCAAACCGAGCGTCCTCCCTCAGGGGCATACCCTGACCAGCCAATCAGAGGCAAGCTGCTCCAGATTAGCGCAAACAACCAAAGTCCAACAATGATGTATTTTAACTTGTTGAAAATGGAAAATGAGAAAGAAAACTTAATTACAATGGCGCGCTCGATGGCGAAAGTGGCATGGTGTAGCATTGTGCCAAAGGATAAAAACGTCACAATGAAGCCGTAACACGAACAGGTCGTTCCAGTAGTTTGCCAACTTTTTGATAAAATGCCAATAACCCCCAACGGATATGCTACCACTGCTTGTATCCAGTCGCCAACAGCTATGCTAAGAATAAGAATGTTTGAGTGCGAGCGAAGGGAGCTGTCCTTCGTGAATACAAAAAGCACAAGAGTATTAAAAATGAATGCTATTACAGCGAGGACAACATACACGCTGGCAATTGCGTAATAGACCTGTTCACCAAGTTCTTCTGTTGCTTGTGAATCCTCAGTCCCATTTCTGACATTAGGTATCACTTTTTCTGTTGGAAGGTTCATGATGTGTCGTACCTAGAAAGGAAGACAGAAACTTGAAGTATAAATTCACTGCTTCATATATTCGTCTTGCGTTCATCAATACTTACACTTAATACTGCCCAAAGACCCTCCTAAGAAAAGGGCAAACAAAATCTTGCATTCGTGTGTATATTCGAAAGGGGATTCCGTGGCAAGAAAGAATTTTCATCTATTTGGTAACTCTGAAAAAGTAGGCCTTAATTGAAATATGGTGACATTAGGAAGAAACTTGGAAAACTAATTCAATGCTCTAAATATGCAAAAAAGATATTAATTCAAATGGTAACTACGCTAAGGGAGATCTTACTTAAATATGGTAACTATGAAAAATAAAATATATATGACTAACTTCTGACAATTTAAATTACCATACCATCTTCATATGTGTAGACGTTTGTTTAAACTGATTTGTATATATCCCAACGAGACTAACATGTCGATGGTCAACAGGGTAAATTAGTATTATCACAGTGAATTGATAACGTTACTTGGCCACCGTTAAGAGTCTAAAAACTGACGTTTCGAGCGTTAGCCCTTCGTCATAGCGATTGGAGAAATCGTGGGTTGTGTGTGTGTTTATATGCGGAAAATGGAGCTACGCTATCGGTGAGACGAGAAAACAAGAACAAATTAGAATAAGAGAGATGGCAGAGCAATAAATTAATTGAATGAAAAGCGCTCGTTGTTAGGGAAAGGCCGCAAACCGCCATGCGCTGCTGAGAATGTTCAGGGAAATAAAAGTGTCTAGCGACTGGTTTGGATGCGTCCTTGTCATTTCTTTCTACATCGCGAAGGTGTTCTCGGGTCGGTCACTTAGTTGTCTTCCTGTTTCACCAATGCATAACTTTTACATTAAGAGCAAACTATGCAGTAGATGATATTGGCGGAGGAGCGCGAACGGTATTTCCCTTCTCAGTCGTTTGTTGTGCTGACTATAGATCAATTTGTTGGGCCCGGTGGTGGCCCACTTGAACGACAGAAACAGGATAGCCATGGCAACCTATCAACTGCGTTGCTGCGTCGGTGGGCGAGTATAAGAGATTAGAGTGTCTCGCGACTGGTTTGGATGCGTCCATGTCATTTCTTTCTACATTGTGAAGGTGTTCTCGGAATCGGTCAGCTAGTCGTCTTTCTGTTTCATCATGTAGAAGAGCAAGCTATGAGGTAAAATGACATTGGCGGAGGTACAAAGAGCTTCCACACGTGAATTTTGTCAGGTGCGCGAGGTAGACAAAATATGTAAATAAAATGAAAAACGAGGCCCAAGATTCACCTTGTTACTTTTTGTGTTCATCTTCGCATCCATCACAGGTCAAGAATTCCATATCTTTTACACAGATTCTCAGACTTCGTCGTTTATATAGTGACGACTATATAAACATCAAAAGTTTAACTGAGGGCAACGGTCTGTGCACCAGTGTTTACTATAAACCAACAGATTTACATAGTTACTTGCTGTATTCATATTCGCATTCATCACACGGCAAGAATTCCATACCTTTTTCACAGTTTCTCAGACTTCGTCGTTTACGCAGTGACGACTCTGATTTTTCCGAAAAATCAGAGGCAATGTGCCAGTTTTTCGATAAACGTGGCTATCCTGTTTCTGTCGTTCAGGCAGGCCGCCACTTCGCCCAACAAATTGATCGATAGCTAGTAGTACAACAGCTGAGAAGGAAAATTTTGATCGCATTCCATTCACTCTCACATTTCGCCCTCACAACCACGCAGTTAAATCTATTATTCTTAAAAACTTTAAATTACTCCAAAACGATTCAGAAACTAGTATTATCTTTTCGCAAACTGCACTAATTTCATTTAAACGCGACAAAGCATAGCCAACTTTTTTGGTCAGAAGCTCATTTCAAATCAATAACCAACCTGGAACTTTTAACGTAGAGAAAATGTCTGGACCCAAGAGATCCATTAAGATCACCGATCATTTTACGTGTACTTGCGCTAATGTCATCTACTGCATAGTTTTCACGTATTGTAAAAAGTTATACATTGGTGCAACAGGAAAACGACTATAGGTGACCGACTCCGAGAACACATTCTGACAAGGACGCATCCCGCAAACCAGTCGCTAAACACTTTAATGTCTATAACCACTCTAGCATATGGCAGTTTGCAGCCTTTCCCTATATCTAGACATTTAGGAGAGCCGAAAAACTCTAGAGCAAAAATTTATCTTTCAAATCGGCACTCTTACTTCCCACGTGAACAACGAGTGCTTTTCATTCAGCTAACTTATTTTAGAGAAAAGTGATTTTCGTCGTGTCGCGAGCGTGGGACATAGAAAAAAATCGTGAGTCCACCACGAGGTTTCCTCATGGAGACTCAGAATTTTATCTTTTCCCCACGCTCGTGACAAGACGAAAAACATCTTTTGTGACTGCGGCAATCGTAACTTCTCAACACCACAATTACTGATAAAATAGACGATTTATTGACGGTGAACGATGTAGGTTGAAACTTAAAAATAATAAATGAATACAAAATTACAACAATTGATTAAGTAAAGGTGATAAGAAAGAAATACACTGAGCCGACTTGAAACGACAACACTTACATTGTTACGATTACTGCAAAACTGCGCTTGACGAAAAAACACTATCCGAAGACGAAATGAAGAATGAAGGAACTACTTGAAAGCGAACTGCGACTAGCGCGACAACCGAAAAGAAAAGGCCTTGAATAGAGAAAACTAAGTATATATACGTACGAAAAACTAAAAATTAATGCATGCGAAAACGATTAACTGAAAATGTAATTGACGCCAATAATTGCGAAAGAAACATAACAAACGAAAGTATGTGATAAGGAAAACAACAGAAGCTAACTAACCGGTGAAAATACACTAATAGACGACAAGGAACAATAACAACACAAAAAAGACACCCTAATGAATGATTGACTACATTCCGCACGCTAAGATCTTACATCTTTCCCTATTTCTTTACCGAGCCTATCATCTCTCTTATTCTATTTACCAACTTATTCTTGTTTTCTCGTCACCATATTCCCACCAATAGCGTAGCTTCATTTTCTGCATATAAACACACAAACAACCCACAACTCCTCCAATCGCTCTGACAAAGGGCCAACGCTCGAAACGACAGTTTCTAAACTCTTCTCGGTGGCTAATTTACGTTATGAACCCAACTGATAATACTAAATTACCCTTTTATACTCTCCTACCGACGCACCACCACAGTTTCTTTAGAAACTTACCCCCTGTATTCATGTTGATGGTCTACTTGTCTTCTTATGCTCCGCCTGAAGGTTAGAAAGCCTCAAATATTTAGTGCTGGCACTCATTGAACTTAACAGAATATCTCTCAAAAAATTACGACTAAACATAACGCCTTTTGCGGGGGTTTCAATAAAAGCAGTCAGCGGTCAACTGGGGTCCATAAGATTTCTTACCGCCATCTCTTTAGCTAACAGACAGTTTCTCATGTTTGGGTTTGACCCTGCAGCCAATTTCAGGGTACAGCCTCCCATTATACCATCGGCAGCCGCTTACGGAAAAAAGTTTTGAAACCTCTGCTGTTGTATGAGGATGCATAGTTGCTTTTCCTTAATTTGTCGTTAATTTTAATACCGGAGGAATTATATCTTTCTGAAAGAAGCACTTACCACGGGCATGCAGCTGTCATAACCATTGACATTTCCATGATCACTTTGTGCCAATAATGAAACGGCAATGATGAAATCAAAAGGGACGAGCTCAAGTTTTGCCAGCCTTACCTTTACGAATGGTTCGTGTAACCTGATTGGTTCGTCTACTGTTAGTATTACAATTGGTTCTCAGTGTCACGTGAGAATCGTTGGTAACGGTTCATCAATTTTAATCCGTCAGTTGTTCTGTTCGGTTCTTTAGCCACGTTTTAACATATCTGAACAATGAAAAGTACGTTGTTTCAAGTAATCCTGACACGGATTTTGATAACCAGTTTTGATACGAACGCGTTACTCTCAAATCCTACATAACTATAGGGAGGACCATCAGAAAAGGGGAAAGTTAAAGATCAAAGTTTATTGAATGAGTCAGGGCTGAGAAAATTAAAGATGCTTTTACAGCTGTAGAGCTTTCTGGCCTGCTCAATTTTATAGCCTTACGTAATGGATGTTTAGAAACTGCCGAAACAAACTGAAATAACTTTAAAAATTTGATTTGATCTTGAATTTGTCTTCATGTGATAACCCTTTGACCCCTAAGAGTGGGTAGCATAAAATATCATCCCAGAATCACTCATAAAGGTCCTGAAAATAAAAGAAATGATCGCCAACTGACGAAGCTCTTGTTTAACAAGTTGTTAAACAAATTCTCCCCGTCAGAACCTCAGGGAATGTATAGAGATCAGCGTGGAGAATATGCATAATGATGTTAGGGTGTAAAGGGTTAAGGGAATTCTATTATCATCCAGGATATCTTGAACAGTGATCACTCCTTTATCTGTCCAATTTCTTGAGAAAAAGCTATTTCCTTCAAGAATAACTTCACTATTATTAGAAAGAATTAGATCATGACCATTGTCGCAGTTGTATAGGTTCCTTAGTTCCTTGAAAATTGTCCAATATTCTTCATAAAAAGGTGGTTTATCTGTTTTCTCTTGAAATCTGGAATCATAACTACATCACAGAAGCAAGTTTAGTCCACCGTATTTTTGGAAAAAAGTAGGTTGCAATGGATTTCCAAGTTTCTGTAACATTCGAGTTACAATGGATATCAATTAAACACCTTGAAATCCAGGCTAAACGCAAAGATTTAAATTAAGTATGTGGATCCGGCGCCCGCAATCTCCCACTCATACAGTCTTGGTGCACGACATTTCTTTTTATGTTGTCTTGTTTCTTATCCCAATTAACAATTGGTTCATACATCAGCGTGCGTTCATCGAGATATGAAAAACACGGGAAGTTTGGAGAGCACGAAAGATGCGTAAGAGTTGCTCTCGGCTATGCTTCGAGCAACTCCAGCTTCTTGAGTGCCCTCCAAACTTCGCACGTGCTTCATATGACGCATGAACCAATTGTTTTATAACAATTTCAATTTTTTTTTTCTCGAGGGATTTGTTTGCTGACGTTATGAGCGTGTACAATAGGAATAGGAAACACGCTCACGCAATTGAATTTGATCAGACCAATTTACTAGCTATGTTATAAATAGAAATTGAAAATGGCTCTCTTATTTCGAGAGATATTGTCTGGACTGATGTCTAACAAAGACGCTGAGTATACAATTTGCGAGATTCCCATGGCCAAGCTTTAAACAATAAGGCATTCCCTGAAGAGGAAAAGATTGCGTTCTCTCGTTATGTCTAGCTTGATATACAACTTATAAATTTTTCTAGTTACACTTTTTTTGCCGTTTTTCTGTTTGTCGTAAGAAATACAAATTCCAAGGGCTCGCGCTGGTTCATTAGTCCAGTTTGTTCTTTTCTGCGTCTAAGATCCGATCCAAATTGTTCTGATTTTTACCCAGATTTACTTTAAGTCTAGCCTGATGATAAGTGATGAAGCTGAAGAAATTAAACAGCGTTGGCACAGAAAATGATGTTCTTAAGAAATAGATGCACGATGTTCCGTGTTATACATTTTTATAGCCTCAGTACTCCTTGTTCCTTATCTTTGCAAACGTAGGGAGATGGACGGCAGTAACTGTCGAGATTCTTAATTCTAAGAATAATTTTCTGAGGGAGACGCCATTACACGAGTACACTTCAGTTATGCTCTGGTAAAATGATTTCATCAGATGGACCGCGTACGCTTTTGTTTTCTCGTAATTGCCCTCGGACTTAGGAAGTAAAACTATTACGAAACTGCAATGATGTAATTTCAAATTTGTTTTATTAAAAAAATTGTGATCAACATTCGTATGATAAACAGGACATCAAAGGTCCGCTTGTGCACGCACTTTTATCATTTTGTGTTGATATCATCTTTTATATAATTCACATTCACCGGCGGCCATATTTTATCCTCTGTCTAGTTAGACATTGATGAAATACCAGAATTTCTTCTGTTTGGAAAACATGACATCTTTACCGCGCACACTGAACGTCCCAATCTCGTCATGCTTGAAGGTCTATCGCCATCTCGCGAAAGGGTTTTTTTCGTTTTATCTTTACGTCTGAGGTTGAAGCCTTTCTGCGGCCTCAAATAAAACGCGAGTAAATTCTGCATTCGTGTTTGTTTAAGTTATCTCTGACTTGAAAGACAAGCCAGAAGAAAACAAAAAATTAAACATAAAATGTCTGTTTTATGGATACAAATCTCTTTTTTTTCAGCGGGTTGAAATCTTAAGTTCTCGATTCTGAAAGGCTAATCGCATCCTTGTAACTGGTCAACCTTTACAATACGGACCACGGTCCCAAAAATGCGTAACAAAGGAGGAAAAAGCAAAACCGCAGACATGATTGATAAAGTTAATGGTTTAGGTCGGTCCTTATGGGAGACCAATGTGCCCTTGGTTTCAAGCTAGGCATTCCGCTGAGTCCTTGTGCAATTTCTCCCATAACAGACCTCCTGCCCGGTGGATAACATACACTTATTCACGGATCTTCTCATGTCGATAGTTATAGTTTTCTTTTGTTGTCTCGCCTACTTGAGATATTGATCTCTAATCACGAAAAAATATCAGTTTCCACAATTCATTCGGGCAGCCCGAGCAATGAAAGCATCTCTTTAAGGAGGAATTCAAACTTGTTCTTGACTCTCATTTATTGGCTCCAGTCCACATGAGAACATTGGTCCAAGAACTCCCAAAAAGACGGTTAGTCTGATGATATTTCAACCTTTTTATATATATCAGGTTTTGCTCAATACCTTGGGACGTACATCGCAAAATTAACTTTGAAAGGTAATGAAAAAAGAAGCGGAAAAGTAACGCTAATAAGCACCAGGTTTGGCATGTCAAAAAAAAAAATAAAAAATTCCTTTGGTTTCCCAGACTTATCGTATCAGGAAGCCAGTATCGTTTGAGAATGAATCATTGTTTGGTTTCCGTTTGCCAAATAACGGCTATACAACTGATCATTAACATCAGCTTTATGACATCAAACCTTTTTCAAGGTCACTGGAAGCTTCCTCTGATCATATGATCTGATGAAAAAACAAGGTGACAAAAAGCGATTTTCTTTTGTGTCATCAGATGGTGACCGCATCTTGAACCTGTCTTGGTAATACTTCATTAGGCTTGCTGGTGTTCTCTTTATCATCAGAAGCTGTTAAACGTGAAATCACCTCCATATTTCCCCCACTTGATTCTTGTCTCAAAAAGCGCCTGCAGATTGGTAATGGCCTCAGCACTTTTCTGAGACTGGAGCGGAATTTCTTAAACAGCAAGAAGTAAATAAGCGGGTTATAACACGGGGCTGTTTTAGCAAAAAGAGCAGGTAAGGTGGCCATCAAGGGAGATATGGCAGGCTCCGGTGCTCGTATGATGGCATAAAGTGATACAGCGGCATACGGTGTCCATGCAAATAAGAAACAAAATGACATAATGCATGCCATTCGAGCGGTTCTTGATTCTGCTAAAATAGTTTCTAAAGTTTGAGCAGCGTACTCTCCCCAAATATTATGCGCAGTTTGAGTCATTCTTTTCACGTTGCGGTAGATAGAGCCGTATGCGGTAACCATGGTAATAAAAGGAGCTAAGAAGAAAAGAACGAAGATGCACCAAATGTAAGCAACAGCACTTGGATCAGAACTTTGCCAATCAATCGAGCAAACCGAGCGTCCTCCCTCAGGGGCATACCCTGACCAGCCAATCAGAGGCAAGCTGCTCCAAATTAGGGCAAACAACCAAAGTCCAACGATGATGTATTTTAATTTGTTGACAATGGAAAATGAGAAAGAAAACTTAATTACAATGGCACGTTCGATGGCAAAAGTGGCATGGTGTAGCATTGTGCCAAAGGATAAAAACGCCACAATGAAGCCGTAACATGAACAGGTCGTTCCGGTCGTTTGCCAACTTTTTGATAAAATGCCAACAACCCCTAAAGGATATGCTACCACTGCTTGTATCCAGTCGCCAATAGCTATGCTAAGAATAAGAATGTTTGAGTGCGAGCGAAGGGAGCTGTCCTTCATGAATACAACAAGCACAAGAGTATTAAAAATGAATGCTATTACAGCGAGGACAACATACACGCTGGCAATTGCGTAATAGACCTGTTCGCTAAGTTCTTCTGTTGCTTGTGAATCCTCAGTCCCATTTCTGACATTAGGTATCACTTTTTCTGTTGGAAGGCTCATGATGTGTCGTACCTAAAAAAGAAGGAAGAGACTTGGAGTATTAATTCACTGCTCTAAATATTCGTCTTGCGTTTATCAATATTTACACTTAATGCTGCCCAAAGACCCTCCATCGAAATAGCGAACAAAATCTTGAATTAATATGTATATACGAAAGGCGGTTACGTGGTAAGAAAGATCTTAATTTTTATGTTAACTATGGAAGAGGAGACCTTATTTCAAATATGGTTGCTTTGAAGAATTAAAAAAATATCTGGCGTAATCTTCTGATAAATTACCATAGCATGTTCTTGTAAACAGACGTTTTTGAAACTGATTTGCATATATCCTTACTAGAAAAACATGTTCATGGTTTACCTGTTCTTCTTTTGCTAAAAAGGTTAAAAGGCCACGAAAATAAGTGTTTGCTCTTTTGAGATGCCACTCAGTGAACTTTACAGATTGACTCATCTCCCCAAAACGAACGACCAAGCATAATGCCTACCGCAAGAGTTTTGATAAATTCGGTTACCGTGGGTCTATCGCGACTCATATGATCTCTTACCGCAGTCTGTTTAGGCCGTGTGTTTGTGTCTCGCCTTACGGCCTAGAGCACAACCGCCTATAAAACCGTCAGCAGCCGCTTATGGTTGAGATCACTGAAACCCCCTGCTATTATGTGTTGTTGCATAATCGAATTTCCTTAATTTGTCGGGAATCTGAATACCGGAGGTATTACATAACCGTTTTAAAAAGAGTACTTTCTGCAGGTAGCTGTCAAAATCATTGGCCTTTGATCAATTTATGCCAATAGTGAAACAGCAATGATGACATCAAAAGGGAAGAACTCAAGGTGGTAAAGTTTTATGCTAGCCTTAGTCTTACTTCTGGCCGAGTTTCAAAAACTGATTGGTCAGTTTCTTTGCATTGTCATTGGCTGTAATGATTCTTTAGTGGCGGTTGATAACCCTATAGCCATGTTTTAACATAACAACATCATGTAGAAGCTGTTTCAAGAGGATCCGTTATTATTCACATCTGCCCTCCAATATCGCGTCACTAAGGAAACGCGAACTATGGACAACCATTTCAAGCACATTAGCATTTTCCAACATTGACGATCTGCTCGCAAAATTTAGCTTTTAGGTGCTGCACGAACGCGTTCAAAGCTCGTCTTATGATTTGGACTATCATCTCAGATAAGTGAAAATTTCCTCATTTCTATCATAGATATGAAATATCTAGCATAGAAATAGCTCTTAAATATTTTCAACAGCGAAGCATCGAAAAGAGGGATTGCAAGCAACAGCTATTTCGTAGAATATTCTTCCGTGAACTATTAAATTGCAAGACAGATGCTTTGAAATAGATAAATGACTAGATAATGAAAGGAAATATAAAAACCCTCTAGAGTGTACAGGCCCTTAAAAATAGCTAACGTTTAGAATGATTTTTTATGCGAGGTAAAGGATCAAAAAGTTCTCGACTGTTCTACAGAAGTTGCATGTAGGTGTTAACGAATATATTTCGCATGGATGATTCCCTTATTCCTCTTTAGTTTTCTGTGTGCTTTTAACTGCTAGAAAAAAAAGGCTCAAAATATACTTTTAAATTTCATGCCTGGATTAATTCTCCACTCAGATGCAAAAAATAATAATAATAAAGATCTCCCAAAGCGTTAAAGATTCTACAAATACAAAGCGTTTTGAGATGATTTTTTTATGCAGAATCAGGGGTCACGGATTTCTCAGCCGTGAAGAACGTTATTACGGAACATGAACTCTAAAATGATGGGTACGTGTGATTTACGTATGTCTTTCGAGCTTTCTGCGCGCATTTAACCGCTGAGGGAAAAGCGCTTTAAATTTCTACATGCATGTTAGACTTGGATTAAGGTTCCACTCAAATAAAGTATTTCACCTCCTCTTCTTTGTCTCAGAAGGAAACATTGTCTCCTTTTTCGAAACAATTTAAAAATCTGCGAGAAATGTCCTGAGACTATGATACCATATTTTTGAAACGTTTTTATGCACACTCACGACTTTGAATGTTTCAGAGTTAGCTCGTTTGGGGAGGGAAGGCTACTACAAGTCATAATAAGCATTCACAATAAAATGAAACATTCATTGTCATCAAAATTCGGTGGGAGATCGTTTGGGCTGGAAGAGAGAGCTTTTAAAATTACAATATTCAGTTATAGGACATGGCTTAAGGTTCGAATCGGATGCAAAGTTTCAGAATTGCTAATCCTTTATTTTGTTTCGATGCAAAGCATGCTTCCATCTTGAAAAAAAATTCTTTAGAGGATTTAGATCAATTTGCCATATTGCTTCTGGTGATTTCATGTAGTACTTTTGCTATTAATGTTGATTCCCGAAAGTTAAATTTCACTTGCTTGTAGCGGTTCTCAAAAAAATACAAGATTCGACTTAGTCCATATTCGATGACAGGTTTACTTGGTTGAGAGCAAATAATACTACTCCAGACAATGAAAAGACTTTGTCGTGGCCCTTGATATTTTAAGCATTATGTAAAACAGACAGGAAAATAATGTCGCTTATTTAAAACTAGTGCGCCTATGTCCGTCACTGGGTACAAATATAAGGTCAAAGCAGCTGTAGTAAGTATAATCTTGAAGAATCATATCGTATTACAAATCGAATATTGTCGAATTCGGGCTCATTCTGTTGTTAAGGACGTGATATCTTAGGTGAAGCTCTTTAGAGGGAATCTCGAACGGGGAATCTCGAACAGAGGATGCAAGCGCGACCAGCGAGAAGAGTTACATGACAGAAGACACGACTATTCGGCTATAATTTACTGTAACTGAGTGGAAGCTTTAGAACAGACATCGCACAAATTCCTAACCACGCTAACTCAGAGAATCTAAATGACTGAAAATAAATCGAACGTGGAACCACAGACTTACCTTTTGGTGCGCTTGTTTACACGCAAGTGACTGATCGCTAAGAAAGCTTTGTGCAATTTATATAAACGTGGTACCGACTATCAGAGCGGATGGATAATTAATAGAAGTTAAGTGCAGTTGGACAATTCGCCCGAAAAGTTGGAATAAATGTGGTTGGAAAATCACTTTACCTCTGCCGCATCTTTTGTTTTATGGTAAATGCCATGTCAATAATGTTTAGATACCAACCCTTAAATCGAGATTTAAGTAAAAGCTGGATAAACACGAAACAGACTGTGCAATTTTTTCGACATATTGAATTAAGCACATACTGATACCTGCAATATTTACTAACACTGATACTGGGTAACTGTAACCGTGCCTAAAATGAATAATAACTGACTTGTTTTGGCTATCAAAAAAGTAAAGTATTAACTTTTCTTTCCAAAATTTGAATTCATAATTTCAACTCCTGAAATGACGTGTAAATTTGAAATTGTATAGAAATTAGCACTTTGGAGTCATTTTAGCATTATAAAGAGTTACCATATTTAGAAAAAAAACCGAGGCCTAATCGTTTTCCATCGGTAGACAAACAGCTTACCGCAAAGCTTTGGAAAAAAAAACTTAAAAGGAACGGAGATTCACAAAATTGATACGGATTCCAAATGTGTAATTTGGAAAGATTAAGATCATTTCAGTCTATAAGACTGTAAAAGAACTGGGAAACTCCTTGCACTAAAACAAAACAAATCGAAAAATTGTGTTTTCTATGTGAGTGTACCTAAAAGTCTGTCTTATGTCGAACTGGGCCATAAAAGCATCGTTTAAGTATGGCTGAATCATTAGTACTTTCTTCGTTTTTACTCTTCTCTGTCGTATTTTGTTCGTAATTTTTCAGTCAGCACAAGCGCGATATAATAAAAGTTTGATAATTACCCACTTTAACTTGACAGCTTTCAAGATGTGGTTAGTGTCAGGACCTGTCAAAACTTGTCTATTATTTGTCCTCTGGGATAAAATACAGGTACAGAGATGATTGCTTTTATCCTCATTACACTGAGCAGTTGGAAATGTCAAGGATCTATTTGGTCCAATATCGGCGTCAGTAACAAAAGAGTATGAAAAAGCTATCAAGAAGAAGGGTTAACGCTCGAAACTGATTCCACATTTCAAAATCAATCCGTCTTAATTTATTTGTAGACAAATTAAATCCTGATTAGTTTAGAATAAGTGGGCGGTGTAATACGTATAGTGTACACTTACGAGACACTTCTTTTAATGGCATAAGTTAATTCGTAATCTTTGGAGGCGAGCTCAAAAAAAGCTGGGTCGAGCAAGTCAAATCGAGGCTAAATGGTAAACGTGCCACATCATAATCGATGTAATAATAAGAAAGCAAAGTTAAAACTGCAGCTAGCCCTGACCCTGAAGGCAAGTTTGTCGTTTTAACACATCTCTGCCAGAAAGTTAAGACTAGGAGCCCATTAGTGCTGTTAGGACTTTGTGATTTTGGTATTTGGATAGTTGGCCATATTTGCACACTTGTTCGAGTGTCTGGCTACCACTTTAAACTAAACCAGAGAGTAACATACACAAAATTTTGAAATACAGTCAGAGAAAACAAAGAATCAACTCGAATAACACTTACATTTGTTGCTGGGTTACTTTAGCTGCAGTGGATGCGAATTTTACCGTGATTTGAGAACTACTGCCTTTACGGGCAAAACAAAACTACTGATGACGAAAGATTTAGAAAAAACATTTCATAATAAAAAGTAGCGAGATTAAGACGTTTCGGCGACGACATGTCACCACTATCAAATGTAAAATTATTCTAAGTTCAGTGACGTTCTATAAAGAAAGGAAAGTGTGAAACTAAATTAGAAAAAAAATGAGATGGAGTAAAACATAAGAATGTACATCATCAAATGAACAGTTTCGCTGGGATGGAGTCTTTTTGAGTGTTCAGAGTCGGTGGTAAAGTTTCCGCACAGCCCCATACTACATTATGCATTCAGTTCTTGGATAGAGAAAACAATGACAAAAACAATGCATTGCCATTAGGAAAACAGATCTGTTGTACAATAGTATGGGGCTGTGCGGAAATTTTACCTGGCAAATTGCTCATGAAGATTGTTCGGTCTTTGATTGAGTTTAGGTACTAGAGCAAAGGTATCTTCGACGATACCTTCGCTCTAGTGTCCGACTTGGCCGCTGCTACAAATTTCCTTTCAGTTCTGAATGATGCACACCCAGCAGTCAACAACAGCTTTCCCTTCGCAGGCATGGTAATCAATGAGACCGATAACCGCCTCAACACCTGTGTCTGCAGAAGAAACACCAACAAAGGGCTTATACTCCATTATTAGAGCCATGTTGACAACAGATCCAAACGATTGTTAATAAGGACTCTGATTGATTGCGCCAACCACTTGTCATCCTCACCAGATCTTTCCTCGAAAGAATGTCAAAAATCAATTTTAAGTTACACATTTTGCATTAACCCATTTCACACGAGCGACGAAAAATTACAACATTCATGAACGAAGCAACGTCAAGTAGGAAAACAAAAGAAAACTAAAAGTGCTAATGAAGAGGTGTTTGAATCTAACAGCTGTTTTCTGGTTTGGCAAGCTTTCAGTTTCGTCTCCTCGATGTCATTTTTTAAGTTTCCGAGTCGGGTGATTATCGGAAATTGCCGGCTATAGCAATATGGCGGACTATTCAAGTTTTATAATTACCAACATTCAAGCGACGAGATTGAACGAGATATGAATATTATAACATACTTTACATGTGAATAATGCATTGTTGAGTTTAAATCAAGGAAATTTCGCTAAATTTTGTGTGGCTGTTTCCTTCACCCTAGTCGATCTTAAGTTTCTTGTTCAGCAGAGTTTTAGCTCACTCAGCCGCTAAGACCTGCGCTTGCAAAGGTAAACAAAATTATGAATAGCATCGCCATCATAATGCCCTTTTTATAGTTCTGCTGGTTGGAAAGATCCCCAAGATGAAATTTCTATTGTCTTGTACCTCTAGCCGGTAGGACCTCAGGAGGCTTAGAAAATTCTACCAGTTAGTAGTACAGCTTGCATATCTAGTCAACTTTGTCCAGTTGTTACAAAGGTTTGTTACTTTATGTGCACTCCAAATTAGTCTTACACTCTCTTGAATCATTTTTTTCAAGAATACGTATACATTTATTTATGCTTTTTATTTGGTCTTGAACCTTTAGCTGGTAGGATCTTGGCGGGCTTATAAAATACTACCGGTTAGAGGTACAGCTTGCATATTTAGTTGACTTAGCCCAATTTTATCACAGTTTGCTCCACATTTGACTTTCTGCTGAAAATACAGAATGGTTATCAACTATATATACTGAATTCATACAATTATATAAATGACATTAACCTGTGCCTTTGTTATCTACTGTATTTTTAAATAAAAATTGCTACTAGTAAAAATATATCAAACCTTTCTTATTTGCACATCAACCAGAAACCCCTTGCCTTTTGCCAAATAATGCGTGCTTTAGTTTCAGGTGATTCCCCATAAGGCGTCATTTGATGCTGTAGCATGTGTGCTGTGCTATCAAATAAACAGTGGTAGGTACACGACCAAGGAAGAAGAAGATATTCTTGAAAAAATGATTCCAATGTAGTGCAAGACTAAAATGGAATGCCAAAAAGTAAAATGCGAAGCAGACAGTAATGAAAATTGGGCAAAGTTAATTAAACATGCAAGCTCTACTTACTGTATTTTCTAAGCCTCCTAAGATCCTACTAGCTAGAAGTTATATACTAAATAAGAGAGAATAAAATGTTAATGTATTCATAAAAAAGTGATTCCAAGGAATGCAAGACTAATTTGGAGTGCAGAAAAGTAAAATGAGCAAACCACAGTAAAAATTGGGCAAAGTTGACTAAACATGCAAGCTGTGCCTCTAGCTGGTAGTCTTTTCTAAGCCTCCTGAGATGCTACTGGCTAAAGGTACAAGACCAAATCAAAGAAAAAAAAATCAACGTTTTCTTTGAAAAAAAAAAAGATTCCTAAGTGTAAGACCACAACTTGGAGTGCAGAAAAGCAAAATGTGGAGCAAACCATAAAAAGAATTAGGCAAAGTCCACTTAGTATGCAAGCCGTACCTGTAGCTGGTAGTATATTCTAAGCCCCCTAAGATCCTACCAACCACAGGTACAAGACCAAATTAAAAAGAAATAAATATACACTTATTCTTGAAAAGAGTGATTCAGAGGGGTGCAAGACAAGTAGACGTACTCTTGTAATGTGCTAATTGTAATCTTACACTCCTTGATTCCAAGGAGTGTAAGACTACAACTTGGACAGCAGAAAAGTAAAATGTGGAGCGAACCATAATAAAAATTGGGAAAGTCCACTAAGTAGGCAAGCTGTACCTCTAGCCGGTAGTATTTTATCAGCCCGCTAAGATCCTACCGGCTAAAGGTTCAAGACCAAATAAAAATAAATATATGTATAGTTATCCTTGGAAAAAGTGATTCAAAGGGATGCAAGACTAATTTAGAGGGCAGAAAAGTAAAATGTGACGCAAACTGTATTAAAAATTGTGCAGAGTCGACTAAGTATGCAAGCTGAACCTCTAGCCGGTAGTATTTCTAAGCCTCTTAAAATCCTACTGGCATGAGGTACAAGACCAAATAAAAAAATTAATGTAAACGTACTCTTGTGAAAAGTGATTCCAAGGAGTTTAAGACTACAACTTGAAGTGCATAAAAGTAAAATGTGGAGCAAACCATAATTAAAATTGGGAAAGTCAACTAAGTGTGCAAGCTGTACCTCTTTTATGAGCCCGGCAAGATCCTACCAGCTAGAGGTTCAAGACCAAATAAAAATAAAAAAAATTGTATACGTATTCCCGAAAAAAGTGATTCAAAAGAGTGTAATACTAATTTGGAGTATAGAAAAAGTAAAATGCGAAACAAATCGTTGTAACAATCAGGCAAAGTTGACTAGATATGCAAGTTGTACCTCTAGCTGGGAAGATTTTTTTAAGCCTCCTGAGATTACTGGCTGGGGGTACAAGACAGTAGAAATTTCATCTTGGGGATCTTTCCAAACAGTAGCACTCGGACAAGGGCATTATAGCGGCGATACTATTCATAACTGTTGTTTACCATTGCAAGTGTAGGTCTTAGCGGCCACAATGTTAAGCTAACGCTCTGCTGAACAAGAAACTTAAGATCGACGAGGGTGAAGGAAACAGCCACACAAAATTTAGCGAAATTTCTTAGATTTAAAATCAACAATGTATTCTTCACATGTAAAGTATGTTATAATGTTCATGTCTGGTTCAATCACATCGCTTGACTGTTGGTAAATCGCAAATAGTGTTCCTAGAGTAGTCCGTCATATTGCAATAGCCGACAATTTCCGATAATCACTCGACTCGGAAACTCGTTACTAGTGCTCCTCTGTTGAAGTCCTAAATGTAATAACTGTCCTAAATGTAATAAAGTCCTAAATGTAATAACATTTGGTCCTAAATGTAATAAAGTCCTAAATGCAATAACATTTAGTCCTAAATGTAATAAGCCTCCGATGAAATCGTTTGACTCCTGCAGTGCATTGTTGTTATGGCGGACATCCACAATGATATGTTAGTGACAGCTGTTGCACCAAAAAAACCGCTGACCAGTATACATGTCACATTATGGGCTCACTGATATCAATCAGCGTCTTTTTACTTGCTAGACATAAGAAATATCAGCAGTCGAAGTATGGTCCTTAAAGCGGTTTATCGATCGAGTTGAAGAAAATCATTTCCAGCCCAAAGTGGGCTAGTGCTTGGCTGGAAGCTTAATAGGATGGAATCGATTGGTACGTAACCATTAAGACTTTTTGGAAAAGAAATTGACTACAATTGATGATGAACTAGCATGCTATTGTTGATGTTATCTTTCGTGTTAAAGTCTTTAGTAGTGATGCACCATTTTAGAGCAGTTTGTATGATTTCGCTGTGTCACATGCTAATCCAAAAGAAAATTATTATTATTAGTAGCGTTATTGAAATTTTGCAAATCAATGTTATTCAGTGTCGATTGATTCTGATGAAGCATTTGAGTTCATTTTTAAGAATGACTATCCTGATTTATTCAATTTTGAACTTGGGGTATTGCATTTCCAGCCCTCTATGGCTTTACTCCACCTCAGTAATCAGTTCATGTACCATATGACTATAAGTGGAAACTGTTGAGCTTTCTTTTTTCATTCATCTATTTATCTATTCATTTTCTCCCCTCACGGCGGGGAGAAGAGGTGAAGACAAAAAATGAAATATAAACTTGAGATCAACTGTAAAATATACGTTTTCCTAATATTTCGGCTCGCGGAACTGATGAACCCGTCATAAGGGGCTAAAGGAAAAAAATGAATGGTTCATTAGACCGTCAACTGACCATCATGTGTTGATTGGTGTAGCTCAATGGTTCAATTTGACTCTTGCGTGGAAAAAAGGTAACATGTCAAGACCTGTGATCGTGAAATGGGATAGCATATGATTGGTCAGTCGATATCTTGCTCACTAGTCACTTTATCAAATAGCTAGAAGCGCACGTGGGCAAGATGAAGTGAATCCTGTGTTCTGATTGGCTACCTGAGCGGGCATGATGGGCCCACCCTCGCCCGCTCGGGATACCCCGTATTGATCCCACGCAAGAAAACTTACAAAGTTCGTAACTTTTGGACAATGTTTGCATATACATAGAAAAAAATAAACGACCCTCTTGGGTTTATTGTACTGCAAACACAGTTGGCTTTCACTATCGGCTCTCGAAATAAACAGGCCATTCTTGATTCTTATCAAAGCGAAATCTTTTGCTATACAATGAATCCTTTAATGATTAAGCCAAGAGAATATAAACTCTCTTGACCAAGCTGGTATGGTCAAGATTACTGGATATTAGCCTCGTTCTTTTTCTACTTTTTTATGGACCGTGACCTCGTCTCCGTCCATAAAAACGCAAAAAAAAAAAAAAAAAACTCAGCCAATATATAGCCATTTTGACCTCACGCTCGGTCAATAACGCCTATGAATATATTTTATGCAGACCCGTACAAATTTGGCAAGGGAAGACCGTACAAAGAATGCCCCTCTGAGCCCAGAATTTGTCTAACGCATAAGTCGGTGGACTTCTTTTTCCTTGCAATTCGGTTCATCAAGTGTTAACCTCAGCACTGAAGACAGAAGTATTTCGTCAAAATCTGTTACACTGAAGAGTCTGAGCCAATGATATAGAGAGGGCTATTAGTCAACGTTCTCATTGCTTTTGCGTCCGTCAATTTGATGCCAAAAGCACATCAGTATCAGTATAAGGTTTTGTAGCCAATGCTTCTCAACCTACCTCTTTAACAAATAAAAAGACGCTGATTAATATCAGTGAGCCTGCAATATTCCATAAATATTGGTCAGAGGATTCTTTAGCGCAACAGCTGTCACTTTAACATTTCAATGTTAGCGCAGTTAAACGATTGCATAGGAGGCTTATTACATTTAGGACCGAACGTTATTACATTTAAGACTTTATTACATTTAGGACAGTAATTACATTTAGGACTTCAACATCCTCAGGCGTACCTCTGGCCGGTAAGGTTTGGACACAACCCAAACACAGCGGTCGTGTGTCAAATAATAGAGACCTTACGCAACAGGACGGCAGAATGAGGACGGCGACCGTGGACCGCGCGAGTACTGGTCCGAGCACGCGAGGGTTGACGTTGCCGTCCTGAACGTAAACAAACCTTACGCAATACAACGCGACATGCACAGGCCCCGAAGGAAAAATGGCCACCTTCAGGGAGGCAAGAGAGGCTCTTTTGCTTGCTAATGCCTTGGATTTGATCGCCGATGAAGAAATGCTGTTACTCTACGACGTTAACACTTCAAAGAATCTTGACATTCCTTACTGGAAGTACGAAAAATTCAATCTGGACTCTCTTTCCGACGACGAATGCAAAAGCGAATTCCGTTTCTTAAAACATGATATCTACAATCTGCTCGACGTTCTGGATCTTCCTGACAAAATTACCTGCCCAAATCGTTTTTATGTTTACAGTGATGAAGCGCTATGTTTGCTTCTGCGTCGTTTTGCCTTTCCATGCAGGTACGAAGACCTTGTTCCCCGATTTGGAAGGCCTGTACCGCAATTATGTATGGTGGTGTCTGAGATGATGGATATTCTTTATGCCCGCTTCGGACAGTTGTTTTCTGGTATTAATCAGCCATGGCTATCACAAGCAAATCTAGTTGATTTTGCAGAAGCTATCTACAATAAAGGAGCCGCCCTTGACAACTGTTGGGGATTTATAGACGGAACTGTACGACCAGTTGCTAGGCCTGGCGAAAACCAAAGAATATTGTACAATGGCCACAAGAGAGTGCATGCGATAAAGTTTCAAAGTGTAGTTGCACCAAATGGTCTGATCGTAAACCTTTTTGGACCTGTGGAAGGATGCAGACACGACAGCGGAACAGAGTAGTTTTCATAATTAATCAAGTTGTAAATTACTGCACAACAGTAAAGAAACAAACTTAGACATAAAGAAAATGGGCGAACACTGAGTATGCTGTCCTATTTCCGGACTTCTTTTACAATCATATACACAGTTATATCATACCTTGAAACGGCACTAATACCATCTAAAATTTTATCTACCTTTATTACATGAAATTTGAATTAATGCCGCCTCGAAAGTGTCGCTAAATTAAAGTGAGTACACTGTGAAATTTTGCCATCTGTATGTCTATGGGATAAAATGTTGCCATCTGCAAAAGTTGAATGATTTTTTTTATATATATTTAAATCAAGTTATGACATTTATAATTTTATCAAATACATTTTCGCATCAAATAAGCTTAAATATTTTGAATTCGCAAAAGTTTCAGTTCGTGAAATCGCTAAAACTAAGTGACTTATGTTCCAAAATTTTACGAAAAATCGCTAAATTAAAGTGTCGCTAAATGGGAAATTTTCAAAATCGCTAAATTAACATGTCGCTAACATTTCATGCAATAAGGTATACGATTTAAAATTTAATCTATATCTATCTTTATTATAAATTTTGTAAGTTACTTTCACTGCAACAAGGGCCGTGAATTTTTATCGCATAAAGACGGCTCCGGCTCTCAGTTTTTATCCGTAATTACGATGAGAGTTAGTCAAGAAGTTGTCACTTTACTAAACTGCCAACAGAGAAAACCTTAAATGCTTACAATCCTTACTAATTCATTTCTACTTGTGCCCAAAAAATAACAAATTATTGCTCATTAGGCGAAAACAGCGACATGTAAACACACCATTTTGCGTAACAAGTTCGCTTCATTTGCCGTTTGTAAAAAGACCTATCACCAGACACAGAGGCTCATAATTAAAGAAATAATATGTTTCTATGCTATAACCGAAGAAAAAGACAGTTTAGATTAAAATAAGGGGATAAAAATACTCACGTTCTCCTCACAACCTCAGTCGCCTTGTTTTCACGTCGTGAACGTCAAGAGGACGGCAGTCTCAAACCGGAAGTTGCGTCAAATGGCTCACGAATCAGCTTGTCACGCGCGTCACATGATCAATTTTGCTGTCCTCTCCCTTCTGCCGTCCTGTTGCGTAAGGTCTCTAATGAACAAGTGGATCCAATTTGGCAGCGCAAAAACATCTTAAGAGGATAGAGGACCTAGCCAGTGTCACCACAGGTAGCCCAAACATCGTACGCGATCTGCGTTTTCAGACATTTAAGACAATTTAAGACGATGCTCCGAAAGCTGCTCTGGATGCTACCTCAGGGTGTTAGAAGGGATACACATTAGTACCCTCGTCTTGCGCTGATTTCACGTCTCTGTGTTCATGAAGTCAGCTTAAAGCCAATAGTGGGACTAAGAACTTTCAGACGAAACCCCAGAAAGTTTAAGACCGCCTGGACGACTTAAAACCGAACCCAGGACCCACACGGGTATGTATACCAGAACACCAAGACAAATGTTGTGCCCATTCTAGCAGGTGCTCCTGGAACGAATGCATTAAATAAATAGCAGCCATCACATGAACTCATATTTGTTTAATAAAATACTTTCCAGCTCAGTTTATCTAGCAGTAGTGAGGTATATACTTCAGACAAGTTAGCACGTTGCATATGAATGCATTGAATGTGTCCCAATCTATGCATACATGACTAGCACAAATTCACACACACTTGAAGTTCACGAGAAGGGATTTCTCGACGAGGAACAGTACGAAATGTGTATTACTGTGCCTTGACCAGTCAGAACCAAGATATTTCCTTTCGAGCATACTAGGAGCCAAAGGAAGACGAGTAGAAAACGTTCAGGAGGAAAGATTTTCAAATGAGGGACAGTATGAAATGTGTATTATTGTGCCTCCACCAATCAGAACCAAGATATTTTCCTTTTATGCCTATCAGGAGCCAAAGCTAGACGAGAGTGATATTTCCCTCCAAAGGACCGAGTTCTCGTGTGTGGATCTACTGGTATGGAGATGTTCACAAAGGAATACCAAAATAGAGCTCAAACTCGCAGAGAAACAAGACATAAAGAACCAAGGGGTAATGGAGCAATTAACTGTCCTCGAGGCATTAAACGCATTTCCCACACATAATATTCCTGCCGAGTGAATATCATGCCCTCTTATGTTGTAGCGATCAAGAGGAAATTTGCCCCTTGAACATCCAAACAAACAAAACAAAAAGACAATGAAAATTTCAATTTAACTTGCAAAGTCCATAAAGGACCTTTTATAGAACCCCAACATTTGCAAGTGCTGTTGCTAAATATTACGCAACAGCCCCTTTTTGTAACTAAAGGGGTCAAAAAGAAAAATGTTTTCCGTTTTGTAGCTAGCGTCCCAGAAAGAGAAATTGATTAGTTCCTATGAGGAATCGAACCACAAAACCTTCAGATTTTCCCCTACCACTGAGCCACATAGGACTTCGTTTAATAAGAGGTTATTACCAGATCCACACGCAACAAACGTCTTGCACATCACTAGGATCAGATCTATGTGCAGGTACATACAGTAGGAAAAGGAGAAAGATGGTGAAAGTGGTTCTTTCTTCCTCATGGAAGTTCATAACTGTTCCGTTGTCCCTCTTTCTTTAATTAACGACCCAGCGAAAAATTTAGTTTCTTTCTCATTCTAGGAGAACAATTTTATGGGCCGACTCTGCACCATTTGACCCCCCAGGGTCTGAATGTTAGTTCTCCCCTCCAGCTGCGACACATTAACGTGTAAATTAGCGACGAGAATTTGGTGTTGGATCAAGATGACAATTTCTGCTTGATGGTTTTGAGTATTTTCACAACCTGTTTGCTGCTGAATTTATAGATATTTATAGATATTGAAAGGAGAAGCTAAATGTTAATCTATTCTAGGAATTAAAGGATTAACTGCTCGCTGCAGCTTTTCCATTGGTTAATTTCCTCTTACGATTGCATTAACTTAATTCGTCCAATGATTTCTCTTACATCCTGTTGAGAACAATATAGCTAAAAAATGGAATATGGTGAGGGCCACAAAACTAGATTACTTCAATATTTCTTTTCTTTTTGAATTACTAGTGCTGTTCCACCGTCGCTAAGAGTTTATCGTGAGCTGCGCGAATCCAATCAACGTCCTATCATCGGGAGGTTCATGACTACTTGATTTCTGCAATTATTGGGAAAAAAGTAGTAAAACAAAACAAATAAATTAAATGAAACACTACACACATCTACCCTAAAAAGGTTTCCTTATTGTGTAAAGGGGGTAAGTTTGAGATAAAAAAGCGTTCAAAAAGGTCGATGTGCATACATAGCTACCACAACCACAATATGGAAATTTAGTGTTAACAACTGAGTTGAAGACGTAAATTGGCCACTGTAAAGGGTAAAAAAGCTAACGTTTCGAGCGTTAGCCTTCATCAGAGCGATTGATGAAGGGCTAACGACGAAGGGCTACCGCTCGAAACGTTAGCTTTTTTACCCTTTACGGTGGCCAATTTTACGTTTTCAACCCAGTTGTTAACACTAAATTTCCATATTGTGGTTGTGGTAGCTATGTATGCACATCGACCTTTTTGAACGCTTTTTTATCTCATTGTTTGCTTATCCGTTACAGGTGTTGTTTCGTCGAAGCTCCGGTTTTTTTTTCCCGTTTTAACTAGCGTCTAATTTCTCCTTACAAAATCATCGCTAAAATCAAACATTAAGGTCATGAGAATAAACGAAATGATCACCAACATAAGAATTTCTAGAATCTCTCATATTTAATTCTATAACAAATGTACAGAAAACACAATGGAGAATGCGTTTACTGATTTAAGAGCGCAAAGGGCTAAAGAAATGTTTGTAACTTAAAACAAGCAAATATACTCACAAGTGGAAAAGTCATAGACTTGCTGCTTGGAGGATCATCGATTGCTTTTCTTAGATTGGCAGCAACTGAAAATGAAACATTTGCATGCATATTGATAATAAAATAAACTTAACTGCCAGCAACAAACAGTTAATAGGGTAAAAATGCAATTAAACTTCGAACCAGTAGGAACATAACAATTTAACTAAGAAATCTGGACTGTTAAAAAAGAGCCCTGTAAGACACTAGAATGCAGGAATATATCAACAAATTGTACGACTCCGATTGCCATAAACAACTGTTCCATTGCAACTATGCCCCCCTATCCCCCCTCCCCCATTTTTTTCCCAAATGGAGCGCCCAATCTGAAAAGCATCAATAAGGACGTGAACAAAAGCTGGAGTTGCCGCAGTAACAACAATATAAACAGTTACTAATGAAAATTTATTGGATTGGATTAAATTGAATTACGAATTCAATTAAACTTCCTTACCAACAACTAAATCTTGCCCACTTATCAAACCTGCTGAAACCAACTCCTGTGCCACACCCTCAGCAGTATCTGCGGTGGCACCAGATCAGAATGGGTGAAACGAAAACAAAAAAAAGAAAAAAACCAGTTATCGCCAGAGTTCCAAAAACCACTGAGCGTGACAGTGAAATCACGTCAATACTTGTAATGTTAACGATCACGATGGTGATTATGATATTAATGAAAATAATAATTATAAATAAATATATGAACTACCAAAGAAATGTAATGCAATATTACTACATAGCTCACTGAGATTGTTGATCTGTTCGCAAGGGTAACAGTATGTATAGCAAACCAAGAGGGGAAATAAGCCAGAAATTATTAAAAATATCAAAAGATAATGAAGTGTAACAGTTCTTGGCTGGAAACGTTTTCTGCAAATCAGATGGTCAATTAAACTAAACAAAAACAAAAAGCTGTGCGAGGTAAACAACTCAGGGGAAAAAAACAACAGGTTAAAATGAATTATTATCCATAAGAAGAACTGGAAATCAAGATATTTTGAAAAAGAGGCAAAATATCTCACTAACCTTTACCAGGAGTAAAGTCGAATCTGATATCATTCAGTTCTTTCTTTGCATTTCTGTTGAGGGAAAAAAAAGGAGTTTGAGGGGAAAGCTATGAATTCGATATATATCCACTTATATCCACGCTGTAACTGAAATACGGTCAAAGTAGGCGCGCTAATTATGAAGGCCTTTATCCTGAAAAGATTGACGGATGATGGAAACTATTACCAGTTATGCACATGAAAGAAAAAAATTTAGATACAGTCACATGTAGTAATATCAGTCCACCACAAGGTCGACCCCATCATTACGTCAGGTTCTCCTTGATAGCTACCCCCTTTTAAGAGGCAATGCGTTAGAAGAGTGTCTTACCCCACAACAGAACACCATGACACGGCCAGGGCTTGGGCCCAGACCTCCCGATCAGGAGTCCAGCGCATTCGCTCACTGCTGACATAACGGCACACTTTTCATGATAATCATTTCACAAACGCTCCTATCACTAGAAAAACATGAACAACTCACCTTAATCTAAGAGTAAGATCCAAGTTGATTTGTGCCGCTGAAAAGTGAAAATATTAATTAACATCAGGGTGAACACCAAAAAATTGTTACCTGCGGGATCAAGAGCACTGTTTCGCAAGTTTTCTGCAGCGTTAGGAAGGAACCTAAGGAGAGGAGCGCCTTTCAAATGATTGTCTTAAAATAGTGTCAGAGTACTCGCCGAAGCTGATCAGAACAAACATGAAAAAGAAAGTCAAAATTAAAAGCAGCCAACGAGAACTTAAATGGTATATTTCTTTACGAGAACAACCGATGCAAGCGCGGGAAAACGAAGTAGGCTTCCGAACTGATGACAGGATAGCAAGAGTTTTCAACTTCAGTCAATGAGAGCAGAGGCTATTATCTGAAAAAAAGAAAATCAAAACAAAACACACTAAGACGCGGATTACGTTCAACACTCGTTTGAAAATTTCTCTTCCCAGCGCTTCCTGAAGTATAGTATCCTAACCAAGGCTCGAAGTGTTCTTGTGTGACGGAGAGTTAACTGAATTCTCGCGACATCGTTTGTCAAGAACATACCTAACAGTATGAGCTGAAAAAATTGGTGCGATGAAGCTGGGTGAGAAGGCAGATAAAAATAGAAGGTAAATCCATCCCGATAACCGTGCTGACACAAAATGATCGGTACAGTCATGAAGCAAAATCTTCGCTTAAAAACAAAAGGATCCTTGTTTTATTGTGCACCGTACAGACCAAATCTTGAACGGCTTGAAAACGACCTCTGCACTTCAAACGCGTCATTTGAGTAACCAAAAATAGTGGTTAATGTTCTCGGATACTTTAACTGGCTCCCTTCGCCACTTGCACGGTTAGCACGCAGATGAGTTTACGATACAAAAAAAATCTGACGTCTGATTAGAAATAACGTTTTGACTTACGAGGTTTAGGCGATGTCGGTGTGGACGGTTGAATGTTGACTTTTGGTCCTTCGGATTTTGGTGCACCTTCCTGAAAGAAGAAAAAGACAGTTTTTCATATTTGAACCCTTTAACCCCCAAGAGCGACCAACATCTCATTTCTCCTTACAACATCATCCCTGAACCAAACACTAAGGTCATGAGAATAGAGGAGATGATCCCAAAGCAAAGAAGCTTTTGATTGTCGAAAAATTCTCCTTACCAGAACCCTTGGAAATGTTTAGAGAGTAGTATGGAGAATATGCATACTGATGTTTGGGAGTAAAAGGTTAATCAACATTGAAAATGTGTAACCCAAGTATACTGATGTTAGTCTTTAAAGTAGTCCTAGTTATTGTTCTCATGGTACGGTAATAAAGAATAATGGGGTGATATCGTTTGTCTCTCATTGCAACGTCTCGACTGCATATTGCTAGTCCTCTTCAGGAGACTAATTAAGTTTACGGTTATGAAACATTGTGCGCCACTGTCATTGATTGATTTTCAACAGCTGTGATTGGCGCATTTCGATTTGTTTCCTTGGCGTGTGTCCTTGGTGCACAAATGAAAGAAACGTGCCACTCTAAGCTGTTGAAACAAAAAACACATGGCAGCAGAACGTAAAGTTTGGGCAGTTGATCTAATCGCCTGGAGAAGTCTGCAGTCTTAATGTCGCTGGTAGTGATTACAACGTGAGACAGATAATTAGTTGTAATTGTACACTACGATGAAGAGCTATAGTTACCACGTCACTTTACCAGCGGTTTTATAACACTTCTGGATTATGAGTCAATTGTGTTGAAACGAAAGTCTACTTTCTTGAGGGAAACTTTGCGGAAAGATGGGGTGTATCCTGTGATGCGAGGACTAAAATCTCAAAATATGAGATAATACTCCTTGGGTTGAAGGACTACCTTTTATGTCAAGTTTTTTCCGAACTATTAATACACCTGGGTAGAAAAAAGTACTTTCAAAATTAGTGTCTTGCCCAAGAAAATAATACACACAACCCGTCCAAGGTTCTAAGCTGAATCGTCCGATCCAGAGTCCACTGCGCCAACAGTAAGGCTTCCTTATCATCCTCAAAGTACTACTACTACGGTACAATTTTCCGAACCAAATTTTTTACCTATCAATCATTTATTATTTTACCTTGACATTATCTGCTTTTGCTGATTTTTCATCGTCACCCTCACCGTCGCTGTCACCGTCGTTTTTCGCCTCGTCATCAGACCACTCCCAGCTGCCATCGGCAGCTCGGTGAAGTCGTCCACTAGAGCCTGGGACTCGCTTTACCTTAAAACGAAGATAAGTGAACACAATAAAATGCATTTGTGATAAGTCTAAATAACGATTGTACAGCAACGAAATGATCAGGGAAATCGAATACCAAAAAAAAAAACATTTGACCACGATATCATTACGGATCAAGTCTATTAGACACTTTAACTCCCCAAAGGAATAAAAATGTAACTTCCCCCCTGAATTTCAACTTATTATCCGGCACAAATGTATTAAGAATACACAGACGTATCGGTTGAGGGTACTTCTCTTGATCAAACACCTAATTCTCTTGGCTCTCTAACAAGGAAATGATAACAGCTTGATGGGATAATTGCGATGCGCATCTTGGGACTTAGGGGGTTATATAATCCTACATACCTTTTGAGATCTTTCACCGAGAGAAGGCATTAGCGGGACCAACGTCTCCACCAGAAAATCCTTTTCCTGCAAGAACACAAGATGAAGATAATTTCAACAATCAAATCTTCTTCTCACCACTCAAACAAAAAAATAAGAAATAGAAGCGGCAGAGCCTTAGCAAAATATGTTGTTTTTCACTGAATACAAACTACATCAGGTTTTCCAGCTCCCTGATGTAAGTAAATTTTATTAACGATGAACAGCATGGTAAATGCTTACTTAGAGTTGAACTTGTAACTGATGCTAAAATATTTGTACAGCAACCTGTGAAGGTAACCCTAGCTATGTAGGGTACCATAATGTAACAAGTAGATTCCATGCTGCTGCGAGTCTGTTGAATAATAAATTTTAGATAACGTCAAAATGTGGTAAGAACAAAAAAAGTGGTAGTCGAGTGTGTAACTGATGTTATTAGACGCAATTTGAGGCCTCTGTGATTTATTAGGCAGTTTTCGATCCTCGTTTGTTTCTGAGTCACGTGTCCAGACTCCAGTGGTCACGTGCGCTGTTTGCCGTTCACGTTTGAACTTCGGGCAAGGCAGTTTCAGGTAATTTAACCCCCTCCACGCTTTTTTTTGTTCCTGTTCGAAAGTTCCCACGTATGTCCTACAAATATACGTGAAGTGAAGTCTTGAAACCAATCTTTAAGCCACGTTTTGTGTTTGAAATGAAGGACCCCTGTCTTTTGTATAATTCAAGAGGGCGGCGCACGTGTTGACTTTTTTTTCAGGTGAAAGCCGACGTCGATCTAAAAAGCTGAAAGCCTCGACACTTCTAACTTCTTACCACAAACTGCTGACCGCGGTTTGACGTTAGCGATGAGCACACCAAACGTGGATTAAAACTCTTATTGTTGAACAAACCCACGACAACATGGAATCTATTTGTTTTACATGATAAAGAAGAAAAATTACTACTGGCGACGTCACTTATGCGTCTGTCTTCCATTAAACTGTAGGCAAGAACTCATCAGGGGATGAGCTATGCAGCTCTCTATTGCGTTAAAAACTTAAACCAAAGAGAGATCTAGATTTAAGGTCTGAGAACGGTAGACCACCATTTCCAATAGCAAACGAGATTTTTGCATGCCTGTACTCTTAAGCTCAGGAAGACAATCGGTTGACCCATAATGTAATTCACACACGTACCCGGGCTTTCTTGAAAAAATGATGTTTTAGAAGTTCAGAAGCGTCTGGTCTTAAGAAAATAAAACACACAATAAATGTCAGCGCATTATCATTTTGAGTGGAAGGAGGGAGGGGGAGGGGGACAAAATTTGAAACGGTCAGGGGTACACTACGGTGGCAGACACATATTTTGCTGAAAAAATGAAGATAGTGATCTTTTAAGCTTTAGCGAAAGTGACAGAGATGATACATAAATTTCTATACCACACACGTTACCCATGCATAATGATACCTTACCTTTGAGCGGGATCCTTTACCAAACAGCTGCTTATCATTTTTCTAAAAATTTTGGTATACTTTTT
The DNA here is from genome assembly GCF_036669915.1 of Pocillopora verrucosa. Taxonomy (NCBI): domain Eukaryota; kingdom Metazoa; phylum Cnidaria; class Anthozoa; order Scleractinia; family Pocilloporidae; genus Pocillopora; species Pocillopora verrucosa. The sequence goes on from NC_089321.1 coordinate 5,128,258, forward strand.
GTAGTTATCCTTGTTGCCTTCGTTCTGTGCCACAGTGTCAATAGAGGGTGGGTCATTTTGTAACGTCAACATCAGGACCTAACGAGGATTGAAATGTGGTACTCAGACATGGAATAATTTCTTACGCACTTACCGGCTATATATGTTTACTGAAATGTGGCTGAAAATTTGAAACATGGCTTGCTCACAGGACTTTCCACGAGACTGAGCTTTCAAATAACCTAACAGATTTTTTATAATTTAAGCAACTAAAATCAACATGTTAACCTTTTAACCCCCTGGAGTAACCACTATCAGATTTATCTTTACAATATCAACCATGAATCAAACATTAGGGTCATGAGAATAAGAAAAATTATTTCATGGTCAAGCTCTTGATCATTAAGCAAACTCCGCCTATAAGTGCCATAGAAAATGTACAGAGAGCAGTACATGTGAAGGGTTTCACATGGATTGGAATAAATGCATAATGCACTACAACACTCTAACATACAGAGCACACATATGTGGGAACAAGCTGCATACTTGACTGTCTAATCAAAGGGAGAAACTTATATAAAGTAAAGTGGTGTGCTGCTCAGCAGCCTTGTACATCATCAATAGTGCCAGACAACAGAATATCAAGTGAAGCAGTGCATCACAATTTGTACCCAAATTTTCCCTGCCCATTATTTACATGTAAAGTCTGTATTAAAGTCCTTCATCCTGAATCATCCCCCTTATTGTTTTGTTTTGTTTTGTGTTTTCAGGTCTAGCCTCCACCTTTGGAGTTTGCTGGACTACAGTGACAAGCTGTAGATTGCTGCAATGTTTTATCTTATAAAACAGAAATCCTGTCCAATACATAGTTATGATGACAGAAAATATCGCAACATGGCACTGTTTTCTTTGCCCAAGTTTAAAATAATTTTCTCCACTTTTCCTTTTTTAGGAGTTGCAGTGCACAACACTTCTTTTACTTTTTGACATACAACTTATCAATATAGTTCTTTGACTCCCTAATTTTGGGGAAGTTTGTTTGAATCCAAACAGAAGTAATAATCCACTGATCAATGTATGTACATGTAGATGTTCAGTGAAGGCACATTTTTGCTGCAATTTTTCGACATGTTCTCACAATCCTACCTTCATGGCTGGAAACTTTGCATATGGAGCAATTCCAGTGGCCAACTCAATGGCTGTAATACCAAAACTCCAGATATCGGCTTTGTGGTTATAACCATGAACCTGACAATGTAAATGTATGGTGAATGCACAAACTGCATCATTATCATTTCACAGTTAACATGGTCCCTCACCCTTGTGTTCTTAAAGGTTAGTGGAACAGAAAGCTGACAACGTACATCCCTGTACTCTGGCACTTTACACACAGATCAATTTAAAAGTTAGTTGGAACAATATACTGTAACTAATTCTGTGCAGTTTTTGAAACAGCATACAGTGCTTTACATGTAACATTCAGACAAGCTTTGTGGCTCAAATTTCCCTCTCTTTTAAACTATTTCGAACTGGTGTAGAGCAGATAACATTTTCCTTTCTTTCAGATCATGAGAAGGCTCTCAATCCTTTAATCCCCAGATCAAATTTGTAATTCCCCTTACTGTCAACCATACAATTATCATGATGTTAGTTCAGAGAATTTAGTTTTGGATCCACTAATTATCCCCAAATTGATATTTTCCTTTGATCTCATCACTTATCTGGTTGATATTGTATTGATATTGTAAGGAGAAATTCTGCCTTGGTCACTTGGTTAAAAGCAAAGATGAGCAAACATGAGGATGAGCATGAAATTGGCTAACAAAATTGGAAACAGCTCCGCAGGAATTCTTGTATCTGCCTATTAAGTGCAGGTAACATGGGCATGTAACCAACTATCCTCATATTTCAAGGTATGATTTTACAAGTGGGCCAAACAAAACGTACACACACCCCACACTTAACAAACTAAATACAGTTTGCATGCTGTATTTACTTGATTAAATTCTCAACTTTAAATAAGTGTCTACCTTGAAGGTGGGAAAAGTTATTTAGCATCCACCTTAAATAAGCATCCATAAATTTAATATGGGCCCATGGTGCTGAATTGAATAAATACATCAACATACAAACTGCAAAACATGAACTTCAAGGAGCCTTAGACTCCTCTTTATAGTATTAATAAGTATCCCAGAAACAAAGTTACCATGATCATACCTGTTCCATGACTTCTGGCGCCATCCAGCATGGTGTGCCAACAAACGTCTTCCTGACCTTGGGTCTTGACCTATCCCCATAATCACTTATAACTGAACTGACACCAAAGTCTACAAAACAAAATCACATTTGTTTGTGTGATACTATAGACTCTCATGTTATGTGAATGGGGCCAGGATGGCAGGAAACCCTTGTAAGGAGGGACCTTTAGACACTGAGCAGTATATTTAAGACAATAAAACACTGATGGAGAAGACTATTTGGAGATGAACACCACATACTGTTTGCCATGTTAAATACATGACTTCTGTTCATAGAGGCACTTGCAAGGAAGGCCACAAAAAATACAAAAGATGAGGATAACAGGCTTTTCTTAATCAGAAATATAACTCTACACAGGAACAGATATTAAATAGTCTCTCAATTCATTTACCAGCCAGTTGAACTGTGCCATCAGTAGCCAGCAAAATGTTACCAGCCTTTACGTCCCTGCAATTGATGGATAAGGAAGATTAAGGTAATCAATAAAATCTTATGTGATACCCTCTTATGGATGTTTGTAATGGGTAGGCGATGATTTAACCCTTTAAACCCAATGAGTGACTAGCATCTAATTTCTCCTTACAATATCACCCCTGAATCAAACATGAAAGTCATGAGAATGAAGGAGATGATCACCAACTAAAGCAGCTCTTGATTGTTAAACAAATTCTCCTTGTCAGCCTCTTTAGAAATGTATGGAGAACAGTATGGAGAATCTGCATACTGATGTTAGGATGTAAAGGGTTAACTTAAAATTACTCAATCTAATTTAATTTGGCTGATACAGGTGTCAAGGAAAACCTAAAACGACAATCCAAGAATCTAATGCAATGGAAAATGTGAGACCATGTCAAAATGATTTTATATTTGGGTCTAATTAGTCAACAGAGCGGCAAGACCTTTTAGCAACAAAAAAAGATTACAGTATGTTGAACTGAAACCTAAAAGACCCTAGCTACTTCCAACATTCTATTGAAATTATTTGTTGATCAATAAAAGCCGGCTTGACAATTACACAGTATTCAATTATACACTGATCATGCAGAACAATTTACCTGTGTATTAGTCCCTGGCTATGAAAATAGTCCAGACCCTTTAGAACTTCTCTCAAAACAGATGCTATGACAGCCTCATCAAGTACACCTTCAACAAGGTGACCCTGTTTCTTCTGGTGTTTGATCACATCAAGCATTGAACCTAAGATACACATGCAAGAAGATCAACAACATAAACACATGGGAGAACATCTTTCAGAAAGTTTCAAGTCAAAATTATTTTAAAATAAGCAAAAAGAATGATCCAATAGTTTTCTTCAGTCTGTGGTTTATTCAAAACTTTTTAACAGAGTACACAGTATATATATGAGAATGAGCCAAACAACTTCTCTTTTGCTCTAAAGAAGTGCTAATGCTCAAAATGTCAGCTTTGAAACTCTTAATGACAGCGAGTTTCCATTATCAACTCAGTTGATAAAATCAAAATTAACTTCTTTCTCTATTTCATTAGTGGAGGTGTGGTGGCCTCATGGTTAGTGCGCTCGACTCCGGATCGAGTGGTCAGGGTTCGAGCCCTGGCCGAGGTCATTGTGTTGTGTTCTTAGGCAAGACACTTTACTCTCACAGTGCTTTTCTTCACCCAGGTGTACAAATGGGTACCAGAAAATATGCTGGGAGTAACCCTGCGATGGACTACCATCCCATCCAGGGGGGAGTAGCAATTCTCCTAAACACCAATTTTATCCCCAGTACCCTTATTTACAACCCCTCTCCAACTGAACAATGTTACAAATTGTTGTCTGTGTTTGTACAACAATGAGTGGGACAAAGGGGAAATTGTAACACTCTGCACTTCAAATCAAATTTAATTTCTTGACACTTCCTGAAAAGTGGCATTATTGATGTTATATGCCTACTAATGTCTACATGTATGTTGTATCATTTCAACTATTCTTTCAACACAAATTTAGATCAACTTTGTTCAGTGCAGTCATTCAGAATCAGTAGAATCTGAAGCCATCTTTCTCCTTTACAGATTACTCATGATGTTTCTTCAGAGTTTGTTGGTTTAAATTTGCCTCGTGTTTGAGAGAAATTTTCCTACTTGTCTCTTGCAGACCAGGTTGAAAATATTCTAACAGAACACCTTGAAAATCTCAATTGTGGCATCTTTTAATTAAGAATTGTTCCAACACTTTGAAAATTCCTAACTAGTTTCCTACCTCCATTCAACAACCTCATGACTATCCACAGTTCTTGCTTCACCACAAATGATGTGTAGTAATTCACAACATTCTCATGATTGCACTGGCTCATGGTACGAATTTCTTTCTGCATGAGAGAGTGTAACACAATCAGAGCACTACTCATAGACGCATTCCACAAAACTTCCATCAAATAACATTTATGTAGAACTTGTACTGCAATAAAATACAAAACTGATTCCCTTATCAGGAACATATTTTTTCCCACAGATTTTAACAAAGTGGAAGATTCTACCCACATGAAGTTTACAGTGGCAACTCAAACAACTGGAATGATTGCTCTACTTAAAGATTTTTGTAAATTCATCTCTAATAAAGCCTTGAATGGTCCTCAGTTTTCTTAAGCTGTGTTCCACCTTTTAACTACCTTTTTTCTGTTCATAAAATCGTGCTTTTCGAGCAGCAAGCCACAAAGTGCACAAGCAGAACATTAACTGTATATGCAAATGTCGACAGATTCCGTAGTAGAACGAAAGTGAACATTTTTTCACAAAAACAAAGGTTAATGAAGACCAATGAGATAAAAACAGCAAAGACGATTCGAAGCCTACAAAAACTTGGAAAATTGTCCACAGATCACTTGAGAATAAAAACACACGCAGTCTTGAAATCATTCGAGTGTGAGATGTCATCGTGGAAAAATGGATAAATTAATTAAGCAAACATTTAATTCTATTTTTTGGGGAGAGACGTGAGCTGAAATTCAACTTGCGAGCGGTTTTTGAGGGATAGACAATGTTTTCTACAATTCTCCTCGACGTAAATGGCTGTAAAATATTAGTTCAAACCAGGCTATTTATACAATCATTGGTCCATAGGAAACCAGCAGATGTCGATTGGTTAGTAACGGCCTCGATCTGTCAGTAGATTTTCTTGATAGCATATGATCGGCTTGTTGTTGGTCCGGGAAAAATACCGCAGCAAGAAATCTCACTACATGATCATCATAGATATAAATTAGGCATAATTAGTTTACAATTGAAATAAACGAATTCTATAATACACAGCAGCTAACCTACCATCATTTCGTCAATACTTGCGCCGCACTTTTCCAAATCAATCCTCTTCACAGCAACACGCTCATTGCGAGGGATGCACTTTGCAGCTTGAACAACAGCTGTCGCACCATACCCTGAACAGAAAATTTATATCTGGAGAAAGCTGTGTAATTTAATTTGAAAAATTACCATAATTATCTTACCTATCACCTCTTGTAGTTCGTACTGATCCTTCTCGTTAGGCCATCGGACTTCGACAGCAGCCGCCATTTTGTCCTCAGTAGTATAGCGAAAATATTTATTAAGGGGGTGGCTGTAAGGGCTGGATTGCTATTCGTTACCAGCTTCTTTAGAGTTGGAACTGTTGTCTGGGCGGGAGGGGGTTGCGTGAGAGAGTGATTATGATTGAGGGCTCGCAATGTGCGAGAATAGGAAACGTATACGCGCGCACATACGCGCGTGCTTAGAATTCTTTATTTAATTATGACGTAGCCAACAATTGTTGCCACTCACATAGTTTTTCTGTGGCATGAAAAGGTTCAGTTCGTGATGCGTGTTGAAGTCTTACTTCAGTCGGCTGCCATTAAGATTCTGCGGCAAAAACTTTCTCAAGCTTCCTTCTCTGCTGGTGAGTCAGAGGTGTTTCCCATTTTATTTCAAGTAGAAGTATCTTTCTTTTTCTTTAGAGTGCGTATCATTTTCTACCCCTCGAAAACCGCTCACAAGTACCCTTGTGTATTAGGACTGTGGTATCCCTCTTCAATCAATATTTTCTTGTTGTTTGTATTTGGTATTCTGAATTTCTCATCGGAACTGAGTGCTCTTTGATGAAAGAAAAAACCTCAATACAAAAAGAGAACAGACTAACTTCTCACTGAGCTTAACAGTGTGGTCTGATGGAGAACCAAATTCTTTTGTCTTATTTACAAGGAGATGTCTGGCGATCGGTAGGGAGAAGTAATAGGCGGATCATGGGAGCCATAGAGGGTTAATCATTGACCAGACACGTTTATGTCCCCTTACATTAATCAAGAGAGGATAAAGTATCCCCTCTTGCATAAATATACTCAAGACCAGATCATGGTGAAATCAATTCTGCATCAGTCGATATCTTTAATGAAATCTTTACACACACAATGTGTTACTCCTAAATTTATCACATGCCTTCAGAGGAAGTTAAGTTAACAAAAGAAAAGCGAACCTGGCTCAATTCTAAGTAAAACCATAGCAGAGTCCAAACAACTACAAATAATTAACATTTTGTGCTAACCTAACGACGCAACAAACCCATGACTATACCTACAGTAGAGCTCGAGGCAAAACTGGGAACCAGCTTAGGCAGGTCGATGCCTGTTCGACAAACGTGTCCCACCGAGGGTGGTTACGAGATTTCTGACTTTTGGGTTTTTTCTTTACTGGCTTTGTTAAATCTTTTGCTTTACCTTTTGTTTTGGAGTTAAACTTACCTCTTTAACATCGTGAGATGAAGCAACAAAAAGGTTTAGTGGTACTAAAAGAACCCCTCTTTGGTCAAGGTCCAACAGGAATTTTTTTACAAAGGACTGATAACAACTTGCTCCTAAGAAATTCAGAACGGCTTTTAGACTCGAATCTGTACATGATTCTAAACATTACATTCTCAACAGGTTTTCCTTTCCGCTTCAAAATGGCTGAAGTGTTTCTTTCTTCTACCTTCTACCTGGTGTTACTTGCTGCTCTCGCCCTCTGCGCTCTCTTTGTACGACTGATAGCAACAACATCCGAACCAGAACCCAAGCCCGATACGGAGACACCACCCAAACAGGGCAAGTAAGTTTATACTTTCTCGCTGAGTAAAAGAAAGAAACAAAACAACAACAAAAACGAATCAATGCAAATTATATTTGAGAATCAACGCAACAGGGAGTGGCAGCCCGTTCACGAGGAAGGGAAAAGCATTCTTCATAAGTGTATTGATCATTAAAGTTCCATCAAAGTTGTCCAGAACCAATGGAATCTAAAATGAAAGATAAAACCAACTCTAAAAAATCGCACAGACCATTATTCTTGTTCTCTACATCGTATGATTTGCTTAGTAACTGATGACGTCGCAAGTTGAATAGGCACCAGTCAACGAGAATATCTCGTACTATTGACCTTTAACCTTTCTTACCCCCTAAGTGTGACTAGCATCTAATTTCTCCTAACAATATCCCCCCTATATCATACATTAAACATTAAATTCACCAGAAGAAAAGAAATGATCACCAACTTATGAGGCACTTGATCGTCAAACAAATTCTCCTTATCAGCATTGTTAGAAATGTATGGAGAACAGTTTGGAGAATATTCATATTGATGCTGGGTGAAAAGGGACAATGCAATTTGAAGTTTTAAATTATTTTTACGAAGACGCAGATACAGCTTTTTGGGCAAACACTTGGTTAAATGCATGGTACCCTGTTGTAAGCTTTGCATTATGATTGATGTTTATCAATGTTCACATATCTCTTTAACAGATCAACACCTACACATGAAGTGAACAGATTTAAAAGCAGAAAATTAGGAGACAGCAACGTTGATCAACAAAAAGACATCTCCAAAAACCCACCCTCAAAGTTTGAAAACAATCCGAAGCCTGAAAAAGGCAGTTCTGTATGTTTGGCTGGGTCTAAAACCAAAAAACAACCCAAGACTTTGATGCTTAAAGTACTTCAGTCAAATACGGCCACCGTATCTGATACGGTACATACTCAGTCCGCTCTATCGCTGTTAACGACGTTTTTGTTAAAAGACAAAAAACACATAGAAGCACATTCATCTGCAAAACTTGTACTAGAAAAACCTGAAAGAAGACACACCAGGATACAAAAAGTGAACTAATTTTTCAAAATGGCAATAATTCGTGAAAGCAGAGAAGTTAAGCTTCCCTTTCATAGTGTTCACGATATTTGCATTTTGATAGCGTATGATGAATACTCTTTTTTTTAAATTTCAGATTAAAATACAAATTCTTTCATTGTGTGATCATTTCAGTTTGGGCTGTCCATCTTTTCTCAATGCAGCGATGAGAGCTGAAGTTTTACTCTCCTTTCTAGCGAAACTGAAGCAATCGTCCTTGACCGACGTCATGGTAACCCTGACAGGCCCAGACAATTTCATCATTCAATGGCTTTTCAAGAATAATCATAGAAAATGAAAACATGCTGTAGTGGATTTCTATATATAGATATCTCCTTGAAAACACTTCCTACGGTAAATGCGACTTAATTTCATTGCAATTCGTGGAGATTTTCAGAAAACAAAGCGTTGAAAATTTGATTATTCAGCGGGCCTTGCCTACGGAAGCCGAAAAGGAACAATGTAGAGATATTTTGCAAATCCGAAAAAATATTTAGAATCGATATCTTTCACACAAATCGCTTTTGAAAGGTTTGTCAAATCGAGAAATCAATTTCAAATCCTGGTTTCATTCATAGATCCACAAATAACTTTCATGAAAATCAATAATAGGTTACAATTCAAGAATCTTTCCAAAATCCAGAAGTTTCGTAAATCGAGAAAAATATTTTTGTCACTTGACACGCGCTAGTAGTCAGCACTGTGTCACGATACAGCACATCTTGTCGACGCACTAAGTTGAACTAAGTCGACTTGGAGTCACTACGCAAACGTATTAAACTGTACCAAGTGTATTGCGATTTTCTGCCAAAAATGTGGGAAAAAATTTGCGAGCAATGAACTATTCTGCCGTCGATGTGGAACTTAAAAGAGACACGAACAGAAAAATGAGTTGCACGGTTCGTCAGATGAGAGATCTGACAATGAACATTAGTTTGAAAGAGGATTTCGTTATGATACTATTATTCTGTTTTTAGAAAAAGAAATGATGAAGGGCCTTCGATTTCATGTTTAATTATTTCCCGAACTTCGTGCTCTGAATGGCTTCGTTTCTCCTTCTCAAACCAAACTCACGCAACCTTTTCTTAAGAGTCCTCAAGTTCATGGAAACACCATGGTATTTTTCTAAAAATGGAACAATACATACAATTTAAATTGTTTTTCTGAAAAACACGGCCCAGGGCTTCATTTGCGACATTTCAATGTTTCTTTCGTGCGTCCAGTATGATATCACTGACTCATCGGGTGGTCCACAGGTAGCTGTGTATTGTAACTGGTTCACGGTCCGCTGGTGTCTTTATTTTGAAAACACTGAAAATTTGCATTAACCTGGCTTGTGTTTTGTGTCCTGTCATCAGTTGATATATTTGCACGGAGTTGCTGGTTAGTGTTTATTTAATTTACCTGCGGTTCAGCGTACAAAGAAACGGGAAAAAACCAGAATGGTTACCAAAGAATGCAAAATTAGAGAGCCGGTAAGTTGATTCATTTGGCTGGTGGAAAGCTTTTGCATTTGTAATCGCGTTTCAAGAACTGACACAGGACGAAATCACATGTTTCCGTATTTCTGAAACGTGGCGGAAACATGCAACTCCATGTTTCCGTTATGTTTACGTCTTACGTCTACGTAAACGTTGTATACGCAGCAACGGAAACGCGAGAAAACGTCACGAAACCGGTAACGGAAACACAGGTTATCCGTCGTGTTTCCGGAACGGTTTAACATGTTTCTGCCACGTTTCCGTTTACGGATTCTTGCAATTTCGTCCTGTGTGAAAGATTCAGTGGTCCTTGGTTTCCCAGAAACTGTGGGTGATCTAAAGATTGTACACACCGTATTACTGCATCGCTTTATTACAAAGGTCGATCGAAAATATACAGATAACAATTTCCTGGCAAAATATTTTTAATCTTATTACCATGAAATCATGTATGTTCTCCATTCCTCGATCGAAGTGAAGCGCCTGGCTGGCCGATCTGAGCTTGTGGTTGACTTACCGAAACACTTTTGGCGATGATTTGTGATGTGAAGATCTGAGGGTCTGTCCGCGATTCCTAACTATCATGGACTATTAACAAAAAAAAACCCTAGCAGTTCACGTTTAGTGATCAAGTTTAAAACTGTAACAATGAAGTAAGATGAAAGGGAAGAAAACAGAGGGTAACGTGATTTCATTCTAATTCTCTGTTCGGATGAGTTACTTAAATGTTTTCTTGCCCTGCGGCATAAGTGATCAGATAGCTGTCGTCACGAAAGCTAAGACAGAAGACCTAAGACCGAAGACCACTCGAACGACTGGTTCAGGATTTGGGTTTTCGCACTTGAAAAACACTCCAAAACTAAGACCCCTATTTGAATTCACGGCTAATTACAGCGCAATTAAATAACCAAACACTTGAATACAGTTCGAGTCACGACTTTAAAAAATCTCACCATAATTCAATTCAGTCCTTAACACTCAGTTACTTACCATATACGTTAGAGAATTCTCTCCATACGCCGCGTTTCGAGCGAAAGGCCGTTTTGACTATCATGCAAGAAAATTTTGCTTTTACGGAAAAATAACATCAAAAGACCCCTCAAAAATGCATTCTGAACATCGAGCGCTGTTACATGGCCCCCTTTTTTATAGCTGCGATACGTCCGTCACATGATCAGTTGCTTGACGGCTGTATGGGTTTTCAATCGTCTTCCAATGCCGTTTATATATCATTGTGGGTACTTTTATTTCTCCAAGTGCGGCTATTCTGGGGAAATCTGCGTCCCTACAGCCACTCCTTTTTTCTTGAGCTTTACCTAACAGTCTTTTGATGCCATGCATATATACTACTGGGCGGAGAGAAGTGCTCTTGAGAGTCAGGTTCATGCTCAAACCCAGATCTTTCATTCCGCAGGGTAATTTAGTATAATCAGCTGAGTTGATAACGTAAATTGAATCGCTCTGACAAAGGGTTAACGCTCGAAACGTCAACTTTTGAATACTTTCCGGCGGCCAATTATCAACTCAGTTAATGATAGTAAATTACCCTGTTATACTCTCCTACGGATGCAGCCCCACAGTTTCTTTAGAAACTTACCCCCTTTATCATTGCGTTCCATAGTACAGCGCACGTTTGCATGTGACCGCGAAAACGAGCTGTAAAACCAAGAAAGGTATGAGAAGCGAAAATGGAGAAAAGTATTCGGTCCATTTCAGAGAACAGCTTAGCAGGAGACTGCAAGCTAACGAGTCTCTCGTGGATCTCAAAATGAAAGCTTGTTTATCTTAAATATCGCCGCTTGAATTGCCTATCTTTACTAAGGTAATCTTTAAACTGAAACTCTTATTAATGTATAAATCACCTGTAGATTTCCTTATTGTTTAGTTGCGTTTTTTCTTCTCTCAAGGATAATCTTAAGATGCAGGCATTCTACAGACTAACAAATCCAGATGGTCCTGACGGGCTAAGTGTAATACAAGCCTTAGTTATGAAAGGTGATTTGTCCACGACGGAAACGATTCTGAGGTTTAGCCCGAGCAGCCTTGATATTTCCATAGCACTTCTTACGGCAGGTACAGCGGACTTCCTCATATCTCGCATGCTCGCATACGTTAATTTATCCCCGGTGGCCTGTTCTCCTGACAAACTTCCTACAGAGGAAAATTCCAGTAGTGATGCTGTATTGCACGTTTTGAACAAAACCGTGAAAAAGTTCCAAAATATATCTCTTTTACGCGAAGTTGTCAGCAAAGGAAGTCTGAGCCAGTTACAAAAAGTCCTTGCTGGATGTAAAAAATTCAAAGAGGACAGGAAAAGTTGTCTCGAGAAAACAGACCAGCGAGGCAGGACACTTCTTATGTCGGCATGTGCGTCTGGTAAGTCCGAGGTTGTGGAGTTTCTCCTTGCTAATGGAGCAAGAGTGGACGCCAGAGACAACAAACAAAGGACAGCTCTGCACTTTTCGGTTGCTAACAACTCTCTTGATGTGGTGATGCTCCTGGTTCGATCGGGTGCTCGGATTTACGACGAAGACGACGGTGGACTTATGTCACTTCATTACGCTTCTCAAAATGGCCGAAATAAACTCGTCTTTTTTCTCATCGAACATGGATGCGATGTGAATCATCCCACAGGTGACACCTATGAAGATACGGAAAGAAGCCTAACAGGCTCCACAGCCCTACATTTCGCAGCGCAAAATGGACACAACGAGACGATACTTCTCCTACTAAGAAAGGGTGCTAAGGTTGATAGCGTTAATTTGAATGGTCAAACCCCACTTATGTTGGCAGCTAAACGCGGTCATGTGACTACTGTGGAACTACTTCTGCGTAGAGGAGCTGATATTAATGCCAGCGATGTCTATCAAAACACCGTCCTGGAAATCGCAGTCCTAGCTAAGACATTGTGTGTGGCTAAGCTGCTAATTCAACGTGGAATCAATACAGATGGTTTTGTTCGATCAATGTCCTGCGAGCGCTTACTCACTGACGCGATAAGTGGCGGAGACAGAGATCTATTACAAACTCTCATAAACGTGCAAGATTCAGTTAAGGAGAAACTTCAGGAGATTCGTGTTAGTCCATGGGACAAGACGTTGCTGCATGTAGCGGCGGAAACTAAGGGCAATTCTCAAGTCATTGATCTGCTCACCGAGATATTTCCTGAAGCATGACGAGCTTTGCTCAAGAAAAGAATTCACACCAGGGATGCGTAAAATGATCCATAGGCTTGTCAAAGTAAAGCGAGTGGGTTCAATTAGCAGGTGAAAGTAAGGTGTTTGGCTTCGAGCGTGAAATTAATTGAAGTTAACAATTAAAATGTAAACAGGCGCGAGGATCCGCGCGGCTTGCGCGTTAGGAGTGCTACGTAAATTTAGGACTCTCTTGCACAATTTTCTCTTCAGAAATAACTACGCATTCATGGTGTGAATGGCAATTTTCATAATTGTAGAATGATTCAGCGATAAGAACAGCTTAGCTAAGCCGTAGTGTGTCATGGCATTTGAGGATAGCCTGATTGTAGTGCGTGACATGACTATCAAGTAACAGTTGTTGCACCCAGCATGTTTTGTCCGTGATCTACAGATCTATTGGTTTGTGACGCAAAGAGCGATTATCTGTTCTGTCACGACAATACCAAAATTAAATTGTGTTAGCCAACTTATATTTCACTCTGATCAGACCTTTGACTCTAAGTCAGCATGGAGGCCGGTGAGCCGCTCGGTAAGGACCTTGTTTTCAAGAGAGATTTCGACTGCAGTATGTTCTGGAGATACAAGAGTATCATTTAACACTTGAAACGATTGGGTAGATATTTTGATAATACTTTTCTGGCGTCCATACTAAGGAGCTCTTTCAGTATAAAATATCATTTTAGTAAGTCCCAATTATCAGGTAAGCGCGGGAACTTATCCCGCGAAAATTCTGTGCGAAGGTACGAGTGTATTCGGCGGTATCTGCGAAAAGGGGCCATTGTTCTTTCCTTAAGGTAAGGTCTTAACTGTGTATTACTTCGCGAGGAAGAAATTCTACTCGCTGGCCTGTCCAATTTGGCTTTTAGGTAAGGTTTTATGCCTGATAATTTCTGTCTAGAGCTATATGATGACGCGCGATAAATCTCGCTGCTTAATAACCTTTGAGCGGAAAATGATAATGCACAAACCATTTAACTGATCAGCAAAGCAAGGTTTACCTTTACTTCTGTGCTTTCGAAGCAATAGAAGGAATTATTTCTGTGATAGTCAGGTGACAGATGCTTAAAATCACATGGTGTATAATCCAACTGTTGAAACCTAACATGAGCCAGATGAACTAATTACGGAATGAACCCTGACATCAGAGCTCAAATATTCCTTCCCTATAAGATGACGCACTCTTAGCAGGTTAGTGTGTTTTCTTACTAATCGTACTGTACTATTTCGCAGTTTCGAAAGCAGAATCCTAAAGATGCTCTCGTTCTTTTGTTATTTCTTACCCACTCTCTCGGGTAATCAGTCTTTACTTCCCTGACTTATCTCCGTGAGGGAAGAACCTTCATTTTTTTATTTTTTTCCCGGTTTTGTCATTCGTATGTGAGTTGTTGTTTTCTGAAGGCAGAACCTTTTCTTTTTTTTTCACCTGGTTGTCTCTCTTGGGTAGTCAGTCCTATTTGGGCTGTTGTTATCTGAAGGCTGAACCTTTCCCTTTTTTTCACCTGGTTCTGTCTCTCTTGGGTAGTCAGTCCTCTTTGGGCTGTAGTTATCTGAAGGCAGAACCTTTCCCTTTTTTTCACCTGGTTCTGTCTCTCTTGGGTAGTGAGTCCTATTTGGGCTGTTGTTATCTGAAGGCAGAACCTTTCCCTTTTTTCACCTGGTTCTGTCTCTCTTGGGTAGTCAGTCCTATTTGGGCTGTTGTTATCTGAAGGCAGAACCTTTCCTTTTTTTTCCACCTGGTTCTGTTTCTCTTGGGTAGTCAGTCCTATTTGGGCTGTTGTTATCTGAAGGCAGAACCTTTCCCTTTTTTTCACCTGGTTCTGTCTCTCTTGGGTAGTCAGTCCTATTTGGGCTGTAGTTATCTGAAGGCAGAACGTTTCCCTTTTTTTCACCTGGTTCTGTCTCTCTTGGGTAGTCAGTCCTATTTGGGCTGTTGTTATCTGAAGGCAGAACCTTTCCCTTTTTTTCACCTGGTTCTGTCTCTCTTGGGTAGTGAGTCCTATTTGGGCTGTTGTTATCTGAAGGCAGAACCTTTCCCTTTTTTCACCTGGTTCTGTCTCTCTTGGGTAGTCAGTCCTATTTGGGCTGTTGTTATCTGAAGGCAGAACCTTTCCTTTTTTTTTCCACCTGGTTCTGTCTCTCTTGGGTAGTCAGTCCTATTTGGGCTGTTGTTATCTGAAGGCAGAACTTTTCCCTTTTTTCACCTGGTTCTGTCTCTCTTGGGTAGTCAGTCCTATTTGGGCTGTTGTTATCTGAAGGCAGAACCTTTCCCTTTCTTCCACCTGGTTCTGTCTCTCTTGGGTAGTCAGTCCTATTTGGGCTGTAGTTATCTGAAGGCAGAACCTTTCCCTTTTTTTCACCTGGTTCTGTCTCTCTTGGGTAGTCAGTCCTATTTGGGCTGTTGTTATCTGAAGGCAGAACCTTTCCTTTTTTTTCCACCTGGTTCTGTCTCTCTTGGGTAGTCAGTCCTATTTGGGCTGTTGTTATCTGAAGGCAGAACCTTTCCCTTTTTTTCACCTGGTTCTGTCTCTCTTGGGTAGTCAGTCCTATTTGGGCTGTAGTTATCTGAAGGCAGAACGTTTCCCTTTTTTTCACCTGGTTCTGTCTCTCTTGGGTAGTCAGTCCTATTTGGGCTGTTGTTATCTGAAGGCAGAACCTTTCCCTTTTTTTCACCTGGTTCTGTCTCTCTTGGGTAGTCAGTCCTATTTGGGCTGTTGTTATCTGAAGGCAGAACCTTTCCTTTTTTTTTCACCTGGTTCTGTCTCTCTTGGGCAGTCAGTTCTATTTGGACTGTTGTTATCTGAAGGCAAAATCGTGCCTTTTTTTATTTTGTTCTGTCTCTCCTTGGGAGTTGTTTCAATTTAGACTGTGTGTTTTCATCTTATGACAAACTAATTTTGAGTATGAATTGCGACATAATTGAATTTACTTGTCTTAATTTTTTTTCCTTTGCAGATTTCATTGAACGTTAACCGCGAAAAGTCGTGATGAAAAAGCAATGTTTGTTTTTCTAAAAAAAGATAATTTTCCTGTTGAGATGACTAACCAAATAAGTGCACGTTCCGTTGACTGGTAATTTTTACGTCGATGTTGTGTTTGCCTTGGTGGTGTCTGTCCTCAAATCCCGTGATGTTTCAATTAAAAATAAATAACGAGTTTAGGAATAAAATTACCAACGAGTAAAATACCTCTTCTCGTAACATATTAAATTGTATTTACATTTCCAACTCTTGCTTCAGACACGAGATGTAAAATCCGTCATAGATTTCTTTAACCTTGCAAAACGTAATGGTTTAAAAGATTCCAACTTTCTGACCTGGACTGGTGTTCGTTGCGCAGTACCAAGTCATCTAAGAATTCGATGCCACGAAATTAAGAAAGATCATGTCAGATCACTGCAATTTAAAATCGGTGATAAAATCTTTGATCCAGCACTTAGCAAGTCTAGGGATTTCTACGGTTTGCTTATATCCAGTAAGGCGACAGAGTCCAGAGGCTTCACAAAGTTGAAATCTAAATTTTCTATTGATGATGCGGAAACAAAAAAGGCCTTCTCATTAATAAGGTCCTGTATCTGTGAGACATATGTGCAATGCTTTCAATTTAAAATACTAAATGACATTTTATTCACAAATTCCCGCTTAGCTAAGATAGGTTTAATACAAAGCGATCTTTGCACTTTTTGCAATACTAGTGCGGAAACAATTGATCACTTATTCTTTTACTGTGTTTACTCACATGCATTTTGGGAAGAATTTGAATCTTATTGGATCGCTATAGCCAAAGAACAAAGGAAACTTGAGTTAAAGACTATTTTAATTGGTGTCACAGATACTAATTGTTCTTTATTTAATTACTTAATCGTTTTAGGTAAGCTACATTTATGGAATTGCCGTAGGAATAATAGTCTTCCTTTTTTCCCTTCGTATAAGGAACTAGTTAAAAGAAAATATGAAACTGAATGTCACATTGCGGCTAAGTTTAATGATAGGAAGATGCTAGAGGCTAAATGGAAACCCATTTTGAATTATAATTTAATAGATACATAGGTGTGTAAGCGAAAAAAAAAAACTGTAAAAAGTAGGGTAAGAATTGCAGTCTAAGGAAGTATTATATAGTAAGTAGAATAAGTAACGTCTTGTAGGTGGTATTGTAAGTAGTGTTCGTATTGTTTTGTAAAGTAGTGTTCTTCGTGTTGCAATTAAAAAAAAGTTATCTAAAAAAAAAAAAAAAAAAAAAAAAAAAAAAAAAAAACCGTCATAGATTGTAAAAGAGATTTGTGAGTAAAGAACTTTTTCTACTTGTCCTTTTTTATTTCCTCGCAGCCTTTTACAAGAGGTTCGCTGTGTTCGCAGTGGCGCGCCAGGAAACTCCAGCAGGAAAATTTTTTTAAAGATTTTACTCCTTTAACGATCTCTTTAAAGTATATTACTCCCTTAGCATTTAGCCAATTATATGGTTGCGGCGGAGGGTGCAAAAAAACTCCGTTATATATTTCTTTACAGGCCAATATTATCGGAAAAAAACCCAAACAAACAAACAAAATGAGGTCTGTTGCGCTGTGTGATCCATGAGTGTTCTCATCGCGGTTAGGGCTTGCTGTTGCTTGCGGTATTATTTTCCGGAGTGGACATACCATTACTACATTTTTGTTAGCGTTTAAAAATCGGAAATACATGGTTCATGGTTCAACTCTTAACGACTGTCGAGTTGTGTGTATCAATAGAGTGGGTCAGCAAATTTGCATTCTATGTTGCGCAAGGGGCAAGAGAAAATGGTTGACTCCCCGCGAGTGAAGCTGACGCTCCAGGTCGATTTCGATCCATTATTATCCTTCGTAAACAAAATTTCGATCATGTAGTTAAATTATAAAATTTCTTTGGCTTACATTGAGCGCTTTAAAGTAAACTTGAGTTGTTAGTTCCACGCGAGGGTTTAACCTTGAAAAATGCAATCACGCGAGTGAAGCTGACATTAACGCGTGTCCCTATCTGGAAAACATTCGTATTGTGACAAGAAGGGTCTACTTTAAGGTTTTGGGTTACTCTCGCCATGCAATTTGGACGCCGAAAAGTGCCAAAAAAGTAATTACTGAAAATTCATCCGCAACACCTCGGTCGTTCTGAGGGCGCGAAGTCAGTTCTTCTCTTACAGTTAATAATTGCCAGGCGGATCTCAGATCCGCCGTAGCCTCATTTGCATAAATTCTTTTGGTGAGCAAAGCTCGTCATGAAATGTGAAGACTCCGCGGGGGAAGACGCCGTTGCATTGCGCAGCGGATGTGAACATCGCCAGGAAACTTCTGGAGACTGGAGCCAAAGTTAACGAAACGTAAGTAAAAGCTCATCTTGATTGTTTCTATTAAAGCGTGCCAGATAAGAAATATTAGAACAAGAGGTATGAAAGAGGTACTGACTCGGCGGAGAGACCTCATAGGTCCTACTCTCGTACTATATAGTAGCTTATAAAGAAGACATAGAAGTATCAATGAAGGAGAGGGTGGTGGAGGGGGGGGGGGGGGTTAGATTGTGACAGGAAAAGCTGGCCTGAACGTATGGTAATCACCAGCAGAATCTACCTCAAATGACCGTGCAGGCAACATGCATTAAACATCATTCATTAATAGGGCGGGTTAGCATCGCACAAACTGAACAGATGATCTAAATAAAATGCTCGGGAATTTGAATTAATCGATTAGAGTAAAATGCTCGTTTGAGCTCTCTTTACGACAGATAAGATCCGATGGATTATGATTCTTCTTTCCTTCTTTTTTTTCCCGGAAGTTGTCAACCTAAGAAGTTCATTATTTAATGATAGTGGTCAGTTTTTCGGTTCTTGGCATCAGAGCCTTTTAAGAAAACTTCTAACAAAATATAATCAGACTGATTTTAAAAATCTGCTGTTCCAGATGTCGCCTGTCAGTAGAAGCAGAGGAGCAAACACCCTCGTTGCATGCAAACAATGCCTGAGTTATACTATTTATCTCTACAGTGATCAATTTGGAGAGACACCCGCCATGGCCGCCGCGAGGAACAATCATTGGGACGTAGTGGAATTTCTCATCATATACAACAGTTGCGTCACAAATACAGCAAACAAGTTTGGTCAAACCTTGCAGAGTATGGCCACGCTTTGGGAAGCTCCTTCTTCGGTGAAAAAACTTCTCCAAGCCCAGTTGTAGGTTATCCGATGTTGGAGAAGGTGATTGAGTATAGTTCTGCGAAGAGAACTCCGGCATTATCCAGTAGATGAATACGACGAAAATTAGGATGATACCTATATACAAAAACACACACCATCCAAATTCTCCGGCCATACAAGAAATACTGGCGATGCGAGACTACCAATTTCACCCAAAAAATAATTCATGATGTTCAAGGTTAACAATTAAAACGCCACACCACAATGGGCAGCTCAAACTCTTATCTCCCGTGGACTTTAATAAAAAAAAAACCTGCACAGCGTTCTACATATACCAGGCTAGGTTCAAAAGATTGATTTTAAATTAATGCGTTAGGAAAAAGAAGCCAAAGAGGAAGTAAAGAAGCTCGGTTGTTTAGATGCAATCTCTCTTTTGACCAATCGAACACCTGGACAAAAACCGTCAGCTGACACTTCGTCTCTGCAAATTCCTCTGCATCAACCTGTGAACAGACTGTAAAAGAAGCAGAAATTTACATTGTAATCCATTATTTCGTAAGGTTTTTGTGAGGATTTATTCATTAGGCATCCTTTCAGAAGAATTTAATCACATAAAAACATGTTTGCACTTCGATTGAACGATCACAAATTACGCGGCAATGACTAGACATTTTAGATATGTGTGTCGATAATCATGCAATTTCACTATAACTAATGATTGGCTAAAGCTCATTCAGCTAAATTATCATGAACCTTTTCGCTCCACCTCAGGCGACTGCATCGTCTGAAGCAGACTACATGTTGTAGAATACAACATCTTGTGGTCAGGAGAGCGCCGATTCATTTTGGTAGAGAATTAATCGCAAGATAAAAGATAACAATTTCCTATTTTAAACACAGTTGTAACTCTTTTTGATGAATGACGTTGATGTTTGCCAGCAGGATATCCATTCGACTGACTCAGTGACTGACCGACTCACTGATTGAACGGGTGGGTTATAACTCTGTTATAACTCCCTGCTGAGTTGTTGACGGACTAAATAACTTTCTAGGTGAATGAAAGGCTGATTGACTAACTTAAAGACTGATTGGTTGACAGAGTGAATGTTTAGTTGATTTTTTGACTCTGATTGGATACCCAACCTTCGGCAACGGAGTGGTTCCTGTTACGCAATTAGTTCTGATTATTTAATGATAGCCTACATTGTAGCTTCTGCGCATGATTTTTTTTACCTTCTTGTCCAGCTGTTTGTCATCAGTTTTGTTTCCACTCGTGCCTCTAAGTTAATGAAACGAATGTTGGAAAACTTAAAAAAAAAATATCGACATGATTGTTGTAATGTGTTGTAACGCTTATAATTGGAAATTCCACTTTCTGTGCAGTTTGATCGGTAAAATATATGTTTCCCATAATTTTGTTCAATCTGTCGTGTTGCTCTTTTTTTGTGTATTGTCTCTACTAGATAAACAACGTGTTACTCAAATGTGTACAGACATTGCCGTATGAAAAGGGGTCGAAAGTGATAAATAAAAACAAAACTATTTTAACCGCGCGTTGCAGCGTACGATCAAAATCTTTTTCACAGGGAGGGGGTGACTCACTCTTAAAGAGAAGTATGCTGTGAAAACCATGTTATATAAATTCAATACTGCGTATCGATATTTAATCCTGACCGTTCAAAGATTGTCTCCAAATGAGCTCAAAACTCGATTTCGGAATCCGCAATTTGAAACTGCTCAGACAGTATCCTGTGCAAAATTAAAAATGGCGACTTCCTGTAGTCGAAATTGAGCGCATTTGGGAAAAATTTTTTAACAGGTTTATTCCCATCATGAAATCTCAATACGTGATCAGTGTCGTAATTTCATTGGTTGTTTTTACCAATGAATCTCCACCGTTCTTATACCTCTTCTCGGCTTCCTTGCTGTTATTCGTCTTGTGCACTGCAGGCGTTCGTTGAATTTTGTTCAAGCTGCCGACAATTTTATTTATAGTTCTAATTTGATTGGCCTTTTGTGCCCAAAGAGATGCTTTCCTTGTTGGTTCTTTGAGAGGAGTTAAGGCTCGCTCGTATAGCAAGGTGTACAACGGTATATTCTTTAGACGCTGGGCTCGAAAACACAGCTTGGCGAGAGCACCATTTCGCAAGAGATCGTCTGTTTCAGTACTCCTGTGGTTAAAAATTTGATAAAAATCGAACTTGCTCAGCTCGTAAACGTGCAAGGTTTCAATACACTCCACGCTCGCACAGTACGTTGGGAAATTCATTATAACCTCAATGTCACCGATGACGTCGTTTGGACCTGTAGTTGTCACAGGTACTTCTCTCTGTCTCAAAAGCGTCTCTACGGCAACGTATCCAAACTCCTGCATGTACTTTCGTCTGTTGATGACCGAAAGAGGGCGACTAGGATCCAGTTTCTTATTGTGTATGTATTCCCTGTCACAGCTAATGGTCTTCCGACCTGAGGATTTCTCCTTGCTTCTCGAAGTTGCTTTCATTGCTTCATACTGGGTCCTGCTGATGCGCAGGTCTGCTATGACTTTTCCCCATCCACTACAAACGAAGAAAAGGCTATTGCAAACGCCTCCTTGCTTTATGAAGCGATTACCAAACTGTATCTCGCGCGGTTTTAAGTTCTCCATTAACAGGTTCTGGATAGCTGGCGTCAAATGTCGGAGAAGGGGAGACTGCTTGACGAACTCAACCTTTTTTTCCCACTCCAGCTTGTGAGCACCAAATGATCTCGCGTAAAGCGTTCTGTCTATTAGTAGCACATGCATCAGTTCGTCAGCTATAACAGTCACGTTGTATGGCGGATGTTCACATAACATGGCCCTTTCACCGAAGCTACCTCCCGCTGAAATGTGCCTAAGCTCATGGCCGACCATTGCCACACGTTCTCTTTGGCCACGCGGTATTGATACAGTGTCCTGTTGAGGTGCTCCTCCGTGGTCCTCCCTGGCATGCACTGACGCAGCTCCTTTGATAATGACCCCAAAACTGTTATGAATCAGGCAATCATCGAGAATTAGGGACAAAACCATTAGAAAGTCTTTCTTACGCACCGTTGGTTTATGGAAAGAAGTAAGTGTTATCAGACTTTATAAATAGAGTATAATACATGGGCGTGCATAGGCATGGAATTTCTCTTCAAGTTTTCAATAGTTCACGAATTGGACACGAGAATAGAAATTCCATATCTTCAAGCAACCATGTATTATTGTGTTCATTATATAAATACAATAGCCCTTTACTGACAAGAAAGTCGACTTCATTAATGAATGAAAATAAATGAATTGATAATCCCCGAATAATTAATGGAAAAAAATAGGATTCACAAGCCCCGAAAAGAAGTTGCAAAGTGCGTAGACGATAAGACTCAAGATAAAAAATGCGTTGAATCATTACAAAATCAAATAATGGGCGTATTTTTCAATTTACAAAATTCTCAGTTATTGACTTTGTCCGTACCGAAATAAGAAATCTATAAAGGTAACTGGCCAAACTCGGCCAGTTGCAAATCTTCCAGTTGCCGATTTTCGTTCTTAGCAGCGAGAAAAGCCATTACGAAAGCCACTGATTACGTAACTTCTGGCTCTTCTTTTCCTTATTTTGGTTTTCTTTCTCTTCAAGGAAGTTTTGAACGTCACTTTCTGTAAGCGGTACGATTGTTTCAAAGACAGGAACGTTCAGTTATAACTTTCTGAGCCTGGAAGAACTGTCAGGCTGTTTTGTCACTAACACAACACTAACTAATTCATTGTTGTATTATCACCGAGTTTTTCTTACTTATTTCCTTCTTGTCCTTGCCAGATGACAACATGATCTCTTTTGAATTTCTTCAAACTAGCATTTGTGGCAATGTCCACAAGGAGATCTGTGGATTAAACAAGGTCTGATTAACAATATGGAAGGGGTAATATGCATGACTTCGCTACAACAGACTTAAATTTTGATGTTAAAAATGATACTGGAGATACAAGAGAAGATATTCTCTCGCGTGATATAATAATGGTGATTACGATGATAACGATGATGATGATAACGATAAATATGAAAGTGCTAATTAAGTTATGAGTGATCAAAATAACGGGATTCTAAAGTTTGGTCCTGAATTCTTACACTTAAATTCACTCTTTTCCTATGTCATTCTTCGAATAAAGTAAACAATGCAATGAATGGTTCGAACCCGGGGCAACATTTACTCTGTTAGTCTGATCGTCCAAGCGAGGGTAGTGCTTAAAGGACTGTTGTCAGTAGTGGTGACCAGCGTTTCGTCAACTTCAATTCACGGAAGTCATCATCAGAGTCGAGTGAGGAGTTGTTGTCAATTGAATATATTTAAGTGCGTTTGTTCGAACTGGTTGGTTAGTTTGGCGGCCAGAGAATGTAAGGGAATGCTGTATTTATATGCCACAAGCTCTGAATATAGGAAACGATATCATGTCTCAGTTGACGATGGCTGAATGATGTTTCAATAGCGATTAATTCCCCATACTTAAAAAGTTGAGTTCTACACAGTAAAAACTGAAATCAGTGAAGTTTTTGGTCATGCGCGCGCGCAAACGTTTTCCAGAATGATGCATGGATTCAGGTGTTCTGCCCTTGATACAATTTCTTCTATTAAAAAATATATTTCATTTGAAGAGTTATCTTTGAAAAACATTGGTAGATACTTACTTACTCACCTTTTCTGAGGTTATAAAACAAAGGTGATCTCGTTCTTAGGAGAGGAAGAATCATCTTTACTTTTTCAAGAGTGCGACATTCTGGAGGGTTCAGAAGAACCCCCTCCATTAATCCCAGCATCACTTGAGTTGTGGGATCAGCTAATGCCATTTGTGGTTATTTAGGATTTTTTCCAAATAGAACTTAGATCCTAATCAACTTGTAAAAACTTCCATTGTTCTAACATTGATGCAAAAGCAAGAAATGATGGCTTGTTTTGCTTTCTATTTCAATTATTTGACGTCACCAGGTCAATTAAGAACTGTGTAGATAATTAGCTCGTAATTGTGTGAAGGCCTCCACTAACTGCTTAACGGAAACTGGTTTTTTCCAAAATGTATCATTTTGTTATCCTTCTTATTTTGACAGTTTAGTGCTGTAAACGTTGTGTGGACCACTTTTAGTCATCTGATAATTTTACCTTTAATGATTTGCAACAAATATTGATCCTTGGTGCACGATGTATCATATTTTCTTTATGATCGCTGACTGGGCCATAACTCCGGCAAACAACTCTCTTTTAATTATGAAGTGGAGACCCGTGGCCGGCTTCAAGTTTCCTCTATTGCCATAGTGTCATCAATTAACTGCTAGAATTTACCTATAACCGACTTTCGACTAAGTCTGCATATATATGTTGATGAGGCAAAAAATTTGTATTTTTGTTTGGTGAGCCACTGTAAACTGAATCGAGAAGGTTCTGTATGAAATATGTGTAAGTCTAAGGGCGATATTTTTTCGCGTTGGACTCTTTGCGTGTTTAAAGCTCATCATTTAGGTCTTTTCACCCCGTAACTAGCAAACGTTTATACTCATTGTTTCATTAGCGCCTTTTTTTGGTCTTTTTATTACCACCTTATCACCGCCTTACTGCTACTTTGCATAATTTATCGATGTACATATAGCATTAATATGCCTGTTTTCTAGTTTTTTTTGCGCTAGGCGTTTTCGCTCGACGTCCTTTTGCTTCTTTTCTTTTTTGTTATTTCTTTACATCGTTTATTATGTAACTTTAGTAATTGTTTGTTATTTTAGTTTCAACTTACGCCGTTTAGGAATTAAAGTCTATTGTACATATTTCTACATGACCTACAGTTGTTCATTTTCCTTGCCACAATTTACTTTGAAAGCATTTTGAAACTGCACTACGCGAAATTCGTTTTAACGTCGAAGGAAAGCATGATTGTTTAAAATGTTTTTCCTTTGTCAATTACGTAGAAAGTTATTAGCTGAGAAAATTATTAGCTGGTGGTTGAAATCGTGCCACAAAACTGAAAATAATCTAGTTAATTTCTTTTATGGCCGGATTATCCCTTCGCAACGATGAAGTTTTCCTAGACTGTTATTTTCCCTATTAAGAAGAGTCCTACAATGCTAGTCGAATGAGCCCCAAATAACTTTCTCTTTGACAGGTATCAGATGTTTATAGGGACTTTCCCTTGTTAAGAAGTGATTCCTGTTTTGAAAGTTCAGTCGTACGACGGGGTCAAAAGTTTAATAGGCTTGTCAAGGAGAGAACATTCGTAAACGTTCTTGTTTGCTCTCTTTATAACCGAGAACCTAAAAATATACTGCAATTCCCGCAATCGACCGGAATTAAGCACACTCTAGTAGTCAAACAATATTGGCGGCATTTGGAAACGTTTTCAGGCGTACCTCATATCATGTTGATTTTAAGGGAAAAACCCCATTGAGCAGTTTCAATTTCGAACACAACCATTCAATAAAAAACAGCGGAAAAGTATTGAGGCCGTTGAAGTGATTGATTGATATTTTTTCATGATCACTTTCCTAGCATTTATCTTTATGTTTACAATGCGTTGCGTCAAACATGACAGATGAAGAGAATTCAACACGAATTGTTTTACATAGTAAAGTTTAATTTATACATATCCGCACAAACCGAAGATGGTCCTATAAATAGATCGTGCGTTGGTCATTTACATCTACAAACTGAAGAATGACCTTTGGAATACCGTGCCTTAGTCGAATAATGTAGTTTATCTTCTGTTCTCTTTAAGTTTAGTTCTGTTTTCTTTAAACGCGCAGGAAATAATTTCTGATGTAAACATCGCATTTCGAAATTGAAAATGAAAGTGCTGTGTAAGCAACTTCAGTCGTACCACGCTTGATGTTTATCACGTAAATATATGGCAAATATATGTGGCATATGGAGGCAAACTTAAAGAAAGAGAAACTCCGTGGAATTATGAAACAAAACTGTCATCTAAGTACTTACAGCTCCGTTTATAAGTTATCTTTCATAAGCGCTACACCATGTTTAATAAATGCGTTTAGTGTTACGTAATGATCTATTTTTAAAAGGATCTGTCGCTTATAATGGTCGTGCAAAGTGGTAAACCACTTCACTTTGGCACTTGACACTCCACTTTCTTTATGGCCACAAGAAGCCACAAGAAACTTTTGCTATGGTTTCGGGCATTTGTCTTCAGGTACATCAGAAGCGACGAACTGTTCGTTCAACAACCAGTTTTACACAATGAAGGTCGGTTGTCGTGAGCTGCAGCGTCAACAAATATATTCTACGCGTCCTTTCTATAAAGCATCCGCTTTGACACAACATGCTCAGGCTTTGCATTGAGGGACTTAGAAAGCATGTTTCAAAAAGTCGTTTTCACTAATCCATGAAAGGTAATCTTTTCCTACATTGACGAAGCTGAAAGTGGCCTTAATTCTCTGTAAAACGGAAAACTCCCAGGGTCAACGTGAGATTACTGGCGTG
Source organism: Pocillopora verrucosa (assembly GCF_036669915.1). Lineage (NCBI taxonomy): Eukaryota > Metazoa > Cnidaria > Anthozoa > Scleractinia > Pocilloporidae > Pocillopora > Pocillopora verrucosa. The sequence goes on from NC_089321.1 coordinate 5,154,926, forward strand.
TAATTTTTGGAAATAATTTAAGCCAAAGATGCTAAGTCTGCAATGTGTTTTAAGTTTGTTTCCTTGTCAGTTGAATGAGCCACAAACACCTTTCTGATTGACGCGTTTCAGATGTTTTGTCGGAATAATGAAAGCAATTGAATCAAAATAGTAACTTTCTGCTATCTTTCATTTCAGTTGAAATAACCGGGACTTTCCCTTACAGTCTGAAGAGAAATGCTTTCATAAGCCGAAACATTTATGAGGGCTCTTTTTATAATTGGTACCAAAAATAAATCACCTTGTTGTCATATTACAACTGCAGTCAACCGCACCAGATCACGCTATGGTGGCCATTAAATATCGGTAGAAACAAGAAACGTATGTAGGTTTCAAATTTTCGAGGGAAAAACCCCGCTTAAGTGGTTTCAAATTTGTCGTTCAGTCAAAAGGAGATAAAATTCCGTTTTAAAAAATTAAAAACATGAAGTTTTTCAGCTTTAATAAAGCGACGTAAAACTGCTGAGGCTATGTAATGATTACTTAAAAGTTTCTCGTAGCATCTCTTGTTCAAGGGATCGAATAGCCTTGTTTCATGATCACTTTCCAAGCATATATTATATACGCTTTCGACGCGAACTGTCTGTCAAGCAGAGCACACAATTCATTTACACAAGCGCACATGCGTAGGTCCTATAAATAGAACTTATAATCAGTTCTGTTTCTTCCCACAAATTGTGGAATGTCCTTTGAAAGACTTGCAAGAGTGACCAGTGGGGTCAATAATCTCATCCTTCAAATTTACTTTTGTTTTTGTCAATCCCGTAAAAAATTATTTCAACTGTAAACATCACATTTCAAGTTGAAAATGAAAGTGCTGTGTTAGCATGTCTGCGTTTTGGTATTGTGTCAGTACGAAACCGCGTTGATAATTATCGTCTTGTATGTATAATTATCGCTTTGTATGTATCGCATATGGAGGGGAAGAAAGGGAAATTCCCGAGGAATCTTAAAATAGAAAAACTGGTATCTGATCACTTTGGTTCTGAGTTCTTTATAGCCAAAAGATTCCACTAGACACTTTTTGCTGGTGTTTCGGGCGTTTGTCTTCAGGAACACCAGAAACAATAAATTTTCGGGTCGGTTGCTGTGAGTTGCTTCATCATCACACTTTTTTTCCCGCAGCACTTATCGGAAATTTTTGTAAAACTTCCGGCACTTGGGCTAAAGCACTTTCCCAATTTCTGAACAATTTTAACAGCACACCACACGCACAAACCCAGACTTGCACCAATCACGTGCTTCAAAAGTGCAAAAATACAGACGTCATGTTGTTGCAGGCGTTGCGGTTGACAGGGGTCATATTGTCTCTTTCTCATAGAGCATCTTTAATTTATAAGGGAAAAACCCCTTGTTTTTTATTTTAATGAAAATGAAAGGAAATATTTGTCTGCATTGACGAATCTAGAAGAAGCTGTGAGCAGGCTTTGCGGTTGACAGGGGTCATATTGTTTCTTTCTTATTAAGCACCTTTCATCTCCAAGGGAAAAACCCCTTGAAAATGAAAGGAAATATTTGTCTGCATTGACGAATTTAGAGGAAGCTGTTATTACTCTATTAAACGGGAAAAGTTCCAAGGTCGACACGTGATTGTTTTATCGAATGTTATTGGATCTTAAGGTGTAGAGTGAGGGAGCATCACGTGATAAACTTACACAAATTTTTATCGTAACATCAAAAAAGATTGGATTTCTACCCTCTGACTTAGCAAAACAAAAGACAAAGCGTTTCCAAGAAATCTGATTTAGTTTAAAAAATGTTTTGCGTTTGCACATTGACAATGATCGCGTCAGCATCTGTTTCCGTGCTCTGTCCCTCTGAGCTTTATTTCAATAAAAAGTCCAATCTACCTCGAGGTTTTTGAGTGGGTGAAACCGAAAAATTCTGCTGTGAACAGATAAAGTAACCACAAATATCGGAATGCTAAACAGGAAGTTAGAAGGAAGGATGAGACTTGACACGTTTTTCAACATGATAGTCCCTTTGTCCCTGAATAAATGCTTGCTCATCACATTCGAAAGTGATGACCAAGCATATTGAAAAACGATAACGAAGCATTTTTTTAACCCGTCACATGATTGTATGAACTAGAATTTTTCTCTCAGCAAGACTGAGAGCCAGGCTACCGCAATTAATGTTGAATATTTTTGCCTTATTCATCTGGCTCCGGTTATTCGAAGATCGGATAACGCTATCCATTGGATAAATCTCTATCTGGTGGATAACGCTATACGTTTTGCCATCACTTATCCGCTGGATAGCGATTTATCCGTTGGATAGCGTTATCCACTCTTTATACAACTGGGCCCTGGACCGTCAAGGCTCTTTCATGTTCCATCCATGATGTACAGAGAAAACTTAATCGCCAGGATTCTTCTTAAAATTACTTCATTGCCATTGCTTTAATTCTAGGTGCATATAATATAAACTGCTTCAAAAACAAAAAAAAACAAACAAAAAAAAGACTATGATATAATTAATTGACTTTCTCCAACCTTTTTTTTTTATCATCTTTATGTCTGCTTTCTGACTAAGTCAATTTTTCTAAGTTTCCGACCAAGCATAAGCAGTTTTTTCGTACACAAGCATACTCTCTCTCTCTCTCTTTCTGTCTCTCACTTCCTAAATCACAGTTAGTTCCATATGAAATTGCTAAGAATTTTTTTTTTGTAGTTTTGGATAGGATTTTTGTAAACAAAAGAAGTAGCCTTGAGCACGTAGTCTTAACGGAACGAAACATACGCATGGGCGTGTGAGCTGCTTTACTGTGAAAACGATCTTTAGTGGGCATTCAAAATCATCTATAACTGGAAACGTACATATCAGAGGGGAGCCCTGTGCCAGGGGTCGGAATGTGAAATCACAGAGATGAGGTTTAAAGTTAAATCCTAGAGAATTATATCTGCCGGTCAATGTAGAGACTTCTAAGGTATGTATGCTTGAGTTTATAGGTCATCAAATTTTTTTTGCTCGTGTACGACTGGTCTGAACACTTCGTGTCACTGAATATGTCCTGGTTAATCTGGAGAAGATCAACTCAACTCCGGTTATCAGCTCACATTCCAAGACAGTCTCTATGAAAATGAATAAAGGGGGTAAGTTTCTAAAGAAACTGTGGTGCTGCGTCGGTGGGAGAGTATAACAGGGTAATTTAGTATCATCAACTGAGTTTATAACATAAATTAGCTACCGTAAAGAGTTTCAAAGCTGACGTTTCGAGCGTTACCCCTTCGTCAGAGTGAATGAAGTAATTTACGGTCACATGAGCGGGTACTCGAGGGGCACTGGGAACAAACATGTTACTATATGAAAAAACACGACATAACGACATAAGTTTACAACCACAGCTCTAGCGCTCGTTTTAATCACGATAACCGAGGTAAGTCTGTAAAAACGATGTGAAAAAAAGCGGTTTTCATCCTGTCCATATAACTATTGCTTGTTGTACTTCGCGAAACGAAACGAAGCAAAATGCATCATAATCCATATGTGTGTGACGAAAATTGAAGCTTAAATGCTTTGTAAAGCGTTTCGTTATTTAGATTTAAGTCATTTTCTAGCTAACTGATCAGGACTTTACATAATGGAGTGTTCAGTCGAAGTTCATGCTTGTGGCTACGTAATTTTGGCAAGCAATTGCACCATACTCTGTTGGTGACGATTGATTTCGGCAGCGGTAGGCTGGGAAGGGAAATAAATTTGTTCCAAGGGGGTAAGTGACAGTTAAAAATTTGTCCTAGTAAGACGCCTGCATTATAGGCTGGAAAATTTCAGAAAGCCTAATCCTTTTGCTATCCATAATCACTACGAGAGATTTGAAACGTCCTTTGGACCGAGAACCACTGGAACGAGACGTAACAATATATTATTAACAGCATAAGCACTTTGCTGGAAATGTTTATCTGACTAAAGTTACTGATTGATATTTTCGATGTCGATCCTCATAGATCGTAACTGACATCGAAAACGTCTGAGTTTTTCCTTTAAGTTTTGTACTTCATAGAATAGCTTACCGCAAAATTACTTTTAAGGTTAATTGCGAGGGAATAAGATTTTTCTTGGATATACGCACGATACGAGTGAGACATTTGAAACAGTGAGTGTTTTTGCTCGGCGGTTTTAATGTATTTTCTGGGATACTTCTGAAACTGTTTGAGAAAACATTACTAAAATATCTTAGCGAGACAGCTTGAACGGACATGACACCACAACTCCAAGAATAACATTTGGGACTCAAGGAGCCACATTGGTTTCCCCTTTTATATATTACCCAGAAATTTAAAATAACTTCTGGTTATATTTTTTAGTTACTGTGGCTAGCTTCTGTCAAGAAACCACAACTAACTTGTGATGTGAACCGAGAAAACCTTGCTAAACTGAATTACCTCTGACAAAAGTGGAGATCGTCGTTTATCAACTACAGGGTAAGAAGGTTTTCTATTTTTACCTTTTACTCTAAGCGAGTTGGCCGCTATGGTATTCAGTTGACTCACTGCTGCTATTGGTTACTCGCTGACATTTTGGATCGACAGTCTTAAAAACAAAGATAAAGATAATCGATTTATCTTTCACCATTCTTTGTTGGCAAAAATCAGTTCAACTAGCCTGTGACCAGGCTGAAACGCAAGCGACGAACCCGCACGTTTCAAGTCGGTGAACGATTTGAGCGCACGAAAATGAGAGCTCTCGACGGCTTAGTGGGTTTCGCCGCCCGTGTTGCAGTGATAATAAGAGGCTGCTCTCAGGCTTCAGTAGCAATACCTGGAAAACTAGAGTTGGACTGTAGCACTCAAAGTTGAATTCGTGTTGATAACAATAATGTGTTGGGATGATTTTTGATGTTAGCATGCATTATGTTCATCCAAAACCTTACTGAGGCCATGTATAGAATTATCTTCAGTTGGTAATTAATTTTATTCAAGCTACTGCCCAGAAAACTATGGAGGAGCTGATGGTATTAGTAGTGATGGTGATAATAATGTAAATAATAGGAATGATAATGATAATAATAATAATAATAATAATAATAATAATAATAATAATAGTAATAATTATAATAATAATAATCGAAATAAACCAAACGGTCGGATGATTTTGGTTTTGTCACGGTAAACTTTACCTGATACCCTCTTATGGTCTTCCCTTCATACTCTGTTGGCGACGAATAATACTCCCTCCATTCTTCCTGAAAACGAGTAATGCTACCTCCATTCCTCCCCCCAATATCCCCTGCACTAATTTTAGTTGTCTACTTGCTTCCATTAACTGCCTGACAATGAACCTTCTTAAATTGACAACAGTCCTGGGTTTCTAAGGTAACCTCTGATAACAATTGCCCATTTTTTGTAATGGTACGGAAGAGTTTCCTTTCGTTTTTGCGGGTATTTTCTAAGAAAAACCGACAAAACTATTGAAAAATCATCACGGATCGTCGTTTGATTTGCAACAGTCATTACAGGCGGAAGAATTTGTCGTATTTCATTACCATTTGAAACGAATGGGTGAGCAATATTACGTTGATGCGGTTGGCTCACCAAAATGAATGCGTTAAGCCAGAGCTCCGCTTTTTTTTTGACTTGTCACGCAATCACAACTTTTGAACATGGCTGGAGTTATCGTGGGTAAATCGTTTAAAACATGAGTTGGGTTTGACGGTGGTTCGTAACATTGATAAATGCATGGCGGAAATCCAATCGAAATTCTAATATGGCTTCGAGCCTTGGGGGAATAAAACGAAATAAATAAATTATTCTTCCCTCAACCTCAAATGTGATTTTATTGGTTTTATCCCTGAGCCTCGGACCGAGGCCAATCAACTTCCTTATGACCATGTGATGTTTGTCAATCCCTGAAATCAGTTAAGGGCGTTTCTGTCATCAAAATGCTGAACTAACCCATCTGGTTCGATCTGCTTTTCAGTCGAACCAGGATTGGTCACAAGTTACGCTTTAAAGCAGCGATTCGCCTGCTGAAGGTAAGGTTCATTCTGTTGAACATCATGTTTCTCGATAGTCCCAGTTGTGTACTGGTTATTGCAATGATATTTTGTATATTATGTCACACAGAAAGAGGCCATCGATGGAACTCATCAGAAAGCAGCAGAACATCATAGTAAAGAAGGTCTTCTCTCAAAAGTTATAATACGTTAAACAATCCGCATAAAACATACATTATGATCGCAGTAGTTCTTTTATCTACATATGGCTAAAAGAAACAGCCGACCGAAGCCTCTCGTTTGCAATAACATACAATGTACTGATAAAGGCAATGGTTGTCTGTTGCCTCGCACGAGTGTTGAGTTTCCAAACGCGAAATAAGGATTAAAATTTCGACGTAAATGATTCCTAAAATCGTCGTTGTTTCATGTCAATTGCGCTTGGGATTTGTTCAAAGCGGTTCGTTTATCCGGCCTTCAATCTGTCAGCAGAGTGCTCGACTAGCATGACAATTTCGATCGAAGTTTTGTTGATTCAAGTCGTGTTATTTCTTGTTCTAATCTAAATCAGTCACCAGCATAGAAAGTGAAAAAAATTTAGGTAATGCTGGTCAATGTTTACAAGCGTGACCGTCTTGCGTGAGGGTTTTTCCCATCTGTTTGTTTCCTTATCTGACGCTCTTACGTGTCGGTCATTTGCATAAATATTCTTGCCACAAACAAATGTTATTTAACTGAGTCGTTTTCGATAGGAGTCGTGGATTATGATCGTCAGATATTTTCTCCATTTCTTTGAAGCGTCTATTTACCCTTTTACATCGAAATAAATGTGACTTTTCTCACCGATTGTAACGTTCTTTGTGCTACTACAACTACAATGACCACTGGTGCTTCACTACAACGACTGCTACTAATATGAGTATGACTAATGATCGCTGATACTTCTACCTGCATTTTGGGAAAAATTTTTTTACTGCTCCTGGAGGCAGTAAAATGGCATTGGCATGTTGGTGAATACTTCTGACTGCCGGGCGTCTAATCTGTTTGATATTGTACCCAGCAGTCTGATCAGAAGCGGTAGAATTTTTTAATTGTGTCTTCTATTTGTCTAATTTACAATATGTAAATCACTTCAAGTTCACAACGCTTTTGGAATACAAATTTGGGGCAACGCGAAACTATTGGATAGTTAAAAACAAAAGCTCACAAATACAATGAATGCCAACTGAATACAAAAAATTACACATACAAGGCATTTTAAAGAAATTTGGGAAAAATACAACACTGCATAATTTTGTGTTGTTTCTTTGGAGAAGTCATTTCAAAAACTCGTGCTTCGGGTTTCATCAGGTTTCCAAACGCGAAGACTTTTTCCTTGCGGAAATATCTAAATAAGTTTGATCTGCACATCGTGGAAACTTTGAATAAGAAAACTGTATTTATTCGAAAAGAGATCATTTTATCATTTCAATCAGCGACAAATGCTCAAAAGAGCAGCTAAATTTGCGAAGCGAGCAATGTCCGAAATACGATACGTTAAGTTTATCAGTGTGGCGCCATTCAATGGAATGTGGAGTGGTGGAATGGCGGAATATTCTACAACGCTGAATGCCTTATTGTATGAAACAAAAGTCTCACAAAAATAGAATTGCAATGAAATGAGAAAATGATCTATCATCAACAGGCAAATCAATATTAAAAGAAGGCTAGTTTAATCATTATAGGAGCCTAGGGATAGTTCGTCATAGGAACAGTGTGGTTCTTGAGCTAGCCCCTATAAGTTATTATTACTATTACTTTTATCATCATCATCATTATCATCATTATAATTACTCTTATTTTTATCATTAATATGATAACTTGTTACCATTTCATTAGTAGTTGAGTGTCAACTATTCACTATATTCTTGAATCATCTTTCTCTTGAGGAGCAGGGCTCTCATAAGTATGTGGGATGCGGCAGGTTTTCCGTTTTGCACGTGAGACAAATCTTCTGCAACGCTACCTCATCACTATACAACCCTGGTTCTTTTCAGTGCTACAAAAAATTGTGCTATATCAGTAGCCATTAGCAGTCTTAACTGCCTATTTTTTGAAGATGTTAACGAATCACCAGATATTTTCACTCATTTCATATCATCAATGTTTCTCCATATGTTCACTGATTGCATAGGCGGAAAATATTGATTATTAAAAACCCTTTTGTTTACTTCGTTCTCTTTCAGTAGGAAGCTGACAAGGAAAGTTGAACCGTGGTTTTAAATTAAATCCCAAAGTAGAAATTCAGAGGTAAGGTTGATTTGCATATTCTTTGTTAAAATCTCCATCTGGGGTATATCAGCCGGCTCTTAAATTACAAACTGACAAATTCTACCGGGTTAGAGATTGAGTGTGATGAGTGTTATAAACTGCGGATCAGCAGAACGCAGAACCTTCGCAACCAGCGGAACCTGCGGAACCATTAGTTTTTATTGTAATAAAACATCATAATGAAATAAATTAAAAGCTTAAAATACTTAACATGGGTCGAAATTTCGTTACCGGTTATAAAGAAGATAACATTAAAAGAGAAATGTTTTTTTTTTTGTTATCTACCCTGACCCATAACCACAGGACAAATGAATTAAAGGGGTAAGTTTCTAAAGAAATTGTGGTGCTGCTTCAGTCGAAGAGTATAAACAAAGGAGACGCACTTTAAAATATGAGATTTTTGTCTTTGTTTGGAGGATACGTTTTAAAAGCGCAGCCCACTACTACTTATAATTACATATTTAAAACTCTCTTAATCATTATTCATGCATGATTGACCAACTTACAAACATAACTTTGAAGTCAGTTTTGTCATGGTCACTCGGCATTTATTGAACGAGCATTCTCTTACGGGGAAACTCGAATTATTGCATTAAACTATTTAATAAAGCTGCACTAAATTGTAAGATAATTAGGAATGAAAGGCAACTGACTCCAGTACCAGTGCTGGGATCCGTACCTCCGTGTAAACAATGGGGGAAAAAGATGTATATCCGAAGAAAAGTGTTAAAAGGAAATATTTAACGTTGTATTAGATGTTGTAGTGCTTGCTACTTAAGTAAGTAAGTTTTCGACACATTTCTTCCATAGATGATTTCACCGTTAAGATTTCTATCCCTTGTGGTGGAGGAGGTCAAGAGTGGCAATGCAATGATTGCATCTTGCATTGACGCGTTTAAACGTCCCCGTTGTCAAGTTCCGAGAGGAACCCCATCCTCAAAAGGTAAATGTTGATTGTATTGAGAATGAATAATTGAATTGATACTTGGATTTACAATACACAGGAGTTTCACATTTCTGTTACTGATTTTTTTTCGTTCTTCTGCTCAACCGCCGAGTAAATGCTAATTTATTGTCAAGTTTATCATATTTTCCGGGCTTCTGAGAAATATAGGAAAGCGGTGCTGCATGATCCAGCATTTCTCTTGGACAAAGAAATATAACAAAATGCTGGAATTGATCAAACATAAGAAAACTTTATGACAATCACGACGCTTTTGAAAACGTTTCACGTTTTACATTCAACCAGCGAAAAACAAAAATGCTAGCTTGAAACAAAGAAAATAAAAAAGATTAGGAATTTCATGAAGTAAAACTTTAAATTTGGTAACAAACTTGAAAGCGATTTCCTGGAAATTCATGAAGCCATTCAATCAGCGCTGTAATTTTAGTCCCGGAATTGCCTTTCATGAATTACGATATGGGCTCTTTATTTACTTTTTTATTTCATCCGCATTCATGGTAGAAAATCATGACTCTTTTTGAATACTTAAATGATTACAGGACTAGGACTTCAAAGAAAGCTTGTGCTACCAATTAACCAGTAACCGGTAAAACGGTTTCACACTAAAGAAAGCTTCAGACGATTTAATTGTCGTAAAAGTATTCTGCTCTATAGTCAAGTGTAAGCTCCTCCTTGAGGTTTCGCTTGAAGATAATAATATGCTAAGTTCACTTGTCCTATAATAGAAGTTGATGCTCAATTCAAATAAGGGGGGGGGAAATCCATGGCTCCCTCTCGTTTTAAAGAAAAACCAAAGTGAAAATATTGAAAGAGCTGCGCCAGTGTAGTCAATCACCAAATTACGTGTAGTAAGGATCAGATGAAGTGCATGTAGGATAGGAGTGTCTGGGCGCAAGAAAGGCTGTTTGCCAATTTTACAAAGATCAATTTTCATAATTTGGAAAATTTAGCATTGTTAATAATGATGCAAAAAGTGAATATCAAAACAAATAAAAAACGAAAGTGTAGTATTTTTTACACAAAGCAATGGACACAAAGTCAATAAAAAATCGCCATATTATTGTGCTCTCTTCCACACAATCAGAAGGTCCCGGATCTAGTTACCAGTATCACAATCTCTTTCTTTTCTGAAGAGAACAAATAAACTACTAAAAGGTCCAAAAGAAAATAAACAGGAACCCCGGTGTACCTAAGCATATGCCTAGATTTTAACTCCTGTACCTAAACGTTTGGTTCTCTTTTCTTATTTCAAGCAGAACCGAATCTCCAACAGCAATATGTCTGTCTTTAGCATGATTTCTTGCGTCAGCATACTGTTATGCCTCCTGTTTCCTCTCTGTATCTCGATCCCTTACTTGTTGCAATACGACATCACTCTGATCTCCAGCTTCAACAAACTCTGGTAGCTTGGCAGTTAACTTCCTCTCAGAAGACAGCTTAACCGGGCTGACACGTGTTGTCCTGTGATTTGTTGATCGATAAGGCAACAAAAACTTGTTCAGTTCCAGGCGCCAATCTTTCCCTTCTGCTTGGAAAACTTTCGTGGCTTTTAGGAGTGAACGGTTCTCACGCTTGACTTCACCATTGGCTCTCGGCCATAATGGTGTATTGTGGTGGTGAACGATACCCATTCTCTCTATATACTTCTCCATCTCCTCCGACACAAAGTTGAACCCAGTATCAGTCCTTAAACCAACCGGTACACCATATCTTGTAAAATGGCTGTCAAAACATTTGATGATTGAAGCACTTGTTATAGAGCAGAGCACATTTTCTTCCATCCATCTAGAGAAATAATTTACTACAAGTATTAAGTATTCTCGTGTGGGTAAGGATCCCAGCAGATCTGCTGCGATCTCCTGCCAGGCTCTCTCAGGCAATCTTGTGGGCTTAATGGGTGGTTGGGAAGCTTGCTTTGACACCGCCTGACAACCAAATGTTCCCTACATCTCCTCTCTGCATCTTTCTCTGTGCTGGGCCACCAAACCTTCGTTCTCAACCGTTCCTTGGTTTTCAGGATTCCCTGATGGCCGTCATGGGCTTATTCTAGAACTCTTTTCCGCAGCTTTCCGGGAACCACAATCCTTGTCCCTCTCGACAGAACCTGGCCAATGTAAGTTAACTCATCATGTACTAGGGAATAGGCTTTCGGAGCCTCACTCCAATTACCGGCTTTCAAAGACTTGTGCATAAGTGCCAATTCTCCGTCTGCAAACGAAGCGCCTTCGTAGCAGCGTAACTTCACGCACGTGTCCTTAATCTTCAACATATCCATTTGACGCTAGTATGTTAGTTAATCGAGATAGTGCATCTGCAATGTTCTCCCTGGAAGTGACGTAACGAACTCTGTAATTGTAGGGCTGTAATCTCAAAACCCAAAGTTTGTTGCGAGCGGATGGCTTTGATCTGGGGCATTTGATGGTCTTCAATGCTTAATAGTCAGTCATTAAGGCAAACTCTGGGAGGCCGTGCAAGTACAGATTGAATCGGTCGCAGGCCCTCTCAAGGGCTAGAGCTTCTTTCTCTGTTGGACTATATCTGCGCTTAGTGCCACCAGGACTTCTATGGCATAACATACTTCTCGACTTTCCCCATTCACTTCTTGTACCAGGACAGCGTCAAGTCCAACCGGGCTGGCGTTCGCAATGACATCCGTGTGAGCTTTCCGGTTAAAATAAGCTAACATGGATACTCCAGCCAGATCCTCTCTCAGCGTGTTGAAAGCCTCCTCTTCTTCTTTTTCCTAGACAAACGTCTATTCTTTCCGGCAAAGAATTCTTAAGTGCTCTGTCTTGATCGCAAAATCTGTAATGAATCGGTAACTAAATCCAACTAAACCTAGGAAACTTCTCACTTCTGAGGCCAAGTTGTACGGGTTGCTCCTTTCACTGCTCGTGCTTTTCCCTCTGTGGGGCCAATGTCATGTTCTGAAAAGAGTATTTCCACGAAAACGACTTTGTTCAATCCAAAGGTGCACTTTCCGCCATTCAGGATAAGGTTCTTATTTTCCAGCTCAGCCAATAGCTTATGCAGATTTTGATCATGTTCAGCAATCGTCTTACCGTGAATAACTACATCATCAGCAATGTTGACAACTCCATCAACGTCTGCGATGACTTGTCTTATGATGTGTTGATATTTCTCAGGAGCTGCATTTACCCCGAAGCTCAACCTCTTATAACAAAACAAACCCTTATGTGATAGAAAGTTGATAATGTCCCTGCAATTTGGGTGGAGCTCAATCTAGTGAAAACCATGAATAAGGGTTTTCCTTACCACAACTGTTGCCCTCCAGAGGATCTTCAACATGATTTGTCGGTCTTCCCGTATGCTTTTTGTTGTCACTCGCATTCTTTGAATTGGCCTCTCTTCCTTTTTCAGTTGCCGTGCGGCCGTGGCTTTTGTGTGGTGCCGTGTCATAAGACGGGAAGACGTTTCAGTTTTCTATGGGTTTACAGGCAAACATACAATAGATTTTTGACCAATGAGAGCGCGCGTTGTGTCTAAGTTATGTTATAATGAAAATAATTAAGGAGCAGAAATGTGCTAGAAAAACTTTCATAAACCAGCCTCACTTTTTCGTCTGTTCAGATGCGTGCTTTTAAGCTTTTAATCAAAAGAAGCTCCATTTTACGTAATCAAGTAACAATTTTTCCTTGAACATTCTCTATTAGTGCACTACAGTCAAGTCCAATATACCAGGACGGTTAAGAAAACTCCACCGACCGAAAAGAAACTGCGACCAGAAGACGCGTGTAAAATGTATGAGAACGATTTGCAAGTGCGGAAACCAGACACTGACTTTCAGATTACCGGGGCAGAGAGTATCACTGGGGACATGCGGGATGATGAGAAAATTCTAGAGCAACTGGCCTGCGCTGAATCAGGTACAGTTGATCGATTAAATCCTAGAACGCTTATTTGGAAGCATGACGTGTTTTCTCGAAGAATCAGTGACACTGCCGTTGGAATACTTGACGAAGCCATTGTTTACCACCAAAGTGACAAGATTGTCAGAGCGCGAGAAAGAGTAAAATCTCTTTTTAAAGTACTGTCCATAAATCAAGCACATTGTTTTGAGATTCCGACAAAGTATGGCTGGCAAATACTAGATCGCGGAAGACAAATCTTTCTGGAGGAGGGCGTGTGTTGTTCAATAAAACACGGAACTTTACTCTTAGATTCAAATACAAGTGGAGCACAGTTTTACGCTGGATTGCTAAACGTTTTGGCAGCATTTTCATCGGTAATTTCCGAATTTGAAATCATGCAAAGAACATTTGACTTGCTGCTCCAACTACATCTCCAATCAAATACAACTAGTCGTTTACAAGACCTTGGTGCTACCTACAACAACAAGGGGTGTGTTCATCTGATTATGGGCGATTTTCAAGAGGCCGAGCAAGCGTTTAAAAACTCCCTTGAAAATTTTTGTCACTCGGAAAGCTTTTCAGCTGAAAAAAATGTTTTTGCTGTAAATAGCAACATGAGCCGGTTAAATCTGATTTCTAGAAATTATCATCAAGCCCTTGACCAACAAGAGATATTGGTAAATATCTGCCAAGCTACCGAAACGAAACGTATGCCATATCCATTTGAAGTAGTATTTACAGTAATGAATAATCAAGCGGTGTTGCATACAACCCTCGGCGACTTCAACGGAGCAGAAAATGCATTGAGGTGGCTGATATCCTATTGCGAAGAAGTTAGTAGGCAAAACTCTCAGTATCTGGTAACTTTCCTTCGTTTGCATCTTTCTGAAGTTCTGCTCCTTCACGGAAAAGCAAAGGAGGCTGATGAAGTGTTTAGCACTGAAACCTTGAATTCACTTGAAGATGTTGTGGACAGGTTTGGAAACCTTTACATGAACGTGAGAATCGAGGCTCTTGAGAAGTTATTAGCAGTCTACATCTGTAAAGGGAAGATCAAAACTGCTTTGGAGCTCTTGCAGACAACTGTAAAAATCCTTAAAACTGTGTTTGGAGAAGATCATTTCAACGTTGCCTCCCTGTTGTATAAACAAGGCAAACTTTTGAGTATCACAGGAAAATTCCCTAGCGCCGCTGCAGAGTTAAAAAATTCCAGTAACATTCTGCAACAAATCTTCGGCGTTAAAAACCCTCTCCTTCTCAAGTGCTACCTAAAGCTCGGTGATGTGACATCGATACTGGGTCGAAAAGATGAATCTTACGTTTACTACCAGAGAGCCACTAAGACCATAGAGGCCATTTTCCAAGTGTCATTTGAGGAGGAATTGTCAATTAAGTACATGGAAATTATTCGGAGTTACAAAACCTTTAAGAGACAGAGAGTGTCAGAGCATGGACTTGAAGGTTTGGTCGCTGAGTATGGTTATGTCTTGGCCACACTGTTAAACCATGACAGTAACCGTCACCTGAGGAAATGCGGAGCTGATGGAAAAACGGTCACCTCGAGGAAAACAAAAGATCCCTGTTCAATATCGAGGTCGACTCTCTCCTTGAAGTATTCATTTGATTTTCTTAAGAGTGGACGAAAGCTTCTCCGTTGTGGAATGATAGAGGAAGCTGTCGTCTTTTTCCAACACGCAGACATGCATTGTGAAGCACGTGCAATCAAAGGTCACCCTGATGTGAGTGTTGCACGCCTACACAACATATTCCTTTGGAGGAAATTTAATTATCATGAGACGTTGAAGCCAGAACAGAACTTTAGAAACTTTGTGAAAGCCCTTGGCAAAATCATGGAAGAAAGAAGTTCTAAGGGTATCATCGAAGAAACCACTGGAGTTGCGCCAACGATAGAGTTTGACCATAAACAAGACTTGAAGCCTGTAATAATTTCTCTTCTGCTGTTTTGCATAGAACTAAAAATGAATGACACGACCTTCGAAGCCTATGATCTATATTGCAAGCTTTTTCAAAACGAAACGGACTCCCTATTGTTGCTCCTCGATGGGATTCAGGTTTATGCTTCAAGAACTGTAATAAACTGTAATGGGAAAACAGCTTTACAAGATATCCTTATTTCCTCTGAAATTGGTCCGAAAGAGAGCGACGTGGAAGGCGATGCCGCCGACAAACAGCTGTTCCGCAGCCTGGCGTGCATGGAAAATGCACCTAGAAATGCTTTTCTGGTGGCCAGCAAATCACCAGTCTTTCTAGATATCGATGACTTTCATTCTCTAAAGGAAAAGATCTCACTTGCGGTACAAGAGTGCTTTCAAAGAACGTGCTTTGAAGCTGAAGACAAAAGCCGCGCAACGCAGGTCATTGTGGAACTGACTCCATCAGCGACATGTGGCCTTCAAGACATCTTGTCTACGGGAAGTCGAATCAATTTGTTGCCTCTTTGTTTGTCAGGACTTCCAAGCAATGATATACCCCAGAAAGAGACAATCTTTGAGATAGAAACATCGATGCGTCAGAAGATTACACAGATGAACTTTGACGATGAGCAAACAAGCTGTTTCATGTTCAAAAAAGTTGCTCTGCAACTTCTTCAGCAAAGTGACCCAGGAAGAATCTCATCCATAGCGCTACCAAATCAGTGCTTTTCCTTGACAGTTCTCCATCCGACAAAGGCAAGGCTCATTATTTTACGCAGTGAAAAATTGATCACACAAAAGATCCAGTTCGTAACAACAAGAAGAACACTTACCGGCGTGGTAGACTTGAATAGCGCATTACAGGCTAGCGTATCTGGTGCACTCTCGTGGACAGAAATTCGTCAGACGGTAGAGAAGTATAGAGTGCCCTGCCGAGAAAAAACTTCATCAGAGGCTTCTCTGGATCAGTCAGTCACACTATGTGAAACCAATCGCCCCTCGAATCATGGGTGGAAATGGGCTCATGGGTCGTCTCAAGTCTGTAAAGGAGAAACTGTGAGTAAATTTACTTGACACCGAGATATTTGTTGTTCTAACCTTGTTTAATGTGATTTTGAGACAACCAGTGTAAAGCCACCGCTGATGTGGTCAGTGTTGGACTTACATTTGGTTATTTCATAGCAGTCTCCTTTCGTCTTCATGGTGTTGTTGATTTTCTCTTTATTTTTGCAAGATTGCGACTCTCTACGTTGAAAGTAGTACAGTCTTGCGTTTCAATTTCCTTGTAGTAAAAGGAGGATAGTTGTTACTCTACATTCTCCTAACGGTTTGATGATTGCCAATATGTTTAGGGTTGTCTCGGTTATCGGTCGATGTTCCTCCTTTATCCTCCTTTCAATGTCTCGTTCTTTTGCCGGTTTCGGCTACACTAGTTGGTAACTGAGTGTGTTTGAGAAGAGAGTGGTTCTTAATCGTGATTGTCGAGTTTGTGGAAAAAATGAGCCTGAAGAGTTTATGAATTCGAAATTGCATTAAACAGAAACTTTAAGTGACTCTGTCATTCAAAAGGCAGAATTTTTCTACCATAATTTTGCAAGCTATTTGCGGATAACTGGTTCAAACGGCAATGGCAATGCAAGGATTTTAAGCAAGAACTTCAAACACTAGGAAACCGGAAAAGCCAGGATTTTGCGCTTGTGTAAGGGTCGCTATGGAGATGCAATACAATCGAATTAAAAAGACTGATAGGACTCTACAGTGAAATTCACGACGAATTATCTTTGTATGAGAGATAATCATATTTCCCAAAGATATTTTAGATCCAAAGTTGGTCGATTGGATAATTGCAAAAGTAATTAAAATAGACTGCAAAACAGCGCCTTGGCGCCAGTTAATCTCAATGAATTGGTACATACTCCAAGGCTGGTGCATCTCAGTGAAGCAGATATGATACGAGACAACGAAGGGGCAGATACTGTCGATAAAGGAAAGAGTTGAATGGTTATCTATCTTCTTGAAACGCAATAGGCGAGCTTCTGAAGAGACCATACACTTCCACAGCATTTATGCCTCCGCACTCACAACTGTTGCAACTGTTGTGGTACTTCGTACAGCAGCTCTGGCGACGAAATATCTCAGGAAATTTCCAATTTTTCCACTGCACTGCACACTGATTTTCGGAACTCATGACAGAACGATAAATCAAAGTTTATCAGCTTTCCATGTTCTAAGATCCGCAAAGTACTCTGCCAATTTCTTCTTGTTGGTTTTGTCTCTTACGAAGTAGGTATGTCTACTGAAATCCTTCGACAGGCTCAATACATTTCCATCCCAAACTCTGGCACTGGCTTGCGAGGTTTTTCTATGACGTAAGAGAAACATAAGACTGCGGAGTCGACCCTAGTCAAGAAATTAATTATTTGGCGGGCACCGAGACTCCTCTTAGCGGAATATTTTCTCCTCTAACGCTTCAGTTTCTCCCTCTGTGGCAAACGTTGCCTACGTTCTCTCAACGCCTTCATCCATGATTTCGATTACATTGAAAGTTTACAACTACTTTCCAGGGCTGTCCTTGCTGCGTTGAAATTGATTTACGCCTTCTTGGATACGCATTCTCTATAATTTTTGTTTGCTATTCTGGAAAGAAGGGCAAACCAAACCTGCCTGAGAATTATAAGCCTATTAGAAGACTGATCAACACAAAATTATGACTTTTGTGAGACCAAAGATTGCTGAAGTTCACTCAAACAACATCAGCTGATATTACGAGAGGCTGCCTTCGTAAAATTGAGATGAAGCCATTGATAAAGTGGTACCTACTTCATTTCCAGTTGTACGGAAATGGTGCCTTATCTTAAACTGCATGCATCCGTAATATACAGTGCGAGGGAGTCTACTTTTAAAAATGAGGTCATTTACTTAGCACCAAAATCACTTACTGGTGTTGTTGAGGCGTATTGGAGAATTAAAGTTTATCCAAGAACGGACTGGTTTAGTGGTTTCTATGTTTTCTCCATTTATTTGTTGCATTGCTGAAATTTTTTATTCCTTTCATTTAAATGCATCGAAATTGTTTCCGAAAAACCCAAATGGGAGAAACTGATAAAAAGATCCCGCATACTGAGTGACCTTCGGATTGTTGACTCTTTTTAAAACGACTTTCTACCTAAAAATTTCATACTTTTGCGGTTAAGATCGGCCAAAAAAAAAAAAGATTGATAATATGAAAATTGTAAAGGAACCATTGCGTAGATTTCAGTGACACTTAAAAAGATAACTAAAGAGGAAATAGCCCTTGACGTTTTTTTCCTAAGAACAGAATATACGGAGAATTCAAGGAAGAAAGGGTGTACCCAAGGTACCGCCCCCGAAAGAAAAACCTGCCTTCCATATAAGTTAACTGATTATAAATTCAGTGCAGATGAAGAAAAGTACAGGTTGTTTACACCCTAACTCACCTTACAGAAAGAGATGTTGAACATGATAAATTAACAATTAAGAATTAGACATAGTTTGATGCTACTCTGGTTTGCAGATTTAATTAATGTAACCGAAGAAGTTACAATTCATAGACCCAACGTTTCGACACTTAGGCTTAGGTTTGGTGAACCAAAGGATCCTGTCACGAAAGAACAACGAACCGACGCCATTTTTATTCTATTCCTTGCAATGACTGTGACAACAAATACATCGGACAGACCAAACGTCAGTTTGGTACACGGTTAAAAGAGCACCAAAAAGCGGTTTTTCTTTGCAAAAAGGAAAATTCAGCTTTATCAGAGCATACATGCCTAACCAACGATACAATTGGGTGGGATAATTCTAAAATTATCACCACTAATCGGCGTTACCACCAGCGCCTTTGTTTGGAGGCTTGGCATATCAATTCCGCCCAAGCTCCTTTAAATCGTGACGATGGCGGTTTGCTTCCTGACGCCTATTTACACCTCGTCAGAAAAAAGGCCGCTAATTAGTGATCATATAAAAGGACCTCTTGTTGCAGCGTTTAGATCACCCCTGATGAAGGCACTAGATAGGAGTGTCGAATTGTTGGGTCTATGAATTGTAACTTCTTCGGTTACATTCATTAAACCTGCAAACCAGAGTAGCATCAAACTATGTCTGATTGTCCACCTGGTTACCGTGTAAACTTTAATATAATTAAGAATTACTTTCTTGATGGGGAGTTTGACATAACATAAATCTAAAAACGAGCCTGAAAAGAACCGAAAGTATAAGAAGGAGGAGTTTCCACGAAATTCCTGTGCGAGACCAACTTTTTCCCGATCAAATCACTCTCTTATTTAGCAAGCAGATTATCGTAATTGAAATATATCTTACCGCGAGGTAATTGAAATATTTCATGGCAAATTCCAATTACAGTAGAAACTGAACATCTAATTTCATGTCAAATTCGCGACAATCACTAACAGCTTAATACAAACCTTTTTGAAGTTAAATGGACTATTTTCTCCCAGAAAGAAAAATAACAATAATTCTACTAACAAAGTAAGGCCGCCATCGAAATAGGAAATATCAACTGTGTACAATATTTTTTAACTGAATGGCTTGTGCTAACATACTATTTCCTTTCATATTCCCAACACTTTAAAAAGTTGAAAACACATGAAAAGAAAATGCTCACTGGATGCCAATTTTGTCTTTTAACAATATTAAAAGCACTTCTCCAAAAATAGAGACCTCAAATAGAAACTCATTATAAGGAAAATGAATCCTCAAAATCACAAATGGAATTGTGCAGGTGGTAAGTAAGTAAGGCACTTGGAAGGCAATACATCAAAATTATTGCAGAAATCACAGACTGAAATTAATCATATTTCCGTCCTTTGTATAAAGCTGTATTTAAAGAGTTTTAATTTTCAAATTAGAATGTACAAGTTGAAGAAATCTGAGAAAATGGAAGCCGAGAAAAATTGTGAAGTATGGCTCCGTAGCTTAGTTGGTAGAAGCGTCCGATTGGGAGGCACGGGTTCGAGTCCCGTCGGAGCCTTTATGACTCAGTTTTTTCAGGCTTCGCCTTTAAATTCAAATTCATTATTGACATTATAAAGCACGGCTTGTAATCAACAAAAGGTCAAAATATGAGTTATATTTCAGCTGTTATTTCTATCGTAAAGTTTTTGGTAGAGAAAGTATGAATATTCTTAATATGTTGATTAGAAAAACTGCCCAATTGGGTACATTTTGTCAAGAAGAGTAAAATTGAGCTTTACGTATTGACTCAAACGTATTCTTAATTGAGCTGACTTAAATAATGGAATTATGGAAGGTCATACTTAAACTCGTCATACCCACTCTAACGAACACCGAAGAAACAAAAACTGCAATGCTTACATCATCTAATGACTAGACAACGTCGTTGTTGATGATCAACAGGAATACAAGCGATAAAAAGTTGATTTAAATCACACGCAGACATTTTCATATTTACCTCCTTACAATGTTTGGTTTTATACAAAAAACAATAAATATTTACCATGTGAAAATAATTTATTTCAGGGTGATACATCTGAATTGGAAGACAGACAAGAACAAACAAGGGAGAAAGTTCTAGAGTGTCTCATGACTGTCAGCCAGATGTCACGACTGCTCTGCAGCGAGAGGAGTCCAGCAACTGACGATGACATCTATTTGGCGCATCCTAATCAATGTCATAATGCTTATGGCGGTCTAGAAGACCAGGAATACATTTCCACGGAGGATGATGTAAGTTTGGTGGATCTGGGTGACGATGACACAAGATGTTTAGTTGCTTCCTCTCAAAATAAAAAAGACCAGGAAAATACTTCACTTCAGTATCTGACAGAGAGTTCAGAAGGAAGTGATGATAACGAGGGTCTTACATTGAACGCTTATGATTGTCCCACTGTTGAGGGAAGCGCGAGCAACCGTAAGGAAGAATCCATGCTCAGAGCAGATCTTTGTGAGATATTGGAGGGAAAACGTCTATTTGAAGAAGATAGACAGTCAAGACGCTCTTTTGTGACTGACCTACAAGAAAAGGTGAGGAACAAGCAACTGAATTCCGAAAAAGGCGATTCAATTCAATCACACAGAGCATCAGTAAATTATGTCTCAAAATTGCAGTCAAGCCAAAATGGTAGCAATTATAGTAATTTGGAGGTTCCGCATCAAAACCTAGAGGCCCAAGCACCAAGCGAAAACCCCACTTTTAGGAATGTCAGTACTCATGAAAATGCCCAAAGAATTAGTTCACATGAAGACAAGACAGCAAAGGAAGAAGACAAACTGATGAGAATACATCAACTACCACAAGGCCCAGCCCTAAACAACGTAAAAGATCGTAACGATTTAGACATGGAGCCTAAATGCGAGCTTCCAGAGGATGTAAGTAGTAGATTGCCTAAAACAACGCTGGCTAAAGAATACCGTTTCACAGCCTTTAATGAAAGCGACAGCTCTAGCATTTTGGAAAGAGGGACGTACGCTAAGAACGTCGAGACAACGAGAAACGATGTTTGTTCAAGTGAGCAAAACGCTATCAAAACCAACAGGGAGACCACACCTAACCAAGAAGTACAAGGCACTATAGGAGTTGATCAAGAAGATCAAGAAGGGCAAAGACAAACGAAGCCCACCGGAAATAAATTTATAAGTAGAAAACAGCACCATGAGGAAGAAAGTGAACGAAATGAGGTGGAAATCAGAGAAAATAAAGGCAATACACCGGAAAAGCAAGAGACTCCTTGTTTCGATTATGACGACAAGGCCACAGAGAAAACACTTGAGCCACTTGCCGGAGACGTTTTACCAGATGAATCCATGGACAAAGATGCTAGTGCAACCCAAAAGAACGTGGTGGATCTTTTAAGAGAGACGGGTGCTGTGGATGGGCTAAAACTAAAAGTGGACAATGGAATACATTCTGTGAAAAAAAGAGAACCAACCTATCCTTACGGACAGATACATTCCAAGTCAAGAGCCATCATCTCAAACCGCAATAAACGTACCACCAGGCCCTTGTGTCAAGGGGGTGATGTTGTTGCCGACGGCGAAAGCCATGAGGATCTTAACAAAAACACTATTCCTGTTGATGGATCAGTACTCGCAAAAAGTTATCTCAAGGATAGTCATGCCTTTCTTGAAAGTGGGCTGGAAATCATAGGAAATATAACCAATCCACCTAAAAAGGATGGCACTTCCTGTCCCGATTATGACGAGATGACAACAGAGAGAACATTCGAGCCGCCTATTTTACCCGATGGAACCACGAAGGAGGATACCAGTAGAAGTCAAAATAATCTGGTAGATCTTCTAAGAGGGACGGATGCTGTAGACGGGCCCACCCTAAAAGAGGAAAATGAAACGCGACCTTTGAAGCAGAACTTAAGAGCAGTAGAGAAAATCGATCCTCACGGACAGATACATAGCATGTCACAAGCTATCCTCTCAAACCGCCATGAAACCACCTTCAGATCGATGTGTCATGGGGGCGATGTTGTTGCTGATGGCGAAAGTCGTGAAGACCTTATCTACAATGTTGATACTGTAGATGGACCAGCACTCACACAAAATTTCCATAAGGACTTTCATGCCGGTGAGAGGTCCAAAAGCAGCGTAAAGCACCAACGTGCACAAACCTTAGGTAGCGAAAAGGAGTCACATACAGATAGAGAGGAACTTTGCAAATCTAGATATCCTCTTGAACATAAGGGTAACCTCTCTCAATTTCACTCAGGTGACGGAGGAGCAAGACCCAAACAAAGATCAACAGACAACGCTAAAACCCTCTTTCCCTGGCCCAGCATTAAAAATCCAATGTCCACTGACTCTGACCTCGGAAGAATAAATTTGGGCCTAGATCCTGTTTTTTTGGCACGCCACGTCAAAGAGAGTAACCCTCTGCTTCCGTTTCACAACGGTGGTAACTATAACTATGCTTCATCAGACGGTCTGTGGCAAGAAGACCACGAACTGAAGTACTTCTCACCTAATGCTTATCACCAAGTCTTCTATGGCAAAGATCAAAAGTCACACGATAAGGAAGATTTCATTCCACGCGATAAAGCCGATAGATATGATAAGGTTATTCCTGTATATAACGCCTTAGCGCCTTTAGCGCCACCTAACCGAAAGCAAAAGGAAAGCTGGCATTTTCCACTCTCAGAGTCCTGTAAAGACACGGTACTGCGAAGTCAATGCTTTGCCGAGATGTCAAACGAGTCAAATCCAACATCGCTGCCAAAATCTTTTAACGCCAACCGGGAGAAACTCTTCAGTGAGTGTGGATCGGCATGTGCGTACAACGACATGGATTCAATGGCAAATGACTACTCTATCGGTGTGGGTGGTGATGAATGTGGAAAGTCACCACCAATAAGCAAGAACGACCATTCACGGACAGAAAATTCATTGAGCTCTAATCTTAAATACCTTCAAGAGATAATGACCAAGACTATCCGGCTTGTTGCCTTAAATGCTACGGGCGCGAGGGAAAATGATGCTGCAAATCAGACAGTCGAAAAGACAGGCATACGGGAAGAAACGGGCCATATGGGAGAAGCAGAAGTAACACAACGACTTCACGAGACGAACACTCCAGAAGAATCTACTCCATTAAATGAAACGACCGTAGAAGCTGAGCGGCAACCCATGGTAACACCTGTACAAGAGAGTCCACGCCCTGTTTGCAGTCATTATCAACGACGATGCTTGGTCCGATTTCCCTGCTGTGGAAAGTTCTTCCCTTGCCACCGCTGCCACAACGAGTCAGACTGTAGTGAGGATCAGGCAAGAGCAGTTAATGCCACACACATACGATGCACTATCTGCTATCACGAACAAGAGGTGAGATTTTTGTTTATGATCCTCTGCCTTTGCTTTCATGTTAAGATAAGGTATCTAGAGTGATAACACCTTACCCTGATACAGGCTAATCTCACAAAAGAACAGCTGATAGACCCTAAAGTCTCGAACGGAAAAAAGACATCCTTGTTTCTTTCATTCTTCAGATCGACGAAAATGGCCAGAGATGTGGCGGCTGCAACGCAATCATGTCTGAGTATTTCTGCCCAACATGTCGCCATTATACCTCCATGGATAAAAATCCCTTCCATTGCGAAAAATGCGGTATCTGTAGGTAAGATGATGCAACGATTTTTGCATGACTTATGGACCTAAAAAATGAGAAAAATTAGAGATTTGGAGGATCTACATGATATCGTTCTATCTCCGACTTGAGGAGATTGGAAGTACAGTTGTTTTATATTTGGAAGCATACTTTGCCACATAGTAGCCTTTTATCCAAGGAGTTGGAAAACAACACCTCTAATATCCTGCGGAAATCTGTATTAGTTTCTGTCATTTTGACCAGCTTAGGCCGTTTAATACAATCGGCTACTAAACTTGCTCGGGTAAAAGTAACAAATTCGACTCCCTTTTGCTAACATTAAATACTTTGATAGAATCCATAGAGACAGATCCTTCCACTGTGATGTTTGTAACGTATGCCTGGACAAACGTCTTGAAGGAAAACATAAGTGCAGGCCTGATTCAGGACACGATGAATGCTGCATATGTCTCGAGGTGATGTAGTTTTTCTCAATGGATGAATTACTACCCTAAGTGTCAGGAATCTAGTGTATTCATAATCACACAAGTCATTTAATTTTAGGAATGACCTTTTCTCATACTGCTTGCTTCTTGAAGTAGTAAATTTCCAATCAAGTTTCACTTAATTTAATTTGTAATTCCAATATTTATCATTGGTGTCTATGCCTTCTTGTTTTGTACGCTCGACCAGAAAAAAGCCAATCGCCCTTTTATTATATATTTGATTTTTAACACGTCGTATATGCCCCAAAACACACCCCATTTTTCAAAAACTCGGTCTAGCCTTAACAAATATTCATAAAAGTTAAATTTAGCCACAGATAACTTTTTACCTTGTTAGTGTAGCATTAAGAAAACATGAACGAGTTGGGAGAAGCGGAGACAGCCTACTATCTCAGCCATTTCACAAATTTTAAAATTTAAGGGATAGCTCCTAAAGCAGCGAGATTTTGATCTAGCCTCTATCCTTTAACTTTGTCCCAGTTAAACCTGTATTGATACATTTTTCTTTGTTCTCGTCACAGGACGCCTTCAGTGGTTGTCAAATTCTCCCCTGCTCTCACAAGGTTCATAAGGACTGCGCCATTGCGATGATACAAAATGGCGTGTATGTATTTCTTGAAACCTTACTCACTTCTGAAGATAAAACATTTAGCTTTCTCTGGTGACATGTTTTGCCACAAATGGCGAATTTAGTGCTTACGAACATTCCTTGACTAAATTTTCCCCACTGATTTCAGCTAAAAGCTACCACCTTTCCGTAATCCTCTTGGCATTAAAGAATTTTTAAAAATTATTTATCGATTTACCTATTACAAAGCTTTAGCTAGAGTCAAGTGATATTACCAAACAAAGACCCCAGAAATTTCGAATCAGTATCGTAAGGGAATTTATTGTTTAATTTTATTCAAATTTAATCGTGACTGGGCAGGGCTTGACCACGCTTATAGGAAAAGCGTTAAAAAATGTTTTTTTTTCATTTTCAATGATACATCTTTCGAGTCTTACTTTTGCAAGCTTCTTCCCGCTTCACTAGCTAGCTTTGCTGCGTCAGAGATGTAGGGGGACTTAAAATCATGCAGCATTTCTTACCCTCAACTATTATTTCTTTTTTCACAGCCGCACATGTCCAATTTGCCGCCATCCGCTATTCGGTCAACTCCAAAACAGTACTCAGTAAGAAGTTTTCTACCAACGAAGTTAATTTTTAGAACAATTATTCACCATTAGAAGAGACGATAAAAATTTTTAGGGATAGTTTGGACAATATGATTCGTTAGTACTTACTCAGTAAGAAGTTTTCTACCAACGAAGTTAATTTTAGAACAATTATTCACCATTAGAAGAGACGATAAAAATTTTGAGGGATAGTTTGGACAATATGATTCGTTACATGGTGAATTTTCAGAATATTTCAAGCCCTAAAATAGATCGAGATCTAGAGATTCTCGATTTCAGGATTAGGTTATTGAGTTGGAAAAGTCTGTTAAGACAAAGTCGTCCTTAATTCATTGAATTATTTTGCTCTACCTTCGTTAAGCATCCATTTTCTTTTCTTTAAGATTAGATTTAATTTAGATTAAAACTTGAGCAATTTTTCACCCGCGAACAGATTTTGAACCAGGAAGTATACAGGTACAATTATACGTGCGTACCGGTAGGGTTTTTAGGTAAAAAAAATTAAAAGGCAAACAAACAAACAGCCAAAAACTAGGCAAGAAACAAAAATCATAATAATATTACAATCAAAACCAGCAAACAAGCATCTAACGATTAGAGGAAAAAAAAAACCCAAAAACATTAGCTCAGTCTAAGCCGTTTAAGTATCGTCACTTCTTATGATAATAGACCAGACTGTTTTGGAGTAACCGAATGATTTCCACCAACCAGAATGCAGTTGTAAAGTAGAGGAGAAAACTAATGAGTTGTTATACACACACTTCAGCGATTCATTTCCTGGTAAGTTCTTAATTAGAAGTTTTGACGGGTTTGGACCTTCTCAGTGTTTTAGCAAGGTTTGTTGTTCGTGTTGGGGTAATAGCTTTGCTTCGACTCTCTTGTTTGACTAAGTATATCATACGCCTGCACTAATCATTTGTTGTTACTTTTTCTGCAGCTAGCAGTTCACAAGAATGGATTTTACAGATGCCGTAATTAGATCAAATTTTGCTGACTGAGGAAGCAAAGTATAATGACCAATTACAGTAAAAAAAATGATAATTACGATGACATACTAGTATAACGACAAACAGTATGTTCGACTGAGGTTCGATTCAAGTTCACTAAGAAACTTGGTTGATAGAGAATTCACGGTTACCATGGTAATCAATGAGGACGTTGTATTTCAGAAGTAATGAAAAAAAAAGGGAGTCAAAATAAATCGAATTAAGAATGATCCATCAGAGGCAGCTTAAAAAGTAACCGATAATAAAAATTATTTGTTTATACGAAACATTACCTAGCATGTTTTCTACTGGCATTTTTTGGAAGACTGCTATGAATTAGTTTACAATAATCATATTACCCTAATCAAAAAAGGGTAGTCGCAGAAAAACCACAAATGTATATGTCTAAGTAACCACATGATAAAAGCGCGATTGAAATTTCGTTTTCAGAAGGAACAAATTTCGTGAGCGTTTTTGTATTCTCTAAGACGTAATGTATTAGCTGAAAAGTTTTCTGTAAATGCGGAACGTACCAATCACTTCGGTAACAGGTAGTAATCGTAAGCTGAACTTTATGTAACAGGAACCTCTTAAGGGCCGCATGACTAAAATTTCGTTCTCCATATTGCGAGTAAATCAATAAGAAGTAGGTAGTCTCGAGTCAACGTATTATCCAGGTAACTGTTGAAGAAAGCGCGAATAAAATTTCGTTTTAAGAAGGAACAAATTAATATTCGCTAAAATGTATTTTATTGGCAATGTTACTCTCTAACCTAGGAACGTTTAGAACGCGTGGTGATAAGTAATCGTAGTATTTGACGTTTCAATTACCGTATAAGAATTGCGTGAGTTTAATTTTGTTTGAGTAGAAACATCATATGAAGGCTATCAATATTTTAGAAGTTATTAAGCATTGTTTTACCCGGCATGATGAATTGAAAAGAAGTCTCAAAATTGACGCAATGCGTGATAAACTTTAATGAAAAGCGTAAGTGGAATTTCGTTTTAAGAAGGATCAAATTTTATGAGCGCTTTTCATTTTTGTGTAATATTTTACTAGTAATTAAGCAGTGTATACCCGGCAATAGTAGTCTCAAAATAGACGCAATGCATAGGTAAACTTTCAATGAAAAGCGTAAGTGAAATTTCGTTTTAAGAAGGAACAAATTTTATGAGCGCTTTTCATTTTAAGTGCAACTCATTTTTCGCTAAAGTACTCTGCATAAAGACCGTGCATGGTAAAAAAAGAACCGTATGCGCGTGAGTAATTAAAGAAATGTGTTACCCAGCTTGATAAATGACCGAGGAGCCTTCAAAGTGTGCGCGCGCACACGCGCGCAATATAACAGCCAGCGTGGTAATAAGTAATCGTTGTCTTTTACTTAGAAAATTTTAGAAAAGCGTTGATGAAATTTCGTTTTAAGAAGAAACAAATTTACCAACGCTACTTATAGGTGATCGCGTGAAGTATGATATATTCAAGCTCAATTTTATTCCATTATTAGCTAGTATTTGTATACATGATTTACAGCTGAAAACATTTTTTAAGGTTACTTCCTTACGTTTTTTCCTCCTTTAAATATTAGTGTCATTCAACCAGAGGCTAAATGAATAGCCGGCATAAAGAGACAATTATTCAAAATAATTCTAGGTCTTGGATCAATAATGTCTAGCAGAGGGGGAGAGGTGTAGGAACATTTAATCCGTTTGTCCAAGATATGTAACATGAAATGTAATGCAACAACATGCGCTTGACGCTCATTTGTTCAATAAACTTTCAAATCACTCAACAACATTTAATTTTGCATTTGTGATCACGATTTCTTCCAAAATTCAATGTATCTGCTTCATTCTTTTCTTCCCCTGTTTGCGTGTTTTGTGTATGTGTGGTTTATATATATATATTATGTTGCCTTGAGTCAATTTGTTTTTAAATTTGCTCCTACGTCTTCCTACAGCCTGTTTGTGGCTTCTTTTCTGAGCTATATCCTCCCAAAAGATACGTTTGAGAGCGAGCCTACTTTTAATTAAAGTAGCGCCATTTCTGCTAACATAAACTCGCGTTAGTGAAAATTTTCCCTTTTACTTCTTGATCTTCAAATTAGCAACATCTTCCATCACAAAACCCTCTAGTGATCTGTTAACTCATTTCCTTGGGAGTGATGTTTTAATGTAAAGTTAGCGGGAGTCACTGAGTCACAAGTCCTTACAGATAATTGAAGATTATAACATTTTGGAAACAAAACAGCGTCTGTCAAATATTCCCTAAATTAACTTAAACAAGCAACTCCACCCAAAGCTTTCTTTCTACGTTGAGCAGATAGAGTTAACCCTTAACAAACGGGTGAAAAATAATTCAAGAAAGGAACTGA
Organism: Pocillopora verrucosa; assembly: GCF_036669915.1. Lineage (NCBI taxonomy): Eukaryota > Metazoa > Cnidaria > Anthozoa > Scleractinia > Pocilloporidae > Pocillopora > Pocillopora verrucosa. Next base: position 5,184,111 of record NC_089321.1, read on the forward strand.
CCGAAATAAGTCTAAGTTTTAACCCGCCAGGAAGTCTCTGGCCAATAGTAAATCAGCTTAAATGTTATGTACAGCCCCCAAATGAACCTGGGAATTACAATGGTAGGATTTACCCAAGAATAACTTTTATTTTTGGAACATACTATTTATGCATAAGTTTTTCAGTTGCATAATGAAAAGGGAATGTGTATAGACGAAAAAGTTTCAATCGTAAAAGTATTTCATCTATTCACAAACTATACTTTAAGCTTGCATCAACATGACTTCCTTTTTCTCTGATTCAAGTTAGCATATTTTGCGCAATGTTTCTCTGGTGCATTATCTTATGATTATTTGAATGAAAATAAACTTACTAAGCTCAGCCAATTCTCCAATATTCCTCCTCTCCTTCGACATCACTGAAATATGTGCTGTAGGTGACGAGAAGATACTTTTTGACCCCTCAAAAAGCCAGGTAAATTTTTGGGCCTCGTTGAAAGCAGTGTAAGATCTACTACATATACACTCGTAGAGATGTAATATGTACCATACTGATTTCTGCATAACAATAATCTTAAGGTTTTGCAAAGATTAAAGAAATTCTGTGAGTATTTTGCATTCAGTAATACATTGTGTGCCATTCAGCTTTCTTCACCTAACGAGGTCTTCGCTTAGCGAATGGATCTGGAATTGGCGGCAAGAACTTTATTTGCTGCTTCACAATTTTTCTGTTCAAGATCGCCAAAACTTGTTTCTCTTCTGTGATCCTCTCAGGATACCCGTATGCAAATCTTCTTCTGTACCCTCTTAGCTTTGGCTCCCGAGCTTCGCGCCACCATAACGTACACCCCTTCTGCGACGTGAAGATCACTCGGTGTCTGCGTCGCCTTCTCAACGACGAAGTTGCTGGTGTAGCAGTGCAGACCTGAATTTGAACGGGGCCGTCGGGGCCATCCATTCACTGGACCAGACGAACTTCCCTCGAATCTGATTCACCGAAACCTTCACCGTTCTAATTTTTTCTGTATATTCGGGGCAAAGTTTTTTTGTTTCACCATCTTCGATCTCCTCGTTTTGTTTCAGAGATCGGTTGCAGTACATTTTTTCTCTGCGTCAAAAAGCCTCTTACCCCCCGAATCGCGACTATTCTCCATTCTACAACTGCTCGCTTTTCATTCTTCTACAGACTCGTTGGCTTCAATCAACGAACGCATTAAAACGCTCCAGGTGTCCCTATGACTACTCATCGTTGAAAACAGTTCCAGTAAACTTTGTGTAGGCCTTTGCCAGCCAGGCCTCTTTAACATCTTGAAATGCTAGAACTTCGTTCCACGAGGCAGCCTCTAGGTCATCATGAAATAATGTTGGGTTATAACTTGCATAATTGCATTGTTCATGTAACGTTAAGTATTCGTCATTTTCTTCATTTATACTTCGAACTCGCTTGATGTATATTGACGAATGAAATTAGTTTTACACACAGAACATAATCATCATAATGGCGCAGATAGCTGTTTCTCTCGATTTCAGTCGGATTCAGCGTCGTTTAACAAAAGCTGTAGCTTAAAAATACTTTGCGGAGGTTTCATACTGGCAATCAGTAGGCCAAATTGAGGAATATACGATCGCCGGCGAATTATCTTAAATGCATGGTTGTTACGCTTAAATATGTCCTAAAGATGAAGACAGCGACATTTTGGCACGTGCCTAGTGATAGGACTTTGTCGGAATCTTTAACTAAGGGTGCGTTCCTTTGGGAGGATCCGGATTAGGATTTGTGATCCAAGACCACACAGATCACAGTGCATCAAAAGAACGGAGCACAGGGATACCATGAAGGTTACCCTGAACTTGAACGATTCGTTGAAATCTGAATTTTCCAATGTTACATATGATTTCACACGATGATTTCAGTATGAAGAAGTTCTCTTACAAACTGAAATCGAACAAGGACAAGAGTACTTACATGTCTGATCGGCGCTTATCGGACTTGATAAGATTCAGCGAATGATATATGTTCAAATTGTAACTTGTCGAAATTGTCGACAATTTTTTCTTGATTTTATGTAACTCTTTTCGCTTGACTGTAACTCTGATTAAACTCTTTTTGATTCGGCTTCTAGCTCTCTCTGACAACTCGATAATTGTTTTCTTGTCATTTACTTCTACTGAGTAAACTCTAAAGTAAATGCTCTGATATTCACTATCATAGGCATGAGTGGGCGTGGTGGCCAAATGACTTTAGAAGATTAATAAACCTTTGTTGTCAGAGCTCTAACTCAAACACTCCTACAAGAATCTCTCAAATGAACGAAAACGTACTTAATACTTCTGATCAACTTTCGTGTGCTTTCAGAGCCAGGTTAGTGGACAAACTAAACACTTCCACTCGTAAAAGTTAGACAAAAAAGTCATAATTTGGAAACTCATTGCGATAGTTCAAACCTAAATAACTTTGTTTTTCAAATTCAGATAACAACTAAATGATAAGTATAAACGAATGACGAAATGATTCTGAACTAACTAAATATTTCATAATATCTCCTTCGTTTTTCTAAAATTCGATGGATTACGTTTCGCTGATTTTTTTTTATGACGGGCAAGTGATTTACTTTCCAGCATACCGCTCACATGATATTTATACGCATGCAACGAACTTTCTTGTTGATCAAATCACGTGATGCAGCATTTCGTTATTTCCTTATGAACTCTCGATGCGAAAAAAGAAGAATCAATTTAGTAACATGATTGGAAAACGATTTTGTTCGCCTGCTGGCTGAAGGTGAGGTAAGTTTTGTCTGATTTCCCAACTTCAACTTCTGTTTACTTCGAAATCAGCCAAAAACTTCATGATTTCCATTTTACGAATGTCTCGTGTTCGTGTACACAGGGCATCCATGTTTACTCAGCTTGCTGAACTTGTTGTTTTGAAGTAATTTTAAACGGCTTTCAAAGCCGTGAGTGGCATGGTGAAGGAAAAGATAATTTTTTTCCTGAAAATCTGCCGTTTTCCTGGTTTTACTCGAGCGGCTCATGAACTACCAGTTCGGCATGTCAATATTTAAGTGCCGCTCTCGCTAAGAGCAGTCCTCTTGACTTCCCGTCGAAAAAAATTTTCTTTTATTTTTTCCCACGAAAAGGAGTTAGGACACATGTTTCAAAAATAATTTAGTTGTTCTCCAATTCTCTTTTTGCGTCGCCACAAACCAAAAATGATTTTTGGCTACACCACCCGTGTGGACAGCGTTCGAAAGTGGAAAGTTCATGGTCCAGCGCTCAGCGACTGCAAAAATATAGCTCACGGAATTCTATCTTGTTACAAGTTACTAGATGTATTCAGTTAGTTCACAGACAAGATATGGAAACTTCACCTTAAAAGGAAACTGACTCCTCAGTGCGGATCAGAATACGTGTTAAAATGCGAATTTAACAGTTTCAGCTGGGTGAAAAGGCAAGCTATATCATAAATTAGAAATGAACGCCCCGAGAGCCAATTAGAAGATTTGCAGTGACTGTTTATCATTCGCTGCCTTGTCTTTGCCGTGTTTATCAGTACAACGAACAAATGATACATGTAAGGCACACGAGAAAGTTTTATTAGATGTTCAGGTGCTGGAGTCCTAATAAGCTCAATGACGGAAATATATACTCGGTAATTGCATAATTTTATTTCTTCGACAAGATTCATCGACCAGAAAACCTAGGAACCTATTTATCACGTAAACAAATTCATTCCGTATTACTGTCACTTAGAAAGAAACAAGTTCTGAATGCTCATCAGTGGGTAAAATTGTATCCAATCGCTTGTATCATCGCAGTATTTTGACATTACTTGTGGTCTTGTTCTTCCTACTTGTGGTTGGGATCGTCCTCCTCCTACAGAAAACATAATCCCTGAAGCAGATATTATTCGCATTATGTACTACAGAGACACAGTTTACAGTTATGCCAGATGGGCCGCTGTTGATGGCAAAACATTCAATCTTTACTGGAAGGATATCGCCGATGTAATGGTGAGATTGGGGGGAGCTTGTTACAAAATGCTATTAATAGCATCAAGACAGAATGCATGAACACTAATTTGGAGAAATACTGTCAAGAGCTTTTAAAAAATTGGTTTCCAGATGATGATACCATCAAGAAAAGAGAAGATAGAGCAGAAGGTAAGTTATATCAGTTTGTTAAGAAGCTAAATGTCCTAACAGATCCAGTGAGCTACACTCTTTTTTCATTGTTTTTTAAAGAGAACGTCTAATTTTTGGGGCGGAGGCTTAGCGTTGTTAATTTTTTTTCTTTGCGATTTGAACCTAACGACGATCTTAAAGTTGTTTGCTATAGTATTTCATGAAACCAATTTGGAATGACCAGGACGCCTATCAGTTAGTACAGATTAAGTTCGACAACAAGCTGAGTTGTTCATCAGTTTATCGTGCCATAAAAATAAAGCGTTGTCACTGTAAAGCTAGAGAGATTAATAAAATACCTTTTCAAACTATATTTATGATGATGAATGATAAGGCGATTTTGTATACTTCTTTCGGTAACTTTAACAAAGCAGGAAAGCTTTAAAATACCTGAAATCCACTGCAATAAGATGGAGAGAGAGGACTGAGATCGCCTTCTCATTGTTGTTCGTTTACATTCTTGTGAAGTGCTGCTTCTACAAGGAAAAATCAAGGACGCCGAGGAAGAATTTAGCCTCAAGAATTATTTTCCACCTCCTTCACTGATCTAGATGCCATGTTTGGTGGCCTCCACATAAGTGAAAGAATGAGGCACTTGAAAAGTTTTCTCATCCACCCATGAGATCTTCAGACAGCTTTCAAGCAAAACGCACACAACTTAGACTTTTTAAGGAAGGAAGAAGAAAAACGATTTCCAGTTTTTATGATGGGGAAAGAAGACATAGACCAAAACATTCCGTAAAGATCCAAGGTAATGGCTGTTGTAATCTCCACCATCCCTTAGATTTAAAAAGGAGCGGTACTGTCGACATTTTATGACCATGTTTCACCAGTAAATGTAAGTTTTCGCAAAGACCAAAGCAACTCTGATGCTACATTGATTTTAAACGCCACTTATGGGTCATGTAAACTCAAATCAGATATTTTAAACGTATCAGACGAGAGAGTAAGGCCTTCTTTGCTTTGCTTCTTTGGATCAATCAAGAATGGACAGAAAAGAAATCCAGGCATGATGTCTTGCGATGAAACCTCTTTTACATCAATTAACCAAGATGGTGATGTTATGGATTCAATGGTAAATGGTTACTCCATCAGTGTGGTAACGATGAATGTGGACAGTCACAGCGAGAACGAGCATTCATGGACAGAAAATTCATTGACCTCTACCTTTAAATACCTAGAAGAGATAATGGCTGAGGCCATCCAGCTGGTTGCCTTAAATGCTACAGGCGCGAGGGAAAATGATCCTGCAAACCAGACAGTCGAAAAGAGAGGCATACAGGAAGAAACAGGCGATGTGCGAGAAGCAGAGGCAGCCGTAACACAACCAATTCACGAGGCGAACACTCAAGGAGAATCTACTCCATCAAATGAAACGACCGTAGAAGCTGAGCGGCAACCCATGGCAACACTTATACAAGAGAGTCCACGCCCTGTTTGTAGTCATAATCAACGCCGATGCTTGGTCCGGTTTCCCTGTTGTGGAAAGTTCTCCACTTGCCACTGCTGCCACAACGAGTCTGATTGTACTGAGGATTAGGCAAGAGCAGCAAATGCCACTTATAGACGCTGTACTATCTGCTATGACGAACAAGGGGTGAGACTTTTTTTGAGAACAGAATTTAAGTTTCCCTCGCTTTCTTTTTTAAGATGAGATATACTGCAACAAAGTTCCTGCAGATGCAATCAAATCGTCTTGTTTAAAGAAATGCTGTAAATTGACTGCCTAAATGATTTTCTCTCTCTTATTTGTATGACATTCTCCATGCATTTCAGATCGACGAAAATAACCAGGGGTGCGGCTCCTGCAACTCAAAAATGTCTGAATATTTCTGTGCAACATGTAAACACTTTACGTCTGTTGACAAGAACCCTTTCCATTGCACGAAGTGTGGGATCTGCAGGTTAGGTGATATGCTCCGGCCATGTTCATTTACTTCAGAATATGTTTCAATAAATCATGAATTCAGCCTTGAAGCAGTTAGAGATTTTTTACATAGTTTTCAGAAGTAATAACCTTTGTCGGCCTTGCACGCATTGACTTCATACACAGGCTTTTTTCTTTAAGATAAGGACTTTGGCAAAGAATTTTCCTTTCTTACAAGTACAAGCGAATAACTATTTGAGGTAATTTGAAGTGGAAAGCTGAAGAATTGCCGGGGAAGGATTATTTGCTTTGCCACAGTTTCCATCGGGTATAGAGGGAGTAGTATAAACCTAGTGAGTATAGTTATTCTGGTGAGGGTAGGTTTTTTATTCATTTCAAAACACTGTTATTTTTCTGCATTACTTCTTAATTATTGGATAGAATCCATAGCGACAGATCCTTCCACTGTGATGTTTTTAACGTATGCCTGGAAAAACGTCTTGAAGGAAAACATAAGTGTGGACCTGATTCGGGACACGATGAATGCTGTATTTGTCTAAAGGTGAAGTATCTCTACCTATGGCGTGAACAAACGTATTCGTGATCACATGTGCTCAAACAATATTTTTGTTACATGTTATGTTTTAATTTACTTTTTATTGACATTTTTTCTTTTAAACTTCTTCCTACTGCTTAAGGAGATCGTAATTCTTAAAATGTATCTTCTCGTCCATCCTTTAACGCCCAAAGGATTTGAAAAAATCTCTATAAACTGAATTTTTTTCTTTTTTACATTGTTTGTAGGATGTCTTCAATGGCTGTCAAATTCTACCATGCTTCACAAGGTTCACAAAGACTGTGCAGTTGTAATGATACAAAATGGGGTTTAAGTACATTTCATGACATGACAAAAATAACTTAAACATGCAGAGGTTGAAAAGCCAATTTTTTTGTTTCGATATTTGTATAATTTTCAGTTCAGTTCATGGGAAAGAGGAGCCACTAAACTTTCTTCCTACTGCTTCACCAGTAAAATCTAGAAAATCGTATCTGCAAGGTGCCTTTGTTGTTGTTTAAACAACTTAAAATAGATGAGGAATAGAAGCATCGTAGTTATTCTACAAGTGCATATGATTTACCTTTTTTTCATTGATTAGTGCTCATGAGTTCTACGTGCTGATGTTTTCTCTCTAGTTTCTGTTTTCATGTGATAGCTTGGGTGGCCTGTAAGTACTATTTTAAATGTGTGAAAAGAATAGATATTGGTGCAAAAGTCGTAACTGTGGATCCGTCGTTCTAACTTTGGATCTGCACTTATGACTTAGGACTCTTGTGTTTGAAACTTCTACACCAGTGCCCCAAATACATTTTACTTTTAATTAGAATAGCACTTACTGGCCACTATAGATGACCGGTTTTTTCTAAAAACTTTAATCATTTGCTTGGTAGTAACCTCTCTTATGTATTTCCTTTTCTCGCAGCCGAAGCCCACTTCAAACTAGTCCTCAGTAACAATTAAAAAAAAAGGGTTAACTCAAACGTTTCAAAATGCAAATTGAAATAGATAACGAAGATAATTGATGTCTCACTCAAGCAGAAATGTTTAAATTAAAGATCGATTTGTGACTTGATTTTTTAGCTAGCTTTTCCAAACCATTGCCACATGGCATGCAGCAATGAGAAAATTCTGACCGTATGTCTTTGGGTCTTTGGAATTGACAGATTGAGAAGAAATATAACTGCCTAGAAGATTTGACCAACGTTAGTCCGTTAGGGTTCACGATATAAGCGTAGAAAAGTAAATCAAATTCCAGAATAAAGCCGTAACTGGCAAAGAGTGAGATATCTAGGTAGATTGTGTTTTTTCGGTTTCTGTCGTAGACAGAGTTATTTGCAATAGCATATCACAGGTGTGGAACCTTGCTCAGCTATTTAGGTCGATTTTTTTCCTTGTAAACCTTGGTTTATATTCCACGTTTCTTTTGAATAACCAATTGGTTAATTACTCGCTAGTCAGGATTTTTATCAATCGGCTCTCTCTTCTTGGCATTTGTTTATCATAATTATGAGAATAGTAACATCTAAATGCTTACTTTAAATAAAAAAATCTGTTGGAAACGAATCACTCAAAATATAAATCATTACGTCATTTGAAGTTATGACATTTGTTTTTTTTATAAAGACTTTCCTACGCTTTCTTCACTGTCTTTCACTACACTTATCTTTCCTTGTTTAATTTTTTGCAGGTCTCAAGAAGAAGGAATGGGTTATGTAGTCTTTTTTTTCTTTGGAAGAAATCTGTTGATTCACTGTTTAATATGTTTAACAAATGGAAGACTTTACATGATAAAGAGAGGTCTACTCCTTATTTTGTCTTCATTTTTCAAGTATGAAGTATGAAGTAAGAGAGACCACCAAAAGAGGGCATCGAAGGCATTAGCATTAGAGAGGCGTCTGTAGAAAATCCTTTTATCCTTCTATAGAGAGACACAAATATATGGCCGAATGTCGTCTCTCTTTCCCGGTCACTGATTTGCAAAGACATTCCGAAATTAACCTGTTAGTGTAGGGCTGTTACCATTAAACTAAACTAAATTTAAATCACAATGGCGCAGCCTGGTGCTTAAATTGCAAAACTTGACGCAAGATATCCTCATCCTCTTTCAAGCGCAAATTAAAGCGCAAACAATAATTACTTTTACAGTAAATGGTTTGTGAACCCGGGGGTAACATGTAATAGTGTAGTTTGATCGTCCGTAATGTTATTGGCTGTAAGACTTAAGTGGCGTAGGTCGGTCGTGATTAGTCAGTCTCGATCCGTTAGTGAAGTTAGATAGTTCTCTTTGGTTCGTTTGTAATGTCCATGTCGTGAATGAGTCGTTTGTATGGTGCCGGTAGTGGTTGACACCTGTTGAGGGAAGTCTGTTCCAAGTTAGTAAACCAGCTTTCCAGGTTCAGTCGTTGAAAGTATTTGGTGCTGTTGGTTAAGCATTGCGCAGAGTCCCAGTCAATAGTGTGGTTCGTAAGTCGGTGATGTTCAGCAATGTGATTGTTGGAATCGACTTTCCTCGTCGCTCGTTTGTGTTCAGTCAGTCTAGTTGTGAGGTTTCTGCCACTCTCACCGATGTAGGAGGCCTGGCAGTCGGAGCAATTGATCTTATGCGCCACTCCCTGTCTGTTCCTCGGTTTGTCTTTGTCTTTGACAGTAGTCAGTAACTGACGTAGTGTGGTAATAGGTTTGTGAGCGACACGGATAATGAATGGTTTTAGGATGCGCGAGATGTTCTCAGATATGTCCTTTATGTATGGTATAGTTGCTGTGGTCGTAGGAGTTGCGTTGTCATTAGCATCGATAATAGTAGTAGGTCGGTGAGTGTTACGTTGGATGAAGTCTTCGTTGTAGTTGTTCATTGAAAAAACACGGTCAAGGTACTTGTTCTCGTCCGATAAGCTGTCTGTCGTATTGCATACTAGTTGCGCTCGTCGCGTAAGAGTCCTGATAGTTGTGGCTTTGTGTAGGATGACTCGTCCAGTAATCTGTCGGTATGTGTCGGTTTCCTGTAGACTGTTGCCCGTAGTGAATTGTCGTCACGGCTTACCAGGCAGCCTAGAAAATGTAGTTTACCTCTCTAGTAAACTGTATGTCAGTGTTTTGTTCGTTAAGGTGGTGGTGGAATGCGTCGATTTCGTCGTGTCGTACGGCGGTGAAAGTATCGTCAACATGGCGTAACCAAAGCGGAATCGTTTTTCGGTAAGTCGAAAGGGCGCTTTCCTCGATGTTCTGCATCACAATTTCAGCTACAAAAACAGAAACTGAAGACCCCATAACTGTACCGTGTAACTGCTTGTAGTGATTACCGTTGTACTGAAAGTAAGTTGACGTCAGGCAAAGGTTTAGTAAGTCCATAATGTCCTCTGTCGGTAGCGGTAGAGGGTCGGTAGATTGTAGGATAGCAGTCTCACTACATTGTAGTGCCAATTAGGGTTTTGAAGGAGACAGCATATGAGATCGTTCCATCCTTATGCGAACTATTCAACAAGTCTCTCAGACTCAGCTTCCTTCCCATGGACTGGAAACTGGCCAACGTGGTCCCTGTATTAAAGAAGGATAATAAAAAATATGCCGAGAACTACAGGCCAATCTCGCTACTGTGCCTGGTTTCCAAGGTGATGGAACGTTGCGTGTTCAATTCAACCAAAGACCACGTGTACGGTCTGATCGAGAGCTCACAAAACGGTTTCATAACGGTCGTGCGTGACGCAGTTGGTAGAGGTACTCGAATACATCGGCTCCAACTCGACAACGGGGGTCAGGTTGATGTTATCTACATTGATATGTCGAAGGCTTTTGACAAAGTGACTCATCGCAAACTACACAGGAAGCTGCGTGATTACGGTTTCAGCGGAAAGCTTCTGGTCTGGCTGGAGTCCTACCTCCACGATCGGATGCAGAGGTTAACGGCACTCGGAGTGAACTTGCCAACTCTAGCTAATCAGAATGAACAAAAGAATCGGCAAAAGGGGTTAACTAATCAAAAGTCATTATATATTTTCTCGCAAAAGAGGGACGTCAAGGAACACGATTAGTTTCAGGTTTTCGTAAACGTTGCCTCGCCTCCGTTTCACCTTGGCGAGAGGAGGGAACGGCTACGTGTAAGCTATTGGTGACACTGTCATTAAACCTTTAGAAAGCGTCCGGAACCTTGAGTCCTGGTTCGATGCACATATGCAATTGAGCCTTATCAGATCCCTGCATGATCTCTTTTGGATTTCTTCAAACTTGCATTTGTGGCTATGTCTACAAGGAGATCTGAGGATTTAACAAGGTCTGATTAATAAGATGAAAGGGGCACATTTGATGTAAAAAAAGTGATATGGTGATACAAGAGAATATATTCTCTCGCGTGATATAATAATGGTGATTGTGATGATAACGATGATGATGATAAGGATGAATATGAAAATACACATAAAGTTAAGAGTGATCAAAATAATGGTATTCAAAAGTTTGGTCCTGAGTTCTTATTCTTAAATCCAGTGTTTCCTTTGTTATTCGTCGAATAAAGTATTATTTATTTATTTATTCATTTATTTATTTATTTATTTATTTACCATATTACAAGCGTTCCCTCTCTACAAGGCTTATATGCTCGGATTCGGTCAGGTTCGCAAAGGTTCTTAATGTTTCAGCTAACAGACCCCACTCTTAAAAACATTAAGACTTGGGGCTGTGGCTGGTGTGGCGGGCAAACTGTTCCACTGCTTTATAGTTCTAGGTAAAAAGCTGTATTGAAGATAGGTTTTCTTTTCGTAGGGAATCCTAAAGGATTTGGCGTATTTAATGGTTCGAACCCGGGGGGAACATTTGATCTAGCAGTCTGTTCGTCCAAGCGAGGGTAGTTCTTAAAGGAACGTTGTCAGTAGAGGTGACCAGCGTTTCGTCAACTTCAATTCGCGGAAGTCATCATCAGAGTCGAGTGAAGAGTTGTTGTCAATTGAGTATATTTAAGTTCGGTCATTCGAACTGATTGGTTAGTTTGGCGGCCAGAGAATGTAAGGGAATGCTGTACTGATTTATATGCCACAAGCGCTGAACATAGGACACGATATCATGTCTCAGTTGACGATGGCTGAATGATGTTTTAATAGCGATTAATTCCCCCTCCTTAATAAGTTGAGTTCTATCTAATAAAAACTGTTAAGCATTGTTTAATTCGAAACGATTACCTGAAGACCAATAAAGGCATGATATTCAGCTTACAGAAACTGAAATCAGTGAAGTTTTTGGTCATGCGCGCGCGCAAACGTTTTCCAGAATGATGCATGGAAACAGGTGTTCTGCCCTTGATACAATTTCTTCTATTAGGATCTAAGTTCTATTCTCCAAATAGAACTTACATCCTAATAAACTTGTAAAAACTTCCTTTGTGCTAATATTGATACAAAAGCAAGACACAACGGCTTGTTTTGCTTTATATTCCAATTATTCGACGCAACGAGGTCAATTAAGAACTGTGTAGATAATTAGGTCGTAATTGTGTGAATGCCTCCTATAACTGTTGAACGGAAATTGATTTTTTTCAAAAGCGTATTTCCTTGTTACCTTTCTCATCTTGACTGTTAAGTGCTCTGAACATTGTGCGAGCTACTTTTATTCATTTGATAATTTTACCTGTAATGGTGATTTGCAACAAATATTGACCCTCGGTGCACGATGTATCATATTTTATTTACGATCGCTGACCAGGCCATAACTCCTCCAAACAACTTTCCCTTAACTAGGAAGTGGAGACCAGTGGCCGGCTTCAAGTCAAAAAAATAACTTTACTCTATCGCCAAAGTGTCATCAATAAACTGCTAGAATTTACCTCAACCACCTTTCGACTAAGTCAACATATAATGATTCGGCAGAAATTTTGTATTTTGTTTGGTTTTGTTTTCTTCTAGCCTTTTCAGTGGGAGCCACTGTAAACTGAATCGAAAAGGTTCTACATGAAATATGTGTAAGTTCCAGGTGCGACAGTTTTTTTGTGTTGGATTCTTTGCATGTGTAAAGTTCATTATGGAAGTCTTTTCACCCCTTAACTGGCGAACATTTATACTTATTGTTTCGTTAGCGCCTTTTTTGTCCTTTTACTGCCACCTTATTGCCGCCTTATTGCTACTTCGCATAATTTATCGTGTACGTATAGCAGTGATATGCCTGTTTTCTAGTTTTTGTACTAAGCGCAGTTCAGTAACGAATCGCCGTTTTCGCTCGTCCTTTTTCTTCTTTTTTTTTTTCGGCCTTAACAGTGTCAATCCTACTCTTTTGAGTGGCCGTAACAATATAAGTGTTTTATGGTCCACTTTCCGTCGTGCCGTTTGTTATTTCTCATTATTATGTCTTGTGTAGCTTTTGTAATTGTTTGTTATTTTAGTTTCAACTTACGTCATTTACGCCGATGAGGAATTAAAGTGAATTGAATTTATTTCTACACGATGTGGAGCTGTTTATTCCGTGGCCATAAATTTCGCGTGGTTCAGTTTCAATATGCTTTAATAGATGTTTGTCATGACGCATAAGGAATGTGAAGCGTGGTTGCTTGAAATGTTTTTTCTTTGTTAATTACGTAGAAAGTTTTCCCAAGTTGAGGAAATTATTAGCTGGCGGTTGAAATAGTGCCACCCGATAATTTCTGTACATATTTTGATGACTTCTCAAACAAAAAAAAATTTTCCATGCTAAGAAAATTCGTATCTTTTTTTAAATTTTCTTTCAAGTCATTCATATCTTTTTAAATCTAATTTAAAAATTGTTTTCCATTTGTCGTAGTCTCCTTGAGTGGATTTTTTTCTTTCCAATTTTATTAATATTAAAAGATGCAACGTTAAACAATTTTTGAAAAGCTACCTTCAAAATAATTATCTTTTACAACGTCGCAGTTTTATTTTATCTCCTTCGCCATTCCATGAAAAAAATTGAATCTCCTTCATGGCGGGATTATCCCTTAGCAAAGATAAAAGTAAGAGCACAGATACAGATAACGTTAAGTTTTTCGAGACTGTTATTTTCCCTATTAAGCAGAGTCCTTCGATGCTAGTCGAATTAGCCCTAAATAACTTTCTCTTTGACAGATATCAGATGTTTTGTGTGGATTGAAAAATCAAACAAATCAGACAAAGACAAAACTCTTCTTTCCTCTTTCTTTTCCCGTTGAAATAATCGGGACTTTCCCTTGTTAAGAGGTTATTCCTGTTTTGTCAGTTTAGTCGCACGACTGGGTCAAAAGTTTAATAGGCTTGCAATGAAGAGAACATTCATAAACATTCTTGTTCGCTCCCTATATTACCGAGAACCTAAAAATATACTGTAATTCCGACAGTCGACCGGAACTAAGCACACTCTAGTAGTCAATCAATATTGGCGGCAATAGAAAACGTTTTTAGGTGTACCTCATATCATGTTGATTTTAAGGGAAAACCCCGTTGAGCAGTTTCGATTTCGAATTCAATCGTTCAATAAAAAACAGCGAAAAAGTGCTGAGACTGTTGAACTGATTGAATTATCTCTTTTTATGATCGCTCTCCTGGCGTTGATCTTTATGCTTACTATGCATTGCGTCAAACATGGCAGGTAAAAAGAATTCAACGCGAATTGTATTTACATAGAAGTAATTTATACATGTCCGCACAAACCGTAAAAGGTCCTATAAATAGATCATACGTCGTGTCATTCAGACATCTACAAACTGAATAACGACCTTTGAAAGACCGTGCGTCAGTCGAATAATGGAGTTCATTCTATGTTCTTTTTAAAATAAGTTGCATTTTTGTTAACCGCACAGAAAATTATTTCTGTTGGAAACATCATATTTCGAAATTGAAAGTGAAAGAGCTGTGTAAGCAACTCCAGTTTTAATGTGAGTTAATTTCATAGGACGTTTGACGATTACCTCGTAGATTTATGGCAAATATATGTGGCAAACTTAAAGAGAGGGAAATTCCCCGTGGAATTATGAAACAAAACTGTCATCTAAGCACTAATAGCGCCGTTGAATTTATATTGAATGCGTTTAGTTTTACGTAATGATCTATTTTTGAAAGCATCTGTCGTTTATGACAGACGTGCAAAGTGGGAAACCAGGTCACTTTGGCTCTGAGTTCTTTATGGCCAAAAGAATGGCCAAAATAAAATGGCCAAAAGATGGCCACACTTTCACTTTCAATTTCGAAATATGTTTCCAAGAAGTTTTTGCTATTTTAGCGTTTGCCTTCAGGTACATCAGAAGCGGTGAACTGTTTGTTCAACAGCCAGTTTTACATAATGAAGGTAGGCTGAGCTGCAGCGTCAACAAATATATTCCGCGTTGCACGTATCCTTTCTAGAAAGTATTCTATTTGACAAAACATGCTTATTTCATTGAGAGACATATAAACCATATTTCAATTCTTTAAGGAGGAAAACCCTCATAAAAAGCCGTTTTCACTAATACATGAAAGGTAGTCTTTCTACATTGACGAATATGAAAGACGCCTTAAATTCTCTGTAAAACTGAAGAAGTTTCAGGGTCGACGTAAGATCGTGTAATTTTTGGAAATGATTTGAATCAAAGATGCTAAATCTGCGATGTGATTTAGGTTTCTCTCTTTGCCAGTTGAATGAGCCACAGATAGCTTTATGTTTGACACATTTCAGATGTTTTGTCGGAATAACAAAAATAATTGAGCCAAAGTAGTAACTTTCGTTTGAAATAGCCGAGACTTTCCCATACATTCTGGTTTTCATTTGAACAAGTGTAGCCACGCAAAGGGAAATGCTTTCATAGGCTCTCGAGTAAGACAAAAAAATTAAACGTTCATGTAAGCATGTCTGCGTTTTGGCATTGTGTCAATATGAAACCGCGTTGATGATTATCGCCTTATATGACAAAATATATCGCATATCGAGAGGAAGACAGGGAAATTCCCGAGGAATCATGAAAAAAAAAATTGTATTTGATCATCATGGTTCTGAGTTCTATATGGCCACAAGTTTCCACTAGAAACTTCTTGCTGGTGTTTTCGGCGTTTGTCTTCAGGAACACTAGAAACAATAAACTTTTTATTATACGAGCCCTCCTACACGATAGGGGTCGGTAACCGTGAGTTGCTTCGTCATCATAAATTTCAGCACTTATTGAAAATTTTTCTGAAACTTCCGGCTCTTTCACTAAAGCACTTTCCCAATTTATTGAACAATTTTAACAACACAGCACACCACACGCACAAACGCACACATGCACCAATCGCGCGCTTCAAAAGAGAAAAAATTACAGACGATATGCTGTCGTTGGCGTTGCGGTTGACTGAGGTCACATCGTTTCTTTCTTAGTAAGCACCTTTTATCTTTAGGGAAAAACCCCTTGTTTTGTTTTCCGTTCACCCTGATTAATGAAAGGAAATATTGGTATGCATAGACAAATCTAGAGAAAGCTATAATTACTCTGTCTAACAGGAAAAAATCCAACGTGGACACGTGCTTGTGTTTATCGAATGTTATTGGATCGTTGGGGAGAATCACATGATAAACGTTGGAGTTTCACGTGATAAACTTGCGCAAATTTTCAAATAACAAAGAACATAATGGATTTAATTTCTGATGTGACAAAACAAATGAAAAAGTGTTTCCGAGAAACCTGATTCAGTTTAAAAATATTTTGCGTAGGCACATTGTCAATGATGGCGACAGCATCTGTTTCCGTGCTCTGTCCCCCTGAACTTTTTCTTAATTAACAGTCTAATCTGCGTTGAGGTTTTTGAGAGGGAGAAACGGAAAAAGTTCTGCTGTGAGTGGATAAAGTAACCACAAATATATGAAGCCTAAAAACAGGAAGTTAGGAGGGATAAGATTTGGCACGTTTTTTAACATAATAGTCTCTTTGTTTTCACCAAGGTCATCATGTGACGGATTCTAAAAATGCTCTGTAATCGTTTTTAATAAATGCTTGCTCATCACTTTCGAATGTGATGAGCAAGCATTTATTAAAAACGCTTACGAAGCATTTTTTTTAACCCGTCACATGATTGTATGAACAAGAATTTTTCTCTTAGCAAGACTGAGAGCCAGGCTACCGCAATTGATGTTCAACTTTTTTGTCTTATTCACCAGTACGTTGGCGTCAAGGATGTTCATGTTCCATCGGTGATGTACATAGGAAACTTTATCGCAAGGATTCTTCCTAAAATAATTTCATCGTCATTGCTTAGGTGCATATAATATAAACTGCTTCAAAAACTGAAACAAAAAAAAAGACTTATATAATCAACTGAACTTTCTCTAACCCTACTTTATGTCTGCTTTCTGACCAAGTCATTTTTCTCAAGTTTTCAGATTATAAGCATAAGCAGTTTTTTCGTACATAAGCATACTCCCTCTACCTTTCTGTCTGTCACTTCCCAAGTCACAGTAAGTTCCACATGAAATTACTAGGAATTTTTTTTTTGTACTTTTGGATAGGATTTCTATTAACAAAAGAAGTAGCCTTGAGCAAGTAGTCTTACCGGAACGAAACATACGGATAGGTGTGGGGGCTGCTTTACAGATAACAGTTTGGGCTTAGTCAGTAGGAGAGTATAACAGGATAATTTTAGTATTATCAACTGAGTTGATGAAATAAAAAGAGTTACAAAGCTGACCGGTTTCGAGCGCTAGCCCTTCGTCAGAGCGACTAGAGTAATTGTGGGTTGTGAATGTTTTTTCTCTGCATAGAAACACACAAAAAATCCATTATTCCTCCATTGGAACGCGATGTGATGTGAAAGTGCATTGCGCCAACTGTTGCGGAGCTGAAAAAAGGCTCCAAATATCCCAACGTTCGGGATTTAGTAAAATTTACGAAATTTGTGCTAGCCAACTTGTCTCTAAGGCGCACTAATTGTGACCCTCCACGGGATTTCAGGGAATAAGGTGAACATACACACACGGCACGCTCGCACGCTAAAACAAAAGAACTAGCTTTTAACACATGAGCTGCGTGTTAGTTACTCGCCTCATCAACTTTGTAGCCATTGTCTTGCTTCGTACGGTGGTAACAAAGCCGGAACGTGTTAACATCTTGCATGCAACTTTGCACGATATAACACGGTGACCGTGCCAATTTTATAGCACGCCTCCCAAAGTTGAAGTGGCTTTCGATTTGAACAAGAAGTACGTTCTAAACTGTAGGGCTTTTTAAATCACCGATACGCCCGGCCGATACGATTCTCAGTATCCAGTGCAACTTGACATGGAGGGTTCATTACTGAGTGAAGCGATAAGGATTTATATTTTACAAGGTAAGAATTAAGTTTTAAAAAATTAATTCATGTTTTCAAACTGAGCTTCTCTGGACCTTGTGAAACACTTCGTGCCTACTGAATTCCTTGTGAAATCCTGAGGGAAAGAGCCGTGATTTGCTGTGAATGTTTCCTTTTTTATTACAACTTCGAATAGGACAGAAGATCTTCTTTATTTTCGCTTATATTCTTTAAGTAATGTACTAGGTAAAATTTCTGCACAGCCCCATCCTACATTATGCATTCAGTTCTTGGATAGAGAAGACAATGACAAAAACAAGATATCGCCATTGGGAAAACAGATTTGTTTTACGATGGTATGGGGCTGTGCGAAAATTTTACCAAGCTCTACCGTGTTAGCCAGATATAAATAATGGTTACGAACACGCTTTCCAAAATCAATTGTTTTTATGCGCATATCTGCACGGTAAGCAAGTCATGCCATTAGCGTGTAAGTGTGTTATAACGTGCCGTGTGCGTACGTGCGTTCATCTTATTCCCTGAGACCCCGTGGAGGGTCACAACTGTTAAATATTCCACAATTTTCAAACCTTACGTCCACTTCGATAAAAGTATTTGTTCAAAATTTAATTCAAGATAAGAGCGCTTTGTGGTTGTTGCAGAAAAAGGGACAAGTTTGATTGTTCATCGTAATAAGGTCCTACCATAGAACACTGAAAAGTGAACATCCCACGCAATAAATGGTAAGTTATTCGTAAACATTTTCCCCGTGCGTTGCAAGATTATGTGAAGAATAATAAACAAAGAGTCCTCAATTTGGCGCAAAAACATGCGAAGAAAACTGTAGGCTTCGAGCAACAAATAATCAGTCCGCGGACAAATATTCGTGCATATGTTACCTTCTGTGGAAATGGAAGCAAATATGTTGCATCTCCTGTTCCCGTTAGGTCTGCTTTTTCAGCTCAAAGCTGACTTTAAGGTGCTTAAAAAAGACAATTTTTCCATCGGTTAACATTTCTCCGCTCCTACGCCTACTAAAATAGTGGTTCTGCATTTTTTCCCCACCCCAGAAAAAAATATATTATTGTGCAATTTAGCCTTGCCTGAAGCATAGACACTAATTTCCAGAAAATTTCATCACATAATTTTAGCGAAAGAAAACTGTCTACCGAGATGCTTTCACCGTGTCAAATTGAATTTAAAATATTAGCTTTACGGTCACATGTGCAAGCATTTGAGGGGCCCTGAGACGAAACATGTGATTGTGTGATCGTTTATTTAACAAAACTATTTCTGAGCCTTGAAAAACTGTAGGTCGGCTGCGCACTAGCATCATACAAACTAGTTCATAATCATATTTTCACCGAGTTTTTCTTACGTATTTCCTTCTTGCCCTCGCCAGGTGACTGCATGATTTCTTTTAAATTTTACCAAACTAGCATTTGTGGTAGTGTCCACAAGGAGATCTATGAGTTAAACAAGGCTTGAGTGATAAAATGGAAAAGGTAACGTTTCTCCGTTACAACAGCCTTAAATTTTGATATTAGGAATGATACTGGTAATAATGATAGTAATGGTTATGATGATAACGATAATAATGATGATGATGATGATAGAAATTATAATTATAACAACCATGGTTTTCAAAAATGTATTCCGCATTCTGATTTTTGAAGTCACTGTTTCTTTTTTATTCGTCGAATAAAACAGAAATTACTATGAATGGTTTAAACTCGAGGGTAACTGATTTGATCGTGTGGAGTGACCGTCCTTTTGAGGGTATATAGTCCTTAGAGGACTGTTGTCGTTGAAAGTTTCGTCAGCCTCCGTCGTTCTTACGAGAGGAAGAATCATGTGAACTTTTTCAAGAGTACGACATTCTGAAGGTTTCAAGAGAACTCCCTCTACTAATCCCAGCATCACTTGAGTTTTTGGATCGGCTAATGCCATTTGTGATTATGCAAGATTTTTTTCGAACTAGAACTTATTAGAGGCTAGCTACTTTGTAAAAAATTGTAATTGTTCTAAAATTGATATTATACCAAGGAATAACAGCTGTTTTGTTGTATGTTCCAATTATGCAACGTCACAAGGTAAATTACTCATTGAACAGATAATTAGCTAGAAGGACATTGTGCGAATGCCCTTTCAAATTGCTTAACGAAACTTGTTTTTTTTTTCCAATTCATTTCCTTGAAACCCCTCGTAAACCCACAATCTAGGGGAATAAACGCTGTGTGAGTTCTGACATAATTAAGAGTTATACCTTCTATGACTTTTTACAACCAAACTTGACTCTAAGTGAAGTGTTTATCAAAGTATTTTTTTGTACGATCTTTGAGTAAATCGTCACTCAAACAGCTTCTCTTTAAACAGATAAAGATGGAACCCGGTCACCGAGTCTTTAACTCTCCTCTGTCATTAAAGATCTATCTAAAAACTACCAGAATATCCTTCTACCGACTTTCAAGGAAATCAGCATGTGTGTTTTTTTTCTCTTCAGGCGTGATGCTCTTGTCAAGCAAATCGGAAAGATCTATATACTGAATATTTATTTCACTACTGCTTAAAATCGTCCAAGCAATCTGACGTATGCTTCCTCGATATCTTTCTCCTCATTAAATGAGTAAGATTACTTAGGTTGAAACGGTGTGTTTGGAAACTCCGCACTGAAATGTAAATATCACTCTTTCATTCTGACCACGAAAGAAATCTTTCGTTTTCATGTCTTTTTTACTGGGACTTTCCCGTCTTCCTGAAATATCATTGTTGTTTTGATTTGAAGAATCTTTGTATTGCGCTAGGGACGAAAGACTTTTGCAAAAATAGATTTGTATATCATTGGTGCACTCCCATCAAGACCTGAATACATAAACATACATGTCTACTCCCTTCCGCATTCTTCATCACCACTCAGTTCTACTGTTTTGAACTGACCGAATTGCTTTGTGGAAAAAGAAAAACAAAGCACTGATAATAAAAGTGTAATTAGGATAATCCCTGGAGAGACTATGAAAACAGAATAAGAGTTCAATATCAAATAACACGGTCTCTTGACAATCCAGTGAACTGGAACTGAACCAAAAGATTTCTTATGTTGTTCCTGTTATTCCGGTTTTTGATGAGGCACATCAGCTGAAACAGTAAAAGAAAGTATTCGGTGCTAGCTTCAACGAAAGGCTTAGAAAATCGCAAGTACTTTAAGATTTCATTGTAATGAAAAGTAGCTTAATGTTAGACGGTTTTCAGATCTGACATTATCGAGGGAAAACCCAACTTTCGCTTTCAAAATGAAATGTTCAGAGACAAAATTATCTCTGCTTTGAATAAATGAAAAGTCTAGTCATTATTGACCAAAACTTTCATGGAAATATTGAGAGGTCGATGTCTAATTGTTATGACTGACATAATGCAACTTAAGATTGTTTGACTGATTAGTTTTCACTTTTCGGGTATCATGATTTATGCTTACTCAGCATTTTCTAATGCTTCAGTAAACAAATGTCGTCACGTTTTTGTTAAAATGATTCAGTTCAGTTAATTTCTTGAGCCACAAACTGTAGACACTTCTTAAATATTCTGCAAGTATGAACGAAATCAAACACCAACAACTTAGGAGTTTGGCCCTCTTTTGGACAGTTAACATTCACCTGCCGATATTTTAAATATTCTCCCATGTGAAAGTGAAAGCGCTGTGTCAGCTTTAATCATCAATTGTTGATCCTCCAGTGGAGAGGAAAGCAAGGATAGACGCAGTATTATTGAAAGGGAAAAAAAACCCTGGAATCCTAAAACAAAATTGTTTTGTTTGCAAATGGCTCCCTGTGGGCACTATAGATCTGTAAATTTTATTTTATGAAAAAAAAATTAGTTGACAGGTGCGCTCACGGGTGACCCGGTCACGTGACTGTTCCATCCTGATACTCGCGGCTATTTATCTCGCGATAAAATGAATCCTAAGTTCTTTCGCGGCAATAATCACGATGGAAAAATGAGCAAATATTCGATGTGAAGGCCGTTAACTTCAATTCTTCGTACCTGAAGGGACGATCAACCGAGATTGATTAAGGTAAGAAGTGAAAAAGTCGAGTAACGCGTGCTATTGTCGTGAAGATTATCATGCAAAAGATTTATATCTTTACACCGATTTCAGTAAAAGTTTTCATTCACTCGGTACGTTCATGTAACCTTAAGCATTCGTCATTTTTTCCATTTATAATACGAACTCGCTTGATGTATATTGACGAATGAAGTTAGTTTCACGTAGAAAGCATAATCATCATAATGGCGCAGATGGCTGTTTCTCTCTATTTTAATTAGGTTCAGTGTCATTTAACAAGAACTTTAGCATAAGAATACTTTGTGAGGGTTTCATACTGACAATCAGCGGGCAAGATTGAGGAATATACGATCGCCGGCGAATGATCTTTATAGCATAGTTGTTACGCTTACGTCCTAAAGATGAAGACGGCGACATTTCTTAGCGCTTCGACTACTCGTACGTGATTCTTTTCAATGCCAACGTTGTGACGACAGTTAATTTTCCAAGGTCTAAATGAAGGTTCTTCAAATTTCATTTCACCAGCAGTTTCAAACTGGGAGAATTTTGGTGGAATACTGATTAAATCACGTAATTAGAGGGCCTGTATGCCGAAATTTAGTATTTTAATGAGTCTGTGTTCTGTCACTTCGTTCATGCGTTCTGTGGGATGCAATACGGTACCCATCTTTTGGAATAGGAAAATTAGAGGCTGTGATTCCTCGGTCTTGTATTTCTGTTACACTAATTTCTATGATAAGGAAGTGGCACTCATTAGTAAGCACGGTCCAAAATCTTAAGTATAGCCCGAAATGAGTGACAGATTCTAAGATATCGCTGAAGGTCAAGATTTAAAAATATTTGATATGAATGTAAATGAAATTTAGCTAAGTTACACTAAGAAGACTTACGCACGTATAGCAATTACAAGTCAGTGTTACCTATCGATGTAAGATACCTTTTTTAGCACGGTCAGTGTTACCTATCGATATAAGATACCTTTTTTAGCACGCAATACGTAAATAATCGTATTGCCCAACTAGGCAACTGATATAACCTCCTATCGTCGCTTCTGTCGCGACAAACTTTCGTGATTTCGATCAGTGTTTGACTGATTTTGAAACCCCGGAATATGCTTTCCTCTCAGTAGTTTTGTTTGTATGGCAACAAT
This sequence comes from Pocillopora verrucosa, assembly GCF_036669915.1. Classification (NCBI taxonomy): domain Eukaryota; kingdom Metazoa; phylum Cnidaria; class Anthozoa; order Scleractinia; family Pocilloporidae; genus Pocillopora; species Pocillopora verrucosa. The sequence continues at coordinate 5,207,108 of NC_089321.1, forward strand.
TTTACATTTGGTGAGAACAAACCGACAGTATCTTGCGAAATATGTATCATTGTGTATAGTCGGTTGAGTTCTCTGAAATCATCGGGTCTAACAATACTAAGAGGATTTGCTGAAAGGTATTTTACATGCTGTTATCAACATTTGAGGAAATCTGAGTGCTTTTGCTCCATTGCATCATCGGCACTGCGTAAGAATATAGATTCGTAGCATTTGTTCTTTCGTCATGTCGTACAAGCTTCGTAATTGTATGTTCTAAGACTGTAAAATTTATAAGGGCTGGTGACCGAAATGTTGTTTGGCTGGACCACAGTTGCAGACATGCCGAATAATAGCCAAGGGCAAGTAGCTTCCGATATCGGACGATTTCGATCCATAGCATCGAACATATGATCGTTCACATTGTTCAAGAGAATACAAATAAGACAGAAAAAGCCGAGAGGAGTCTAAGAATGGAAAATTTGACGAGTTTCAAAACAAATTGCCTTGGAGTAAGTTTAGAAAATATCGGAAAAATTCGACGTCACACAATTTCCATGCAATCCTAATAATACTGAATATATTTGAAAAGGCAGATGACATCTTAGGAACTAGAATTTTTTTTCCGTGTATTTGACATCATTCGTCGTGTCTACCAGATAAACTGGTTTCCAGATATGAAGTCACAAAGTAAATTTGAAATTATTCTATTGGAAAGTCTTAAGTTCGTTTGATTAATGGCTAGTCAGTGTTCAATATCATCCCTAATACCTTTTTCCTGTTGAATCTTTAAAGCTATGAATGGATGAGTAGATAAGAGGACTTGTCAAGGCAGGATGTGTTAACGAATAGTCTAAAATTATGCTCACATCTTCCTCTAATGTTTTTTTTGTTACTAAAAGACGTACGGAAAATAGACTAGTTTTTGCCAAATTGAGATTTAAAACTTTAAAAAACAAGAGGTATTTCTAATTTCCCCCCCTTACATAGCCATAACGACAGACAATGCGTCCTGTATTATATTTACAATTGTGCTAATGGAACCTAGTTTTTACTTACTACACTTCATGATATTGACAGTGTTAAGCCAACAGATATTTTGCATTACCATTCTCATTCAAACAACCTTGTTAAAACCTGTCAGTCATAGCTCATCTATTCAGTGGACCCAAATATTTTTTCAACTTTTGTGTTGAATCTCTAAAGCTATGAATGGTTGAGTAGATAAGAAGACTTGTTGTGGAAGGAAGTGTTAACGAATAGGGTAAAATTATGCTCACATCTTCCTCTAATGTTTTTTTTTTTGTAACTTAAAGACGTACGAAAAATAGACTGGTTTTTGCCAAACTGAGATTTAAAACTTTAAAGAACAAGAGGTATTTCTAATTTCCCTCTTACATGGCTTATAACGACAGACAATGCGCCCTGCATTGTATTTACGATTGTGCTGATGGAACCTAGTTTTCACACACTACACTTCATGATATTGACAGTGTTGAGGCCAACAGATATTTTGCATCACTGGTACCGTTCTCACTCAAACAACCTTGTTAAAACCTGTCAATCATAGGTCATCATTCAGTGGAACCAATTAGTTTTTCAACTTTTATGTTTTTCATGGGTAACTCCAACAATCAATAATGGTGAGATCCTATCGTAGTTTTAGCAAGTACTGCTCAGCTGATGCATCACACTTCTTTCATCTTTAACTTCTTTCACGAATCAGGAAGGACGGTTCGACAAAATATTCCATAGTTTTTGACATATTTTAGATTTATTACTAGCTCAGGCAGTCACGCAAATCAACGTAACATTTTTGCCTACAATTTGTGGCTCGAGATTGGAAGATCGATGGAAAGTAATCAACTTGGTGTTTCCTCGATTTCTTAGTGATCGGGAAATAAAAATTCAATATTGTTGTATACCTCTGTTAGCAAATAATGTCTGCCAAGCATGTTGGGTCATAATGAAGGTGGGAAACTAGCTGCAGACCGCTTTAACGACCGCTTTGACGACTGCTTTAACGACTGCTTTAACGATCGCTTTATAGATCTGTCGTTCTTGGAGCAGTACTCTTTAACATCTCGGTTTTCTTAAATAAAATTCTATTTATATCAGATTTACTTCACTCTGTGTAACTGATCGCCTGACTGTACCTGATTAATCTCTCTTTGATTCTCACACTTCGATTTTCATACGGCTTCCAGTTCTCACTGACCACCCACTAATTGCCTTCTTGTTATTAACTTCAACTAAGTAAACTCTAAAGTAAATGCTCAGATTTTCACTATCTTTTAGGCATGAGTGGACATGGTGGCCAACTGACTTTGGAGGATAAACCTTTGTTGCCAGAACTCTGACCCGAACGCTTGCACATATATCTCAAATGAAGGACAACGTACTCAATGCTTCCGATCAACTTTCTTGTGGTTCCAAAGCAAGGTTAGTAGATAAACTAAACACGTCCACTAGTGGAAGTTAGATAAGAAAGTCGCCGTTTGGAAACTCATTGCAATAGCTAAAACCTAAATAACTTTGAAATTCGAATTCAAATAATAACTTAATGATAAGTAAAAACGAATGACAAAATCATACTGAACTAACTAAATATTTTCTAACATCTCTTGTTTTTCTAAATTCAATGGCTAATGTTTCGCTGATTTCAATTTAATGATACGGAAGTAATTTAAATCATATTTAAATATATGCGTGGAGCTTTCTTGACAACCAAATCATGTGATATATTGTTTTTTGTTTCCTTATGAACTCTCGATGCGAAGAAAGAAGAATCAATTTAGTAACATGAGGGCCTAACATGGATGGAAACCGATTTTGTTTGCCTACTGGCTGAAGGTGATATAATTTTTGTTTGATTTCCCAACTTCGGCTTTCGTTCACGTCGAAATTAGCCACAAACTTAATGATCTCCATTTTACAAATGCCGCGTGTTCATTTACACAATGCATCCATGTTTAACTTTGCTTGCGAAACTTGTTGGAAACCGATTTTGTTTGCCTACTGGCTGAAGGTGATATAATTTTTGTTTGATTTCCCAACTTCGGCTTTCGTTCACGTCGAAATTAGCCACAAACTTAATGATCTCCATTTTACAAATGCCGCGTGTTCATTTACACAATGCATCCATGTTTAACTTTGCTTGCTAAACTTGTTGTTTTGAAGTAATTTTGAACGGCAAGGCCGTGAGTGGCATGGTGAAGAAAAAGATAACTTTTTTTGCTAGAAAATTTGCTTCTTGTTTTCGAGAATCGGCTGTTTTCCTGGTTTTACTCGAGCGGCTCATGAACTACCAGTTGCTTATGTTAATATTTGAGGAAACTGACTCATCGATGCGGATCGGGATACAAGTTAAAACGCGAATTCAACAGTTTCAGCTAAGGCACCAAAGACGGCTGCAAAGCAGGTCTATTTTTATCAGTCGACTGACAGGATATTTGGTTGATGTAACCACAATAAATTGTCGACACGAAATTACTTCCTTCTTCACTTCGCAGAATCGCCGTGATGCGTGACAAATAATAAGCTGTTAATTTCGCCAGGATTTATTAGTGATCGTATTTCATTTTATCAAATTTTAACAAAAGAAGCCTTAGCGTAAGTTAGAAATAATAATAAATAAAATTTATACCATAGAAATCCACAATTTTACTTCCTATAAGAATTAAAAAGTCTAGCTAATTTTTAATTTTTTTCAGGATTTACCAATCATGGCTTCAGAAGCAACGGCTTTCATCTCTACGAAAGAAACAGCTAATTATGCACGATTATGTCGCCTATTGATAGCTGTAGGATCTCAGGTCCTGAGAACTACGTTCGACAAGGTTTATCGACCAGAAAACCTAGGAACATTTTTATCACGTAAACCAATTCATTCCGTACTACTGTCACTTAGAAAGAAACAAGTTTTGAATACTCATCAGTGGGGAAAATTGTATCCCCAATCGCTTGTATCATCGCAGCATTTTGATATCACTCTGGTAATGGTTCTGCTGAAGAATATTTGTGGTCTTGTTCCTCCTACTTCTGGTTGGGATCTTCCTCCTCCTACAGAAAACACAACACCTGAAGCAGATATTGTTCGCATTACGTACTACAGAGACACAGTTTACAGTTATGCCAGAGGGGCCGCTGTCGATGACAAAACATTCAACCTTTACTGGAAGGATATTACTGATGTACTGGTGAGATTGGGAGGAACCTGTTACCAAAATGCTATTAATAGTATCAAGACAGGATTCATGGACTCTCATTTTGAGAAACACTATCGAGAGCTTTTAAAAAATTGGTTTCAGGATGATGACACCATCAAAAAAGAGAGGGCAGAGCAGAAGGTAGGTTCGATCAGACCTCTGTCTTAACAGATCCAGTGAGCTACACTCCTTTTGTTTTTTTATGAGAACGTCTAATTGGGGGCGAAGGCTTAACGTTGTTAATTTTTTTCTTTGCGATTTGAACCTAAGAACGTTCTTGACATGTTCCTAGAGTTGTTTGCTATAGTATTTCAATAAACCAACTTGGATATGACCAGGAAACCTGTCAGTTAGTAAAAGACTAAGTTCGACAACAAATTGAGGTGTTCATCAGTTTATCGTGCAATAAGAAAAATGCATTGTTGATGTTAAAAATTGTGTCCTCAAGTGTTTGAGTTAATAGTTCTGTTAGACCGCGGTTTTACGTTTCTTTTCCTTTTATTTATACTTCTCACCAAAAGAAATGAGCAAAATGAAGACGGTCTTAACTGACTCTCAGCCTGGGTATGTTCTCAGGATGTTCTTAAAATTTTGGTCAATCTCAGCTTGAAAATTCTCATAAAAAAGATTCTTATGAAAAAAAAAGTGCATTCTAAGACAAGATGTAAATTTTGAGATACAGATTTAAGTAAATTTGCAGAGCGGTGGGGAAATCACAATTAATGAGATAGGCAACTCATTTTTAATCTCAAACGGCTTTTCTTTCATATTTTGTTCTTTGTTAGTGTGTCTTTTATCTTTAGGTGCATCACTCTTATTTCTAACCATATATCATAAAATAATTATCAAAAAAATCTTCTACAGGAAAATTAGAGGCAACACGACTGGAACTTACAATAAGAGCTGTGGTAACTGAATTAAAATGCTTAAAAAAGAAGTGTGTTGCTCGTATCTCTTCGAAATCAGGTGAGTCGTGAGAGCGCTATCATCATAACAAATTATTTGACTGTCACAACGTCGAGACCATGTTAGGCGTGGTGCTGAACCTTGTGGCGATAATCTAGAAAATATCAATCGACGAAAAATACATATGTTAAAATAAATAATAAAAACTACGAATTTAGCAGGTGCCATATTTTTCTAGAGACCTTTATTTTCAAGGTGGCTATAATCATTATATTTAAGATTCTTGCTCTTCTTAAAGGAGCGTTCAACCATTTGAAAATTTTCTCCATACCATATTGTAAAGTTCTGTTTCTGAATATCTCTATGGAGGTAAAGTGAAGGATAATCTCAGAGGAGAAGGAATTGTGATAAACTGAGTTTGTTCGCATAGACCCCTGTCTTGCTTAAAGCAATTAAAGGATAAATTGTTTAGGGAGGCAGTCAAATTTCGTTGGTGATCATTGTAAACAATCCCGATTTATATCTCGAAATGATTTTACTTCGTACCAAATGAGGAATTCAGAGAATAAATTGGCTCTTCCACAACCCCACACCAATTCCTTAAAGATACGTTTTTCCTATAGAGGTGCTATGTTATGGAACAGTCTTTCAAATGAACTCCAATCAACAGTTTCTTTAAGCGAATTTAAACGTTAACTCCACGGCTATCCTTGAAAAGCAGTTTTAGTGTTATGATAGGGTTTTTATTCTTACAGCACTATATTAATTATTAGTGAGTTAAGCAGAATTAAACATTTTATTTTCTTACATTGTGCTGAAGGTATTTCCACCATGTTTAACTAAAGTTATCTATCTATCTAGACTAGCTCATAGCATCGATGTAGGTCTTAGAATTATATCAGAACTCATTTCAGTCTGTATATCTTTTTGCAGAGAAGAGCACTGAAATAATCCATAGAAATCGAGAAAAAGGACACTTAGATGGAGTTGAAGGGAAATTCAACCGAACACAACCCAATAAAAAGTTTTGTAAGGATGAACGGAGCGAGGAGTTGGCAGGTGCACGTGACGTTCGACTGCAAGGTAGATCTGTTGGCGAGAAGAAAATGAATAGATTGCAATCAAAAGATGTGTATCTAGCGAAAGAAAATTGTAAAGTGATTGACAAAATTGTGCTGGCACTAGATAGGGCCATCAATTACCATCAAAGTGATCAAATTGCTGATGCGCGAAATGCTCTAAGATCTCTTTTCGTAGTATTGTTAAATATTCAGCTACAGGATCTTGAGGTGCCAAACGAGGATGGCCGGCTATGGGAAGTTTTAGCTTGGGGAAAGGAGCTTTTCCTCGAGGGTGGCGTCAGTTGCTCAATCAAACACGGAACGTTACTGTTAGATTCAAGTTATGCCGGGCAAAAATACCTTCAGGAGAAAATCAGAAGTTCTCCGATCAATCAAGTATCCTCACCCAATGACTCAAGTATCCGTGTGGAAGAGTTTTACTTGAGCGTATTAAACGTTCTGGGGGCGTTCGCATTGTTAATCTCAGAGCTCGAAATTGCTCATGAAACATTTGAACTGCTGGTAGATTTTCATCATCAATTAGCCTCCTCTAATTCCCCTTTACAAGACTTAGGAGCTGCTTACAACAACAAAGGATGTATTTCACTTGTTAAAGGAGATTTTCGCTCGGCAACTGAAGAATTTAAGAAATCACTGAGCTATGTGGAATCCAGAAAGCTACGACAACTGGAACGTTCGTCCACGGATACTAAGTCTGTTGCAGTGTATAGCAACATTAGCCGCCTGCATCTGATATCTAGGAATTTTAATGAAGCCCTCGAGCTACAAGAGCAGCTAAAGAATGACTGTGAAGCTAGAGAGATTAACGAGTTACCTTTTCAAACTTCATTTATGATGATGAGTAATCGGGCGGTTTTGTATACTTCTTTTGGTAACTTTGACGAAGCAGAAAAAGCTTTAAAATACCTAAAATCTTATTGCCATAGGACGGAGAGAGAGGACTGTAATCACCTTCTCAATTTTGTTCGTCTACATCTTTGTGAAGTACTGCTCTTACAAGGAAAAATCAGGGAGGCCGAGGAAGAATTTAGCCTTGAGAAATTATCTTCCACTTCCTTCACAAATGTTGTTGACATGTTTGGTGGCCTTTACATGAATGTAAGAATTGAGGCATTTGAAAAGTTAGTGGAGGTGTTTATCCGTCGAGGAAAAATCCAAATTGCCCTGAATCTATTAGAAAAAACCGTGGAAATTATCAAAACGAGTTACGGATCTGATCATTTAGACCTTGCCTCGCTGTTGTTCAAGCAAGGTTCTATTCTGAGCCTCACGGGAAACCTAACAAGTGCTGCTGGGAAATTTAAATCCTCTGCTGACATATTGGAAATGATGTTTGGTCAAAGGAATCCTCTCCTCATCAAATGCTACATGTCTCTTGGTGAGCTTAAATCGAGATTGAAGCACAAAGAAGAATCACACCTATACTTCCAACGAGCAGTTGAAAGCTTAGAGGTCCTGTACCACGTTTCATTTGTGAATGAATTGTCCATAACGTACATGGAGATTACGAAAAACCCCAAAAAGTCTCCAAGAAGCGAAGTGTCTGAAATGATGATTGAAGGTCTGGTTGCTGAGCATGGACAAGCATTAGCCGTGTTACTGCAAGAAAACAACCCTCATTTAAGAGGATCCAGGACAGGCAAAAAACTGCTTTCTGGAGAAAGACTGGGAAGTGAATGTTTCGCCTCAAAGGTAATGGTTTCTCAGAAATGTGCCGTTGACTTTTTGCAGACTGGACAGAAACTGCTCCGGCAGGGAAAGAAAGAGGAAGCTGCTGCATTTTTCGAGCAAGCAGGGGCGCATTGTGAGGAACATCGTTCAAAACAGGGTCATTCAAATGCAGAGCTAATTCGGATGCATAGCTTACTCCTAAAGAAACATTCTGGTGAACTGACAGCCGACCGAGATGTGAACAACACTTTAAAAGAGTTCAGCAAAGAAATCGAGGAAAATGAAAAAAGGAGTAACGTCAATCAAACCACAAGAGATGCAACAAACACAGAGTTTGACCATCAGTTCAACCTGCAGCTGTTCGTAATTTTCCTCATTATGATGTCCATTGAATTGAAAGAGATTGACACAACCTTTGCAGCATACGACCTTTATACAAAACTTTCACCCAACGAAAACGAGTTTCATTTTCTGCTCAATGATGGCATTCAAGTTTTTGCTTCGAAAACGTTAGTAACTTGCAATGGGGAGACTGCATTCCAAGATATTCTGGTTTCCTCAGCAATTGGTCCGAAAGAAAGCATCGCTGAATGCCCTACTCCTGAAGAACAGGTTTTCAGAAGTTTGTCTTACAAGACGAATACCTCGTCGAATGGGTTTCTGGTTACCTGCAGCTCGCCTGTCATTCTTGATATCGATGAACTTCTGGTATTGAAGAGGAGTATCTCACTTGCAGTCAACGAATGTTTTCAGCTAAAGTGTTTTGAAAGTGAACATGAAGACGGTGGAACCCGAGTAATTGTTGACCTAACCTTAACAGCAGCGTATGGCCACTGTAGCATCATGTCATATGGCAGTCGTATTGAGCTCCTCCCTCTTTGTTTGATGGAAGATTTTCAAGTCGGAATTTCGCAAGAACAAAGCATTTTTGAGATTCAAACCTCAACGTGGCAAGAGGTTAAGTGCATGATCTTTGCAGATGAGCAAACAAGCAGTTACATGTTTAAAACTACTGTTTTAAACCTTCTTCAGGAGTGCCGCTCCGACAAAACGTTAACACTAGCGGTACAAAGTCATAGCATATCCATAGCGATTCGTCAACCAGTGAAAGCACGTCTGACGTTATCACGTGACGAGAGGTCGATTAAGCGAAGAATCAAGTTCGTGGCAACAACAACAGTGAAAAAGACAGCAGCAACTCTTGCGATGAAAGGATGTAATACTCAACACTACTTCGAAGCTTCATGCCCTAAAAGAGTGGCCGATGTGATATCTTGGCTTGGCATCGATACCTTAGCAAAGAAGTATCAAGTTGCGTACCAATCAGGAATTCACCTAGAAGACCACCTGGATAACCCAGTCGCACAGAACAATAAGGTGAGTGCTTTTAATGACATCTTGCAGGATGCTACTGACGAGAAAAGAAATGCTAGCCACAGAGAAATCAGTTAAGATGCACACATAAACCTATACTTAAATTGAAAAGGTTAAATGAAAGTAGCAATCAGTCTTTTCACTTAAATGTCTATCCTTATTTTTTAAAGGAAACGTCCCAGATTACCTTTCATTTTTGTGCGCAAGAAAAGGTCGAAAATTTATGCGCAGTATATTCTTGAAAAGCTAATCTAAATGACTTTTTTACTTTCTTGACGAGTTTTTGGTTTCATCTGCTCTCTGAGCTTTATAATTCGCGCCCGTTTTATGTGAGAGATATTGATGTATTAAATACTTCATGATTTCTTCACGTCAGGTCCCGCCGGAACTCAAGAGCTCAGACAACGATTCAAAAAGCAGCCTCAAAAACAGTGTTGCACAGTGCCTTACTGAAGTACATGAGATATCTCGATTGCTTGACGAAAAGTCATCTCCAGTTCAAGATGATGACAATGTAAGTCTGGGTCTTATTGAAGATGATAAAGGATTCACAGATACTGGATCTCAAACTCAGACAGGCCAGGAACACATTCCTAAAGAAGATAAGGATGTAAGTTTAGTGGACCTAGATGGAGGACATTCTACTTTTCTCCGAGGTCAGTTATACCAGGATCCTATCTCTGAAAACTCGCACCAATCAGAAACAACACCGGAGAATGGTCCCAAAAGCCACTGTCCAGCTTTGACGGCTCCCTGTTGTGCCCCAATTGAGTCGAGCCCAATAAAGCATGAAGAAAATTCCACGCAAAGAGTAGAAGACAGCGATGAAACCTGGATGGGAAGGCTTTTGTTTGAAAGTGATAGAGAATCGAGACGCTCATTTATGGCTGACCTTCAGGGAAGTTTGAACAAAAGAAAATCGGAATTTAAAGAGAGTTCCTTTAACTTTGAACAAAGTGGTGATGGAGTGTCGATCAAGTCAAATGGGCCATACAAAAGTTGTATGTTCAGTCTAAAAGAAAGCCAAAACACCAATGACGGTATTGTCAATTTTCTTGGGATTCCATACTTTGGACATCAAGCTAAAGAAGAAAACCGAAGTTCCAAGTTCTACGTGGCAAGGGAGTGTATCTCCTTCGAAGCAAATGAAGTAGCAGAAATCGATGAAGGCGCTCCGATGGTACTTAAACTTATTAAAGATCCAGAATCGCCAGCCCCATCTATAAGTAATGCACAAGACCCCTCTAGTCTTGAAATACTATCAAAAAGTAAGCGTCTGAAGGACGGACACATTTCTTTAGAAGATGAAGAATCAAGAGTCATTAATGGAAATTTTAAAGCTATCGATGAGAACGAAACCACAAGAAGCCAAAGACAATCAGTCAATTACTTGGTTTTAGAACACACTGACGTTGTGGATGGACCCTTGAAGTCATTCGATTTTGAACGAGAGAGTTCCAACAGACAAGAAAGGTTTGGGAAGCATTACTTGCCTAGCTCCTCAAGAGCATCCCCAGTCATGAAGCTAGTTTACCATGACGCTTCTTTTCGATACCCTTACCAAGATGACGGTACCTTCAGTAATTTGAGGCTTCCAAACGTTCAAGCTGAGGAACGAAGCCAAGAATCGACGCATACCTTGGACACCGATCCTAGCTCAAATGACTGCGAGGCTCAAAGAAAACAACTTGAGAGAGATTGGCTATCGGGAGCTCATTCCTTTATCAATTCACAAGACTCTTCAAATTCAGAAGAACAACTAAAATCTAAGCTGCTGGAAAACGAAAACAGTAACTCATCTGAAAGGTCTCCAGAAAATGATTTCCCCATTCACTCGAATAATGATTTTCAAGACTCTGATAAGAATGAAACTGCTGAAACTTTTATAACAAAGGCAAGCGAAATCCGTGTGTATGAAAAATCGATAGGTGCATTCGATTTTTCTAGAAAAACACATGAAAACTATACGGAAGCCACTACGATGGCCTATGAACCGGAACCTAAATTTGAGGATATCTTAGAAGCTCATCAAAGCCATCCACGTATGAGATCCTCAGACAGCTTTCAAGCAAAACGCATACAACTCAGTTCTTTTGAGGAAACAAGAAGAAAAACGATTCCCAATCTCACTGAAGGGGAAAGGAGACCTGATACATGCAATGATCATGGGGGAGCAAGGCCAAAACGAAAATTAAATGCCACGGGGAAAGGTATGATTATACCCACAAAGACCAATTCAAAGTCATATCCTATTTTTGTAGCGCGTCACATTAACGATGATAGCAATCCGGATTTCTCTATCAATGCTGATAACTGTTATCATGCTTCAGTTGAAGGTCATCAGCAGGACGATCACAACCAATATTTCCTTTTATCTAAAGATCATGGAAGTTTCTCCTTCGCAGAAAAAGATGATTCTTGCGAAGACGGATATTGTCAATCATGCCTTGTCTCTGATGAAGGTAGGATAAGTTGCCCTCAGAGAGACCTCTTTGTGAAAAAAAACCGTTTCATTCCTCAGTTATCGCCTCTGACTCAGACAGAACGCCCTGGTTTGCCATCTCGTGTGTGTGATGAAGATTTGTCGCCGGTGCTAAGGCGACATTGTGTTGACGAAGGGGAACCTGTAATTTCTGAGCCCAAGTCATTATTTAACAGCCCTTATTCACGAGAGGCTGTAAATGGTGTGAAATCGACGGTAAACAAATATGACAGCAGTACGAAAAACATTGACTGTGGACTTGCCCAAATTTCCACTAGTGCTGAGGACGAGGTTTCATTTATAGAGCATTCTTCGGGTTCTCTTCTTGGATCTTTGCAAAAAATAATGGCCCAAACTGTCCAGCTTGTTGCGTCAAGCGTCACTCCCGCAAACAAGGCTCAACGCAGACTCCAGTCAGTCGAAAAGGTGGGCATACAAGAAAATGCAAGAGATTTTAGAGAACAAGAGGTATCCAATCCATCACCTATCAACGAATCAAGTAATCAAGAGGTCTTTACGCAAGTCAATGAGTCCACTTTAGGAGCTGATCGTGAGCAACAATCCATAGCCACACCTGTACAGGAGACTCCACGCCCTGTTTGCAGTCATTATCAACGCCGATGCTTGGTCCGGTTTCCCTGCTGTGGAAAGTTCTTCCCTTGCCATCGTTGCCACAACGAGTCTGATTGTACTGAGGATCAGGCAAGAGCAATCAATGCCACACATATACGCTGTACTATCTGCTACAACGAACAAGTGGTGAGATTTTATATGAGAACAGAATATAAGTTTTCCTCTCTCGCTTTTTCTGAGACGAGACATACAGCAACATCGCAAAGTCCTTACAGATGCTGTCAAATGGTCATGTTAATAGAAATATTAGAAATTGACTGCTGGAGTGATTTTCTATCTCTTATTTGTATGACATTCTCCATGCATTTCAGATCGATGAAAATAGCCAGAGGTGCGGCTCCTGCAACTCGAAAATGTCTGAATATTTCTGTGCAACATGTAAACACTTCACGTCGGTTGACAAGAATCCTTTCCATTGCACGAAGTGTGGGATCTGCAGGTTAGATATTATTCCCCGGCCATGTTCAATTACTTCAGAATGTTTCAATACATTATGAATTTAGCCTTGAAATAGTTCGAGATCTTTTACATAGTCTTAAGAAGTAAGAGCTTTTGTCGGCCTCGAACGCACTAACCTCCTACACAAGCTTCTGTCTTTTAGATACAGTCTTTGACGAAGAATTTTCCTTTCTTAGTGCAAGCGAATAACTATGTTGAGGCAATTTGAAGGGGAAACCTGAACAATTGCCGGGGAACGATTATTTGCTTTGCCGCAGTTTCCATCTGGTATAGAGGGAGTAGCATTAACCTAGTGAGTGTAGTTGTTCTGGTGAGGGTAGGTTTCCTATTCATTACAGAACAAAAAAACTTTTTGAAGGCAATTTGAAGGGGAAACCTGAACAATTGCCGGGGAAGGATTATTTGCTTTGCCGCAGTTTCCATCTGGTATAGAGGGAGTAGCATTAACCTAGTGAGTGTAGTTGTTCTGGTGAGGGTAGGTTTCCTATTCATTACAGAACAAAAAAACTTTTTTTTTCTGCATTACTTCTTATTTATTTGAATAGAATCCATAGCGACAGATCCTTCCACTGTGATGTTTGTAACGTATGCCTGGACAAACGTCTTGAAGGAAAACATAAGTGCAGACCTGATTCGGGACACGATGAATGCTGCATTTGTCTGGAGGTGAAGTCTCTCTGTTTATGGCGTGAACAAACATATTCGTGATCACATGTGCTCAAACGATTTTTTGTTATGCGATATGTTTTCATTTACTTTTTATTTATTTTTTTTCTTTATAACTTCTTCCTACTGCTTAAGGAGATCGTAATTCTTTAAATTTATCTTCTCGTCAATCTTTTAACGCCCGAAAGGATTTGAAAAAATATCTTTAAATTGAAATTATGATCTTTTTTTTACGTTGTTTACAGGATGCCTTCAGTGGCTGTCAAATTCTACCCTGCTCTCACAAGGTTCACAAAGACTGTGCAATTGCAATGATACAAAATGGGGTGTAAGTACACTTTTTGAAACGTCTTGTATTCATTGAACACCTCCTGGGTATCCCAGGGCAGATCCTATCACTTGGTGCCATTGGCCTGGAAAGTTACTGCGAAAATAACTTAACAATGCAGAGGTTGAAAAGCCAATTTTTTTGTTTCAATATTTGCATGATTTATAGTCAAGTTTATGGGAAAGGGGAGCCACTTAATTTTCCTTCCAAACTGCTTCACTGGTACAATTTTAAAAATCGTATCTGCAAGGCACCTTTGTTGTTGTTTAAACAACCTAAAATATATGAAGAATAGAAGCATCGTAGTTCGTAGTGTATTCTACAAGTGCATATGATTGACTTTGGATCCTTCGTACTAACTTTGGATCTATACTTATGACTTTGGACTCGTGTTTGAAACTTCTACACCAGTGCTTAAAATACATCTTACTCTCAATTAGAATAGCACTTACTGGCCACCATAGATGGCTGGTTTTTTCCTTGAAAATGAATTTGATCCTTTGTTTGGTAGTAACCTCTGTAATGTATTTTTTTTTCGCAGCCGAACGTGCCCGATATGCCGACATCCGTTGTTCGGCCAACTTCAAACTAGTCCTCAGTAACAATTAAAAAAAAAAAAATGATAGTGCAAATTGAAATAACTATACTCAAAAAATAGATCACGAAGATAATGAACGTCTCACTCATGCAGAAATTTTGAAATCAAAGATCGATTTGTGACTTGATTTTTAATGCTAACTTGTCCAAACTGGTGCCATGGATGGAATTTTGTAGTAACTAAGATTGCTACCATATCAATATATTTTGTTTTTGAACTTCGATGGCTGTTGCTGCGCGGGACACAACAAATGACACATTTCTAAACCGGCTAGACATAATTTTTTTTTTCACTAAGAAATGCACCCGCATGACAGAAGAGACAAGAAAAACATTAAAAACTAGAAAAAAACAAACAAACGAAAAACACAGGCAAACGTATAAACAAAAACGAAAACAAAAACATACAAAAAACTAACAATCAAGAAACTATGCAAATGATAGTGAAAAACAAATGTACCAAGACAAAAACAAACAAACAAAGGAATCTACAAACAAACATACTAACAAAAATAAAACAAATACGAAAACCGAGGGAGAGGGACACACCCTTTACAATGAGGAAGGTTCCCTTTGTTATCGTTCATTGATATAAAAATAATTGTCATCGATTTCGAGTAAATGGTAAGAATTTATAACTGAGGACTCACCTGCACTGGATGTGAAAGAATACACCCGCTGGAATGTAATACTGGTAAGTTCTCCTGTATCTTGCATTGGAAATTTAACCAGTTGAAATATTCCCCTTTTCTTTGGAGCCAAACATATCATTAGTAAGGATTGAATCGGTTGGCTAGACTCATAAATACAAAGGAATACAGTTCTCTGTTAATTATTATTATCTGCGAGCGATTAGATTATGGTATACTGTAGAGTAAATGTCTTTGGGTCTTTAGAATTTACAGATTGGGAAGAAGTGTAACTGGCTAGAAGATCTAACCAATGTTAATCCTTTAGGGTTCACGATATACGGGTAGAAAAGTAAAGCAAATTCCAGAATAAAGCTGCAACTGGCAAAGAGTGACATATCTAGGTAGATTGTGTTTGGTCAGTTTCTGTCCCAGACAGAGTAATTTGCAATGGCGATCTCAGGTGTGGAACCTTCGCTCAGCTTTTCAGGTCGATATTTCCTCTTAAGACCTGCGTTTATTTTCCACGTTTCTTTTGAATAATAAATTGGTTCATTACCCGCTAATCAGGATTTTTATCAATCGGCTTTCTCTTATGATTATGAAAATAGTAACATCTAAATGCTTACTTTAATTAAAAAAAACTGTTGGAAACAAATTATTCAGAATATAAATCATTACGTCATTTGAAACTATGACATTTGGTTTTTTTATGTAGACTTTTCTACGCTTTCTTCACTGTCTTACACTGTACTTATCTTTCGTGGTTTTTTTTTTGCAGGTCTCAAGGAGAAGGAATGGGTTCTGTAATCGTCTTTTTTTCTTTGGAAGAAATCTCTTGATTCACTGTTTAATATGTTTAACAAATGGAATGCTTTACATGATAAAGAGAGGTCTGCTACTTATTTTGTCTTCATTTTTCAAGTATGGAGTATGGAGTAAGAGAGACCACCAAAAGAGGGCATCGAAGGCATTAGCATTAGAGAGGCATCTCGTAGAAAATCCTTTTATCCTTCTATAAAGAGACGCAAATATATCGCCGATATTCGCCTCACTTTCCCGGTCACTGATTTTCTAAGACATTCCGAAATTAACCTGGTAGTGTGGGGCTGTTACCATTAAACTAAACCAAATTAAATCACAAGGGTGCAGCCGGTGCTTAAATGCAAAACTTGACGCAATTGGATATCCTTATCCTCCTTTCAGCGCAGACAATAATTGGTTCATATAATCTTGATGTCTGTAACCATATGTACTCTGTCTTCTATTTTTCTCCAAATTTCATTTACCCATTTTTATTGAGTGCACTTATTGTACTTACATAGTAAGCTCTTTATTTCAACTACCATAAAAATATATAAACAGCAAAAAAATTATGTATCTAATTGGCAATCCAGCTTTTTTACAAATTAAAGATATTTCGGGCTGTCATTTACCCTTCATTTAAATTTTTTTATAATATTGAGACTATTGTAACTGTAGGTAGGGGATAAATAATTAAAAGTGACTTGTTGTAGTCTATGTAGCAATTTCCATGCCAAAGTAGTATAGATGATGAAAAATTGTAGTTGATTTAATTTTTTTCAACAATAAAGCGTGATCGTTAAGAAGATACAAAAAACTTTATAAACCTCCTACATCGACAAACGAAGAACAATACCAACGAAGATGTTGATAAAAATCACAATTTTAGTCTTTTATCTTGTTATTGCATGTTTGCCTCTCAGTAGTAGGGAAACGATAATTTTCCAGATTGGTGATTTCGTGGTACCGCTCAGCAAACCTAAATAACACGATCGCACCGTTTTTCAAAACTTAAAAGGAAATACGGAGGTAAATGGCCAGATCATTTAACCCTTTACACCCTAACATCAGTATACATATTCTCCTTACTGTTCTCCATACATTTCCTAATGTGCTGGCAAGGAGAATTTGTTTAACAATCAAGAGGTTCTTCAGTTGGTTATCATCTCCTTTATTCTCATGACCTTAATGTTTGATTCAGGGGTGATATTGAAAAGAGAAATTAGATGTTAGTCACTCTCTGGGATTATAGGGTTACTGAATGACATGAGGAACTCAGAGCGCGAGCAATCCACGAAAGGATTAGTGGTAACTCTTTTTACTCCAAATAAGCCTATATTCGTCATCGAATAGTACGAATGGTCCAAATACCCATCGCAACAAAACAGTGATAACAGAGTGACACCCGTCACACTGTTATCACAAATGCCTTGTCAAAGGAGAGAATTGAACTTTTGATCATTGTCTGACTTGTTTTTCGCTTTATTCGCTTTTTCACATTAGCCAGGGCGTCTCAAATCCAAATTTATAACATTTACAGTCGGAGAGGAGAGGTACGATGGTACAATTCTAAGATTTCAAAGGTGGCTATCTAAGGAAAAATGAATAGCCGATGATCATTACCCTTTCCGAGGAAAAATCCTTTTCGTTTGAGTTTGTTCAAAATGGACAGGTGTAACAGCTCCTACCAGAGTGGCTTGAAGGCTGAATGAGTGCAAATATCTTTTCTTTGAAATCGTATAGCTGTTAAAAATACTTTTTTTTCTATAATCTTTTGTTTACCTCGTGGGAAGTCTGGCGTCTTGGCGCTAGAAAGTTAACAAAGAGTTTATAGAACAAATGCCAAACCACAAACTAAAGAACTTGATCAGTTATGGTTGGGTGAACTTTTTAATGACTATTAGAGTCGGTTTTTATCTCCGCAATTCTTAACCATTCCCGTTCTTTTGAATTTTTTTCAACTCTCTTGTTTGTTTGCTTCGTCTTTTTTAACTTTTAATTTACTAAAACTAAGCTATTTTTTGCAGACTTAAATTGTATGCACCCATCAAGTGTTACGTCGTGGCAGGTCGCGCCGCAGGCAATAAAACGTCGGCTTTTTTCTAGAAAGTCTTTTACCTGTGCTGAAGGTATAAACAGGAGCGGTCTCGTTTCTAAAAGGGAAAAAAATCATGCTAACTTTTACAAGAGTGCGACACTCTGGAAGGTTCAATAAAACTTTTATTAATCCTAGCATCACTTGTATTGTGGGACAGCCACCGTTTAGGACTCACTTAGCCAATGATGTTAAAATTGCTACGTAAACCAAGTCTGATCGCTTGAATTGTCATATAATCTGAATATTTTGCGACACATTGCTTATTGAAAATGGTGCCAACAATTATCGCGTGACATTAAATCAGTTTCGATGGGCTACGTCCAATCATTTTGCAATTATTTTCATACTCTTCCTTCTCACCACGCCTCTTTGGCCAACATGGCCTGATATATTGGCATTATCAAGTACATTGAGTGTGTTTTTTAATGGAACGCGGACACTTAACAAAAAAACACTTGCATCCAGCCAAATTATTTGGGCCTAAGTTATTCAAATTCGCTGTATTTTCCACGGAAATTCAAAACGTTCAGAGACTTTTTCAAAAAGGAAGCAATACCGTTCGAAAAATCCAATAATGTTTTCATGAGAGTTATTTAAACATCACGGATATCTACTTAATGATGAGTGCAAGACAGTTTCGTTCCTGAAATACGGTAGCGTGTTGCAAACAACTGGCAGATTCTTGCGACTTTCATCCAGTAAGTATTATTAATCAATTCTTAAATGAATATGTACTCTGTCTGTCTCCAGCTCGGGTCTCCCTCTTTTGGAAATATGTCATAAAGTCCTGGAGTTAAATCCTAAAGCAAAGTTGGATTGGGATTTCAACTGTTGTCGTTCGCTTCGTCTGAGCTTCGTTGCAGTTTTAAGTGTTCGTCTTTTGCGAAGCGCTATCGCCCTTCTTTCGGTAAAATGCCTGTTTTGAATTACACTTAAAAGGGTTGCAAGATTTTGGCGTTCACATATTCAAATTGCCACGACTGGGAAACTTTTATCATCATAATTACTTATAATTAGTTATAACTTCATGACTATATTATCCATGTTTATGTTTAACTTTATTGAACGGAACCGTACCTCTCAAAAACAAGAAAATCGCGACGAGTTAATTACTCCCACGCCTCTTATAATTCAGGAAGGGGGTGGGGGGGACTATTGGCCTTACTCTCTTTATTGACGACGCCTTTGTGGTCAAAGTGGCCAGATATTGGCATCGATATTTTAAAGGAGCTTTTTGTTTATGACTAGCGACTTACTCAGGAAAAAAATACCGGCCAATATCATAAATATCCACCAAATTATTGCCTTTAGAGATTCTTAGCAAAATTGCGCGTTTTATTAAAGAATATCCAATTTACTCAGGGGGTTTTTCGATTTGCATGTTATATAGCTGGAAGTATCAAAATGTTTCTCCATTTCTCTACCGAGCTCTATTACTTTACCGAGCTCAAAACTTACCATCTCTCCTCTTCTATTTACAAACACGACGCTATCGATCTGAGCAGTATGCAGGACGCCTGACTTGTCATAGGAACTTCGTAATAGACCTCGCTCCCCGCACAGTCTCTATAGTTCAGTGGTAGAGCATTGGAGCGCGGAATCCGAAGGTCTGAGGTTCGATTCCTCATGGGGACTCAGAACTTTTTCTTTGTCCCACGCTCGTGACAAGACGTAAAACATCTTTGTCAAACAGAATATTATTTGACGCTTAAAACGACAGTACAACACTTTGGAGAACGAATCAATCATCACTACTCACAAATAAAACATCTATCTAAATCAGGCATCTAAGCTAATTTAACTTTGTCATCTGTATTCAGGGAAGCACGGGCTTAAAGGCCCTTGTTTGTTCGTTAACTGTAGATAAATGTTCAAAGGTCGGGGAAACGATATAAAATTTTTCAGGGACTTTCTGAATTCTGAAATCTTCGTATACGCGCATGCAAATTACAAGTACATAATACAATCATTCTATCAGATAACCAATTCAAGCAGTAGATATGTTCCAGGTTATGCCAAGTCTGCAGGTTTCGAAGTCTCGTTCGCGAAAAACTTTCAATAGCTTAAGAGCGACGTTCTGAGGTTGAATGCCAATAACTATTCAAGGTTCTTTCAATATTAATGTTTCAAAGGTTTAATTATGCAATTCAGCGAGCTAACCAAACAAAAGTGATCCTATGAATTCGGAGGGAAACGTTGCCGTGCAAGACTATCAAGAAAGGTTCGAAGCAGAATGATAAAATTGATAACTGAAGTTTTCAGTTTCGCAAAAGCTCCTACCAAGGTGCTTTCAAGGCACTTTCACTTTCGAAATGACATCTGGCTGTAAAATAAGCAAACTGAAGTAAACAGATCACGTTATGCAAAACATGGCCAAAGCCCCCTGGCGGTGATTGATTGCGTCTCAGCATTGAAATTTCTACGTGTCATGATGTCATGAATAGAACTTTCCACGGACGGGGTTTTCCCTTCTTTGGATAAACTTGCTTTGATTTACCTATCAATTTGAATAAAGATGTATTGTTTATCGTAAGACACAAAGTCTGTTAGTTATGAGACGTTTGACTTAATGTCTGAAGTTAAGTCTAAGTTGCATGTCATGATCGAGTGGCGACATCTGGTTTGATGTAAATAGTTTGACTTTTGAGTAACACATGATGACAAAATCAACAGTTCCGAGAAAGGAGTAGAGAGCACTTTCAGAAATATACCTTGTCACTCTCTGGAGACACACCGTTGGTATCTCCTATTCAAAGAAATTTGGTTTTTCAGAACCAAAAATGTTGAAATTGAACGATGCTAGAAAAATGCGATAACGAAGCAGAATTATTTTAATTGCTTAAAAAATAAAAAGCAATTTCAATTTGAGTTATTCTATTAAGGGGGCGCGGCACCATTATGATATTAGTTCTATGTCTCTCTTGATTAAAAACAGTTGAGCCGAAAACCGTGCTAAGCATGCTATATAGATAAGTGGCTTTACACATGAGTTCTAAGTTTGCGGCCTATTCGTCTTATGACAAAACAAACAGAGGGGTGAGATAAATCATCGGACCGAAATATTTCTAAAGCGAGGAACATATCTACAGACTTCCACAAGATACTAAAATTGTTAAAAATAAAAGCAATTCATTTACGCATTTTCGAAGGCGAACGCACTGTTCATCTCCGTCTGCCTCTCTGCGAAGGTTGACGAGTGTAAAGTGACATGTTAAGTTACATCATTGTTACCTGTTTTTCTGAGAATGTCACGCAATGGAAAAATGATGTGGGATCAAATCGCTAGCCTCCCATAGCATAACAAAATTCATAGAGTATTCCAACGCTTTGATATTATAAAATGATTCTATCAAATAATTTCATCAAACAATTTCATCAAACAATTTCATCAAACAATTTCATAAAATGATTTCCTCCAATAATTCCAATAATATGGAAAGTAGCATAGAGAGTTGGCGTTTTGGTACGCGATCACTTTGTGATCTCTTACCACCAACTTCTAGGCTACTTCCATAACTGTCAGTCTGAAGTTTTAGACAGAATAAATGTATCTGTATCTGTAAATCGATCATTTAAAAAAAAAAAGATGGGGTAAGTTATCATGTGACTTAAGAAAGCATTGAAGCATGTCACGCTCTTGAGTTCAGAGTCGGATGGACTGATCAAGCCAAGCCAGTGTCGACCTTTTCTAGTCATTAAAGCAGCAGTGAGGTTTCTTTACCGCATTTTCATCAAATACGAAGAAGTAACTGTTTTGGTTTGATTTTCAAGGCGAGCCATTGTCAGACAGGTAAGGTGTAAAGAATGGTATAGGGGGCGACCTTACTATACCTTTGTCTGAGGTAAGCAGCCTATAAATATACCACAACGATCGCTTTTATATGGAGATTGCAGTTGCCAGTCTGCCATGTTGTTAAATACTCGATCCCCTAAGTTTCCAAGCGAATGCGATATTCATTGATAACGTTTCCATTGATAAAAGTCTCGAAGATGAAAGCTACCATGATGAATAAAGACTAGAATAGAATTCGTGCAAATTAGATATGTTCTAGTTCCAGTTTTATCTCTACGTTGTAAAGGGGGGTCCTAAGTTTACTAACCTTAAATATAACTCAATTTATGGCAAAGAAAGTAGGTGCTAGAGGTAAGTTTTCAGTGGAGTAAAGGAAATTGCAAAAAGTGATAGTTCTTTGGTGATTATCGATACCTACTCTCGTGACCTCTTAAAATCCTAGACAGATTCAGTTACTGGCTCATGTGTCCTTCCAGTTAAATCGCTCGTGATTATCGAGGTTTTAAGATTGAATTTCTGCGAAATCATATGGTTACAGATTATATGTAGGGTTTTTTCCTAGAGGCCTTAAGTTTGCTCAGGTATGTTTGCTTTGGGGTCAGTTCACCGCTTGACAAGCGCGGCCAGATAACAAATACGAGGGCCTTTCCCGTACTCTTTTTTAATTCGAAAACCAATTCTGCGAATTTAGCGATAAAGGTTCCGCGTCCAAGGTTCGAAATAGAAACTTGTAATCTTCAAAGCCGTAATTGTGAAGCACTCTTTCATGAATTTCATATTCTGCTGCCAACTGTTAACTAAGAATAAAAGGAATTCAAGCTCACGAGAAACTTTTTCCGCTGACCCAAAGACAAACACTGTTTGCGGATTAGGTAAGAATTTCTTTTTTCAATTTTTTTTAACCTTTCTCGCGATTAGAGGTTGTTACTTATAGTTCAGGATAAGTGAGTCATGTAGTTTATACCAAAGCTCATTTCTGCTGATTACGGAATTTACCACGTAAACTACATTTCTTTAATGATATATACTACATCTATGCGACATTCATACTCTTTATTCGTTGAATAGTCGGTTTACTCTGAACTTATCGTAGATTGTAGAAACAGTGGTTTATGAAAAAAATCATTCCCTTAACTAACCGCTAACATTGGCCTCGCCTGCTGTGCTCGTTCTCGTCGGCGTCACTCACAGTTTGTATTCGCATTAAAAACAGAAAGACCGAGAGGCTGGCTATGGCAGACTAAAAAGAGAGAGACAATATTGTATTCAGTTGTTTCATTCATGATTCAAGGGACACCAGGTGCCACCATACCTTCGAACTTTCCATGAGCGATTCCAAAACCACCCCAGCCGCGTTTAAGTTTTTAAACGATATTGTTCTCGTCTGCTCAGACGAAGTGATGATCCAGTATATACTGTATGATATCGTTTATCTTTTTCATACAATTTTGAAAACAGAAGTTCTTCGGGCCTATTTTTGTCTAAAGACTATGCTGAAGCATAATGTGCTGACGAAGATTACAGCTCTTCTGGTTTAATTGAAGGTTTTAGTTTCAAATTAAAGAAGGAAGACATAAGTTTCTCAAATAACGTGACCCTCAAACCCATAACAAATATTAGGGAATCCAGAAAACATAATTACTCGGGCTTCCGTAAAGCCCGAGTCTTAAAATGCAAGCCGTTCTTAGTTGCCAGAGGGGGTCATGGTCCCAGGCGTTCCTTGCGCAAACCGCGGAAACTGGGGATGAGAGTGCGAGAACTTTTGTTATCATGTGCTCGCTCTTCGTAAACATCATATTCTACAGAATGCAGTGTCTTATGAGAATTGTGTCGCGAAGATTCCTGTCTTATACGCTCATCTCACTTTCAAAATGAAGTCGAACGTTTTCCGAATGGGTTGGTCGACGAACTCTATAGCTTGAAAGCTAGCCAAATGTGCAAAGTTCATACCGGTTCTCACGAGATAACAAATGAGCCATATGTGAGTTCAAACTACGAAAATAGTGGCAAAACTGTGACAGCCGATTTAACAACAAACTATGATGCTGAGACGAACACCTCACTTACTGAAAAAATCAAGAATGTTCGTGAACACAACTTCGAAGGTGGCGCTAACAACAGCGAATTGGATAAGGATACTGACAGAAGCAACTTAAATAGTAAGGTTAAGCATAGCTCTTCTGTTAAATATCCTGTTTCTGTTATTGGTCTTTATTGGGTTCAATACCTGTTAGGTACGATTTGGTATTTCGTATATAGTCACTATTATTATTGTACAAGCGATCGTGAATGTTGGTTTGCTCTTCGCATGGAGTTGTCTGTGCTTAGTAGAAGACATGATGAATACTCTTGATGACTGTGATCTACTAGAAAAAGTTGTCAATATGACTAATGTGTCAATAAAAGTACAACAATTTAGATTTCGTTGTTTAATTGTACTCATGTTGTGTGTGATTGCCTTGGCTATAAGCGTAATCATGAATCAAGTGAGGTACCAGTGAAGATGTTAAAACATCTCTCTCAGAAAGCCGGTACGGAGCCGTTTGAGTAAAAACGAACCAAAGTCATCGAAAGTCCACGATCATATTAAAAATAATGCAACACGAAAGAAAAGTACACATAAAACAAGAGTCGGGTTTGTACAAAAAATGAGAAGGAAACCAATTTTTAGAACAAGAAACGTTAACTCTTCCATGAGATATGTCTACAATTCAAGTAGAATTATATGTTCGGGTTGTTATCTCAAATACCTAACGTTCTTTTCATGTAATTTCCCATATAGTGAGTACGAGGGTGTAATTCAAGGGACAATTGTACAAAGAATAAGCTCCATAATGATATAGAGAAAACCCTGTTCCTTGTATGCACTATGTGGATCCCAGTAAAACAATAAAAGCAACATATAGTCAAGGGGATGTTGTTGTATTTGGACAAAATGCAGGGCAACAATGTGTTGCAATGAGTTAATGTGCATTAATATACCACAATATGAAAGTAATAGGCAATCCTGATGACTTGAAACAAATAATCCATCTTGGAAATCAACTATATAGCAGTTTGTCACAGTTATCAAGACAGTAATTTTTACTGCTAACAGATTTACCATCAATGCTTACAGTACTCGAGGAAGATTACCAGCTAGAATACAGTGAAAGTTATGCTGGTAATGTCCATGGTGAGCCTACCATTGAGGGATATCAATACTGTATGGGCCTGGAAAGAGCTTTTTGAGTCATTGATATCAGAATGACATAGGTCATTTATTTTAACAGTTTAATGTATTGCCATGGGTATTGGTAACTGTGCTGATAATGGCCATTTCAAAGTGTGTGAATCACATGCTGGAGATCATGTTTCTTGTAAAAGTCACACTCAAGGGAAATATGTTTAATTAGATAAATCATCTACACACACCATAGTGCATCACTCTCAAAGTTTATATGGAGCAACTGATCTGTATAAACTAAAAGGTTTACAAATTACAAAATATTATGTGGCAATAAGCAACAATGTAAGAGAGGTATTAAAGAGATCATTGGGTCAACGTAAGTGTTACAAAGACCACTGTTTTGTAGTAATTCTTTATTGTATGTTACTCGATCATTTCACCTTGTAGTTACTGGAACTCAAATGCCATAGATGCAATCATTGAAAATGGATCTCAGCTTAACACTATGAATACAATACACAGTAAGCACTATTTAACATCTGTTACCCTGCCGGACAGTGTTACAATTTTTGGCACTAACATAAATGTACACATTAATGAAGTAAGTCATGGAGAATTAAGTAATTGAACCGAGAGCAGAATATTTCTAGAGACCTTGATTTTAAGGAACCACTCTAGGAAAACAGGCTTTTTAATGTGGATTTCAAGTTACTGTATAGCTTGTATTTATCTACAAAATACAAAATTAGAGCAATTGTTTTCTCTTCTGACATTTGAAGACAGTCATTCACCTGCAATGAAACAGACAAAGACAAAACACATTTGTGGTGTGAATAATCTAGTAGAGGAAATTAGTGATGTTGTTCAAAATAAAGAGGAATAACAGAGTATGGAATATGATACACAATTTACTTGCTGTTCATGTAGAATTACTGAAATTGAAAGGAAATGCATCTTGAGAAAACACAGAAAAAACATGTATAACAGCATGGAACCTGTTGCCTAAAAAAGGTTTCTAGAAGGCATTAAAAGAAAATATTCAACTATGGATGCTAGGAAGAAGAAAGAATAACTTTCCCAATGCAATGAGAAATTAGTGAAAGCCAGATCAGTGGAATTGTGTATTAACCAGTTTAAGAGGAAAATGAGAGAAAGCCCTTGTGTTATAGGTACTGTCTGTAATCAAATACTTTATAAGAAATCAGTAATAACATGCATAAACAAGAAGTACCCTTGCTAATCATATTTCAATATTCAACAATTGTTTGATGGGAAACAGTATATATGCAACACATGTCATTTAAAGGTCATAAAAGGAAAATTACCATGTCAGGCTGTCGTGAATAATATGTATGTGGATGAAATACCCACAAAACTATCCTCACTAGAAAAAATAGAATAAATACTAATAGCTCAACGAATAGTATTTGAGAAGATTGTGGTAATGCCTGAAGGACAATAGAGAAAAATTAAAGGTGCCATTTGCAGTGTACCTGTAGAATGTGATCAGACATGTAATCGACTCCTTTGTCCACCTGACAGATGTGGTATAATAATGCTTTAGTTACAATCCAGTGGACATGCTTATTTTCAAGCATTACTACCAGAGTTAATACAGAAAGCTCTGAACTGGCTCAAAGTACATAATCCATTGTACGAAGATATAAAGTAGTTGATATTAACAATATTGATAGCAACCTCACAGCTTTACAAAATGATGCAGATGATAATGATAAACATCAACAAGCTACATCAAACAATGTAACTAGACAGTGATCCTACTTTGGAGTATGATGCAAGAGAAAATGATAAATTAAATAGTAATGAAGAAGAAATTGATGACCCCTTAAATGAATGTAGAGCCCCAGTATGCGAGATATACTTAGGGTCAATTATACCAAACTAACCAGTGGTGAATGCTCAAGTAAATGCTCGAAACGAAGCCCGAGTGAACGCCCCTCGAGTGTCTAGTTATTCATGAAAACATAACTTGAATTTGAATAGTAAACACTTTCATAATTTACATCAACGGTCCAATCAGTACAACTGTATACTCTAGGGTACTGCTTTTGGTATGATTTATCAAGAGTGGAAGAAACGAAAACTCTTATATTAAATGTTGGCTATAATCCTTTTTTCCAATACGTGTTCCTTATCTAGATCCATGACTTGCTCGATCTCCACGATCGATGTTTCTGCGTTCCACTCTTAGGTGTACAAATTCTCCTGCGTTTGACGTTCATAGACTTTCGGACTAATGCATTGAACTGATTAGATTATAACAAGACTAAGAAGACAATATAACGTCGTATATCATGGCCTATTTATCAACTGTTTCTAGTCGAAAATGAACGGAGGAGTTGGTTGTGTCTGATCAGAGTAAATGTGTAACTCAGTGAAGAACCGAAGAGCATAAGGTACAATGTACGTGATTTTGCATTTGATTTGCGCGTTTATTTTTTCATTTATCAATATATTTTACAACATGATTTTTTTTAAAAAAAGCGCAGTCTGAGGAAAGTATAATTTTGATTTAAATAAAAACGGATGGACAGACCAAGCTGCGGAACAATGCTAGTGGCACTAAGTCAATCGATAAGAGGTTGTAAATAAATTGCGTATCACGTGATAATAGTGAGCAGATGATTTGCGAATTGTCTGGTTGTCAACATTGCGCCGCCTCGTTGTTCAGGCTGGCTGCTTATGGAAGTGTTATGTCTTTCTCTTACAAACTTGAGGAAAAAAGAGATACTATAACATGAAGAAGTAACTATTTTGGTTCGATCTGCCGAGCAATCGAACCAGAATTTGTTACTGCACGTTCTGTGTCAAGCGCCATCTGCGTGCTACGGTAAGAAACGTTCTCTTGAGTTCCGGGTGCGATGCACAGTTTTCACTGTGTTGATTAATAGACGTTAGTTCGAGGAATTAGTTAGTATTATGCATTACGTACCAATAAGACTTAGAGGCGGTCATCAATCGAGCTGAATAGAACGGCTACTTCGAATGCACGAAGAGCAGCTTGCCCAGCTAATGCAATTTTCAGCACTTAGCTATGTAAGTTAAAAGCATACTAGCTCAATTTTGTCGATGAAATAATTCGTGGTAAAATTTCCGCACAGCCCTATACTCATCATGCATTCAGTTCTTGGATAGATGAGACAACGACAAAAGCAATACATTGCCATCGGAATAACAGATTTGTTTTACCTTAGTGCGGAGCTGTGCGGAAATTTTACCCAATTGGTTTTGGGTCAAATTTCCGCACAGCCCCATACCGCATTATGCATTCAGTTCTTGATCAGAGAAAACAATGAAGAAAACAATACATTTCCATTGGGAAAACAGATTTGTTTTACAATAGTATGGGGCTGTGCGGAAACTTTACCTCGTTTTGTGTGTTGGTCGATCGCCGAGGGACCGGTATGAAGCGCAAAGCTAATTGTGAATGTTAACAGCAGACTAAAGCGGCTGATACAATATGGCGGTTCGACATAAGCGACATGAATTCGACCCAACATTTGCACGAATCCCTGATTTTAAAAGTCTCGAAATGGATGAATAGGTTCACAGTTTGGATCTGGATAATAATGAAAAAAAAAACAGATCATTGGCGTTGGAGCCACTGAAGAGCAAACACTGTTTGGGTAGTTCACGCTTGAGTAATTTCAATCATCCTTTGGCGGTCAAACGCGATTAAGGTGCTCAACTGGCGTGTCGATGTCGAAATTTTGGTGTATTTTATCATGTTAAAACATTATTTTGAATTATTGGGAGTTTCTCTTGACTCGACGTAGGGTTAGCTGATCAGTATTGCATTTAACTGGAATTAAAGATGTGAATTTTTTATTTATCTCTTAACAATTGATTACGGGTTTTTCCCTAATGTCACCTAAATTTTAGATTCGGCCTCATCTCACAAAATGGGAAGTGAAAGCTTGAAGATCCCGGGAGGTAGTCCTTTGTAGATAAAACAAGTAATCCTCTTCAAAACAAATAAAACAAAAAACCCAAAGATAGTCACGTACTTTCAAAATCATGCCTGAATGCGTTACTCCTGAATTTAAATAACCGTGACATTGCTGACGCTGGCACGAATATACGTGTTTGAACAGGCTGACAGAGGTGAGCTGGTGGTCTTGGAAACTACAGACGTAAGCTTTTCGTTTTCGAATTTTACTTTCCCGATCCGGTAAGATCCTTAAAAAAACACACAGCTCTGTTTGGTAGACAAATTAGTGTCACTGAGTTAACTTTGCATCACTGATGCTAATAGTTGCCTCTGTCACATCGTAGGTTGTTAGTAATCACGGAGCTCTGGTGGAAAGCTGAATCATCGCGTCCAGCTTAAAACTAATGCACAGGCTGGAAGGTAAGAAATTTGTGTTTGTGTTTTCTAGTGAGAGAGCATCAGAATAATCAGTCACATTTGGGCAATTTCTAGGATAAAAGTATAGTTCATAGTTTCGAAGACAAGCGCAAATTGATCGATGCGTTGTTTCTGCCCACAAGCGGTAACACAAATGTGACGAGCAGCTGAGTCTATCAAAAAGTTGCCTACCCCTCCACCGACGAAAGCAGATTATATTCTTCATTTAAGTCATTACCAATGATTTCAAATTTTGCGATGAGGTAATGGGCTTAGAGTCGAAACTTCAAGCTTTTGTTCTCTTAAGAGTCTCTTAACAGTCAATTATTCATCACTTTACGGGTTTATTTGGAACTAGCGCCCAGTTGGCTTGTTAGTTCAGGTTAGTTCAGTTGGTTGATCGGTGCACCGGTATCGCCAGAGGTCATGGGTTCAAAATCCTGTACAGGCCTGAATATTTTTCAGGCCTTGTGTTCACTACTGCTTGAGAGGCTGTCCGCGTAAGAACCGAACGCTCGAATTTCGGCGGATCACAGAATTCCTTGAAATTTTTACTGTGAGATGATTAGTTTACTTTATCTGTAAAAATCGCATTTATTTGGCTCGTGGTGCTATTACGCCGAAATTTAGAAACGATATGCAAGGATGGTCCATGACATAGAAAATTGTTTATTTCAGAGTCAATTTTAAGCTTTTCGCTGAAAGCTCTATAACTTGACTCATTTGATCAAATGTCACAAAACCGACATATTGTATAATTTTACGTTTTTTCTATCGATTGATAGCAAAATATCTAAAATCTGACTCAATAATTGTGAATTACGCTGTTTCAAAAATACCACACAGACAGCCCATTTCAAATTTGAGCTAGCGTGCTGTTGTTCCAAGAAGCTTTTCTCAAAAGTATAACGGAATCTGGAGTTTTTACCACTATCCGTGTTTAGCACTAGGACTAGTGTTTCAAAAACAAGAAAATAATATTTGGGAACTAGTCTTTTCGAGCTGCAGGAGCTCGATAAACCTTGCTAACATTCCATGGTCAAAGTGCGCATGACTTAATTTATGCATATTTGTGATTACTTCCTTCCTCATTCAAAATCAATATCTGAAGAAGTGACCATTTTGAAAACTAGCTCAGCTTTTTGTTGAGGCGAGGAATCCCTAAATTCATCAAAACTTGCCTCAAAATTAAAAATTACGAAGGTACAAAGGAACGTCTTCTGCGTAACATTATGCTAAATTGTCTCAAGCAGACGTGTAAAAGACATGTTGACAAAATTCCATCCAGTTAGTCCTGACCAGTCTTATGCTGTAAAACATAAATTAAAATGCTGTCATTTACAGCTTTAGAAACGTTCGTTTAAACGGTGTAATCATGAAGACAACTACATGTCTATCTGAGCTACGAGAATGCTGATTCCAATCATATGTCACGCGGGAATGTCACGGATCATCGAACACAGTTTTTAAGTGGTCGAAATAAATGGTTAACGACATGGGCGATAAATTACCTTTTTCACTGTAATTAATCTACTAAAATTACCTTGCTATGCACCGAAAGTGTAACTCCATTGAAAACATATCCGTTTTTTTTCGTTTTTTTGTCTTTTTGTTTGCTTTTCTTTTAATTGAGCTAATTTCAAACAATGTACTATGCAAATGTTATATTCAACACGTCTAAAAGACTTACATTGCGACGGGGATAATTGAAAATTCTTATGGAGAAGATTCGCACCATTTGCCATGAAGAATAGCCGCATTGTGTTTGAAATATTAGCAAGGGCTGGTTTGTTGGAGATCGCTGAGGACAAATACAAAAGATGATGGTTTGTTCAGCTCATCGTCATGAGCTAGGAAAGTACTGGCAGGCGCCGAAAACTTGTCAATAGGGACCTTACGATCCGACAACGGCGACGGCGACGGCAACGTGAGATGTCTGGGTCGAGCGGGGCCACGTCGTGTTGGCGTTCCCGCCAAAATTGAGATTACGAATTTTACGAGCGAGAACGTTGACGACGGTCATTGATGTTTATCGTGTTTAAGTCAACGAAAGTTTTTAAGAAAGCCATGCCAAAGTTCCGTGACACTATTCTCCTGGCTCATGCTTCCCGTTTGATTAACGCTGAGCCAGTGAGTTCCATGTAAAATAAGGTTAATCTACGATTATAAATGAAAATTAGCTCAATGAAAGTATTTATACACTTTGCATCGGTCGAATCTAGTACCGCTGCCGACAAAATCCCTCTACTATTTCCTAGTAAACCCAAAATAAAATTAAGCTTAATTGTTCTCTTTTTTTGATCGAGAAAAAAGTTGGAAGGTAAGTGATAAGAAAGCTCAGTGATAGCGAGTGAAGTACAATCACAAACAAATACAAAGCAAAATAAGTCAAATCTCTCTCCATTCAGTTTGTGGTCGTATACAAAAGACTCCACGCTCTGTTCGTTTCGGATATTTCAAAAAAACTAGTATTCTTTAAATTTAGTCGCAAAGTCTCGTTTTTACCTTGATTCATTTGCCATAGTTGGGTTTTAATTTCCACGTTTTCGCAAAACGTCAAACAAGGCTTCTAGACGTCCGCGCGTGAAGGGACATCGCCGTCTCAGAAATATACTCATGCGCAGTACGTAACCGGAAGTAAAAAAGTCCCACGTCGCCGTCGCCGTTGTGGGATCGTAAGGTCCCTAATATCATGGGAGACACCGTGCCTGTTGGTTCGCGTAAGTAAAAATTAAACTATTTTCAAGCCGTTTTTACTAATCTGGAAATCGGAGAAGAGAAACGCTCCTTGTAAGGCTTGGTTTTAGCCGTTGCGGACAAAGCGTAGATTTCAATGGATTTCACTTTTATCACGTACTGTTGTCGATCTCATCACTTTGTATTCGTCATGACATTTTACAAGCAAGTGAGTCAAGAACACAACTTACTTTGGCTTATATTAGAAGTTAAGTGTAGAGCAAGAAAAGAAACAGAGGTTTTTATTGTTGCTGAAGTCTTTCAAGAGGAGAAACTGGGTTGTTACTTAGAGGTCCCCCGAAAAGAGGGTGTGGTTGGGGTAGGGGGAAAAAGCAGATGGATATGACTGGGTGTGGATCTTACTCTCCCGGCCTTAATTTTGTTCCGATCCCAGTGTCCGATCCTAGTTTTAATATTCCTAGTGTTGATTTTTCCTGTATAAAAATTACAAATCCATTGTCGATTTGACAGAAATCGTTTATGTGTGAATTACTAGCAATCTGCACAGACTGCAGAAAGATACACAGCAAGGGCATTTCCCGAAAAAAGGATTGGGTGTACCCTGAGGAACATAGACAACATGTGTGACCTCAAAGGTGTGTTTTAGAAACGATCTGTTTCTTTGTTCGTTGAATTGTTTACTTGATTTTTTACAGACCTGCTAGAAAAAAAAAGACTGGACTAAAGAGACTGGTATCGAAACTACAAGCCGCATGGCCCCTTCGACTCCCTTTCCAGATGTAGCTCCAACTACATCTGGCTGGACTCCAAGATCAGATGAGGTCTCTGTTTTGACACTTTTGGTTACCAACGTATTTGAAGCCTACAACACAACAATGGACACACAAGCGTAACAACAACCTCTCCCGCCGACTCAAATGAGTGTATATTTTAAAGTCCTATTGAAAATCATGCGATGTAAACGAATCTCTCCGAATTGTTTACTCATAATGACCGAATATAATCACGTCTAAGGGGCCCCTTTAAATTTAAAAATACAAGTGGACATATCCAAAAATTAAACCGCTTGAAGGTAATAGTCAAAACGAAAAGAGAAATCTTAATTTACAAGACTCTAAGCAGCCACTTAATTTGTACTGTTCATGTATACCATTTTTTGTTTACTACTTTGTTGTACCACTGAAAAAAATGGCATTACAAGGTGCTTGCCGGTAATCGACATCTTTGGTAACTATGTCTTTAACAAAGTTACAGTTTTCATTACATAATAAGGTAAATTTTAGTATAAGTTACCACAAAGATGGAATAGTATCACTTTAGACGTCAACCATTTCTTTCGATAACTGTAATGACGCAGTGTTCATGTGTTCGATGTTGTTGAAAATGGGTCCGTGACATTCTAAATGTCAAAAGTATTGCCACGTGACGTGACTGAAATCAACATCTTCAAGCTCGATAAACTCGAAGTTGTCTTCGTCATGACTTATTATAAATAATACATATTATAAGTAACCAGAGCATTTCAGTTTTTTTTTACAGCATAAGACTGGTCAAGAGTAACTGGATGGAATTTTGTCAACATGTTTTTTACATGTCCGCCAAGGCAATTTAGCATAATGTTACGCAGAAGACGTTCCTTTATACCTTCCTAATTTTTAATTTTGAGGCACGTTTTGATGAATTTATGGATGCGCACTTTGACCATGGAATGTTAGCAAAGTTTATCGAGCCCCTGCAGCTCGAAAAGACTATTCCCTAAAAATGTTTTTCTTGTTTCTAAAACACCAGCCTTAGTGCTACACACGGATAGTTGTCAGGACTCCAGATCCCATTATACTTTTGAGAAAAGCTCTTGGAACAACAGCACGCTAGCTCAAATTTGAAATGGGCTGTCTGTGTGGTATTTTTGAAACCGCGTAATTCTCAATCATTGAGTCAGATTTTAGATATTTTGCCATCAATCAATAGAAGAAACGTAAAATTATACAATATGTCAGTATTTTGTCATTTGATCAAATGCGTCAAATTATAGAGCTTTTAGCGAAAAGCTTAAAATTGACTCTAAAATAAACAATTTTCTATGTCATGGACCGTCCTTGCATATCGTCGCTAAATTTCGGCAAAATAGCACCACGAGCCAAATAAATACAATTTTTGCCAATAAAATTGACTAATCATCTCACAGTAAAAATTTCAAGGAATTCTGTGATCCGCTGAAATTCGAGTGGTCGGTTCCTACGCGGACCGCCCCCTAAGTGGTGTTCCTAACTGCGAAGATCGCTTCCATATTCATTTCTTGTTTCTATTTCTGTTGCGGAAAGGTTTCCATATCACCTACAGTATTTTGAAATAAAGCCGCATATTCCCAAAAGCATCTTAATTTTTTCGTCGTTGTTTTCTGTTAGCCAAGAACTGCATTCATAATAGAGGATAAGCTTAGACGAAAATTCCGCCAATGTAAAGCTGTTTAAACCGGCGTAACACTCGCTACTTTTGACGAATTAAATACTTCCCTTCTTTCACAGATGACTGAACCCTTTGAATTACAAAGCGGTCCGATGATGGACAAGAAGTTTGGCAAAACAAGCCCCATGACTACCATTGTCAGCTGGCTTACAGATCTTCGTAGTCAAGCTATGAGATCCTTCTTGCCCTCAAGAAGAGGTAAATCTAAAAGTGAGTAATAAACTTACCATACGGTCGTACAGCGGGTGGAGTGAGGAGGTTTCGCTTTGTTTTTTTCGAGACGAATTTAACTCAACGCCGGAAATCAATTATGTTTTAAAGTTTACAAGCTACACATATTGACTAAACGTTTTGTGGAAATTAATTTTTATTTATGGCTTTTTGTAATATCACCAAGCAAGAAGAACCCGCGTATGATGTGGCACTTTGTTGAGACTTTGAAATATCACGAAATTTATCATATACAAAATAATCAAATAGGAAGATATAAAAGGCCGCTTAATTACACGAGTTCTAACCCAAACCGCGGTTTTTACGCAAGCAGTGAGTCTCAGAGATTCTCTTTAATAGCGTTGATTTGATTTAAAAAATCTCCTCCCTCTATTAGTTTTCGGCTCTTTTGACACTGTTCGCAAAGATAAATGTTCAGATAAAAGTTTCAACCACTAAACTTTCCGTAAATATTTTACATTCAAACTTGTAGGAAATAGTGGTTTCGCCCAAAAAAGATGTGGAGAGGCGAAAAAGAAGAGAGTCTAGTGTACTTGATTCCATTGCAAAACGCCAGCTTTCTCACTTGCGCACATTCAAGAAATCTTATCTGACGCTTTATAGCGGAGCTTGCGATTATGCATAATAGTGGTAACCCATCAAACCAAAAAAATTTGGACTTACGACCGTACGTCCGTACGTCCGTACGTACAAGGTGCTACTTTTAGTATGCGCGGCCAACTGTACCGCGGGCACGTCAACGCCATCGGAGCTCGTAGCGCGCGCAGCGTAGCCACATAATTATACGAAATAGTAGAAACCCATCAAGCCAAAAAAATTAGGACTTTCGACCGTACAACCGCACGTACAAGGTGCTACTTTTAGCATGCGCGGCCAACGGTACTCAGGGCGTGAAACTGCGCCAAATACAGGCGCCAATGCGACTAAATCTTTCAGTTAGGCGACCAAATCCTACAAAAATTAGTCGCCCAATTGGCGACTAGAATGCGTCATCATAACCTTACCTAGAGTTATAGTGAATTGAAAGGAATTGCAAAGATAAATCCGCGGCAAACTTCCTCGTTAAGTTTATGTCCAAATCGAAGCACATGCATCTCGATCGATAACTAGACGCAATCTTTGGTTAAGGTGAGCTTGAACTTTGTATATCATCCATTCTAGTGTCCACTTTGTAGCACGTTAAAGATATTTTTCCTAACTTAATTTTGGAACGTCTATCTAGAACGCTGACAGTGTAAAAAAAAAGGGGTTTTGTTTGTCTTTAAAAATGGCGACGAACTTTTTTTGAATTGGTTACCACTTTGAAAAATTTAGGAGCCAAGTGGCTTTCAGAAAAAGAAAATTAATTTCACGCCCTGGTACCGCGGGTACGTCAGCGCCATAGCTTTACTCTTGTTCAACGGACATTTGAGCGTAACGTGTGTGCAACACTTGTAAATAGCTGAGGAGACCCTGGGTTCGAGATTAATTTACATTTTCTTGTTGCATATTGTTGGGAAAACTTTTTAACGGTTTGCACAATTTTCTTTCCTGTTTTTGAAAATTTTCAACCACTCGCTGCAAGCTTTTTCATGAAGACCCCCAAAAATTGCCTATTGACCTAAACATTTAACCCTGTAGCATCTATAATAGAACCAGTTCTCTACACAGACACGGAGAAGTAGCGAATGAAAATCCATTAATATACGTAAGTTATCCATAGTAGGGGCTTTAGTTTTGTTGACGAGATGTGCGGGAAAAAAATGCGAGCTCCGCTTTTAAGCTTGGCTAAATCTATATATTAGAAACATAATAATATTTTTATTTCTTCTCGAAAATCTCTTCGTAGTGGAGGCTGAGACGAACGGTGGGAAAAAGAAACGACAGACAGAGATAAAAACCAAAGCTATACATAGAAATCAGAAAATCCAACCACATTTGGCCTGCGCTACATCAGATACAGTCCAGCGATTAACCCTCATAAGGGTTCCTTCGCAAGTCTCGGAAAATGTTGTTCGGGTACTCAACGAAGCCATCTTGTACCACCAAGGTGACAACATTGTTAGTGCCCGGAGAAGTTTAACAAATCTTTCCCGATTATTGTTAATGAATAAGGCGCAATGTTTTGACTTTCCGTCAAAATATGGCTTAGAGGTCCTACATCGAGGAAGACAACTCTTTCTTGAGAAGGGTGTGAGTTGCTCGATAAAACACGGGACTTTACTTTTGGACTCAAGTACGAGTGGAGCGCAGTTTTACTCTGGATTACTAAACGTCATGGGAGCATTTGCATTGTTGATTTCCGAATTTGAAATTGCTAGAGGAACTTATGACCGGCTGATCGATCTGCATCATCAATCAAATACAACTAGTCGTTCACATGACCTTGCTGCTGCCTACAACAACAAGGGGTGTGTTCACCTGATCATGGGCGATTTGCTCGATGCACATAAAGCGTTTGAAACTTCTCTTAGGAGCCTTGGTAACTCGAACGGGTCTTTAAATGGTACAAAAGTTTTCGCCGTAAAGAGCAACATGAGCCGACTAAATCTGGTTTTCAGAAAGTATCGTCAAGCCTTTGAGCAACAGGAGAAATTAGTAGAGAGTTGCAAAGCTACAGAAATGAAGAATATACCATATCCATTTGAAGCAGTATTCACAGTAATGAATAATCAAGCAGTGTTGCATACTATTCTGGGCAATTTTAACCAAGCAGAACAAGCGTTGTGGTGGTTGATATCTTATTGCAAAGAAATGAATAGAGAGGATTCTGTGTATCTTGTCACCTTCATTCGCTTGCATCTGTCTGAAGTACTGCTCCTTCACGGAAAATTCAAAGAGGCTGATGAAGTATTCAGTATTGAGAACTTGAATTCACTCGATGACATTGTGAACAGGTTTGGAAACCTTTACATGAATGTAAGAATCGAGGCACTTGAGAAGTTACTAGAGCTCTACATCCGTAGAGGAAAAGTCAAAGCTGCCCTTGGGCTCTTGCAAACGACTGTGAAAATCCTGAAAACTGTTTTTGGACCCGACCATTTTAATATTGCTTCCTTGTTGTACAAACAAGGTACGATTTTGAGTCTCGCGGGGGATTTTTCCAGCGCCACGGAAAAGTTCAAAAGTTCTGTTGAAATCTTGGGAAAAATATTTGGCTTTAAGAATTTTCTCCTCCTTAAGTGCTACATGTCTCTTGGTGATATGACATCGAGAATGAATCAAGAAGAAGAGTCCTACCTTTACTTTCAAAGAGCCACTGAGAACATAGAGGCCATCTACCAAGTGTCATTTGTGAATGAGTTGTCAGTGAAGTACACAGAAATCACCCAAGGTTTCAAAACCTTTCAAAGACAGAGTGTGTTTGATGATAGAATTGAAGGTCTTGTCGCAGAGTACGGGCAAGGAATGGCCTTTTTGTTAAACCACTTCAGCAATGGTCAATTAAGAAAATTCAGAGCTGATCGAAAACCTGTCACTGTGAAGAAAATGGGTGATCAGTATTCCGAGTCGATGTCGATGGTCTCTTTCAAATACTCATCCGATTTCATTAAGACTGGGCTAAAGCTTTTCCGTCTTGGAATGATAAAGGAAGCTGCCTTTTTTTTCCAATACGCAGAGTTGCATTGCGGCGTACGTGTATTCAAAGGTTACTTGGGTGTTGCCCGCCTACACAGCATATTCCTGAAGGAAAAATTTAGATGTCAAGGGACACTAAAGCATGACCATCGTTTTAGAAACTTTTTGGAAGACCTAAGCAGCGTCATAGAAGCAAGCGGTGCTCAGAGTATCGTCGAAAGAATTGATGGAGTTGCGACAACGATAGAGTTTGACTATCAGCGAAACCTGAGGCCTGTGTTGATTTTACTTCTTTTGTTCTCTATAGAACTGAAAATGTTTGAAACGACTTTTGTAGCGTACGATTTATATTCAAAACTTTTTCAAAACGAGGGCAGTTTTCCATACTTTCTTCTTGATGGAATTCAAGTGTATGCCTCAAAATCCATAATCACCTGTAATGGAGAGACTGCTGTTCAAGACATCCTTATTTCCTCTCAAATTGGCCCGAAAGAGAGTGACGCGGAAAACGCTTCTATTGACACGCCGTTATTTCAAAGTTTGGCTTACAAGGAGAATACAACCGAAAATGCTTTCTTGGTTGCTTGCAGAACACCTTTCCTTCTAGATATCGAAGACCTCGATACTGTGAAAGGAAAGATCTCACGTGCAGTTCAAGAGTGTTTTCAAATGAAGTGCATGGAAGCTGAAGCCAAAGGCGTCGCGGCTAAGGTTATGGTGGATTTGACTCCAACGACAAAATGTGGCCTCCAAGACATGTTGTCTATGGGTAGTCGAATAGAACTGTTACCTCTCTGTTTATCAGAACATCCAAACAATGGTGTAACGGATAAAGAGACTATCTTTGAGATAGACACTTCGATGTACCAGAAGATTACAGAAGTGACCTTCGAAGATGAGCAAACAAGCTGCTTCATGTTCCAAAAATTTGCTCTACAACTTCTTCAGCAGAGTGATCCAGGAAGAATCTCATCGATATCGCTACCAACTCACAGCTTTTCCTTGACAGTTCTCCATCCGAAAAAGGCAAGGTTTATTATGTCACGCAGTGGAAAATTAGTCACGCAAGAGATCCAGTTCGTAACAACAAGAACAACAAAAACCGACTTGGCAGACTCGAACAGTGCACTTCAGGCTGGCGTTTCTGATACACTCTCTTGGACAGAAATTCGTCAGACGGTAGAGAAGTATGGAGTGCCCTGCCGAGAAAGAACTTCATCGGAGGCTTCTTTGGATCAGTCAGTCACACTCTGTGAAACCAGTGACACCTCGAATCATGAGTGGAAATGGACTAAGAGGTCGTCTCAAGTCTACAAAGGAGAAACTGTGAGTAAATTTACTTTACGTCGAGATATTATTGTTTTAGGCTTGCTTTATGTGACTCTGTGACAACCTGTGTAAACAACCGCCCGTATAGTCTTTCAAGGTCAAGGTCTGTCAGTGTTGGACTTACATGTGGTTATTTCAGAACAATCTCCTTTCATCTCTTCAGTAATGTTGATTTTCTCTTTATTTTTTGCAAGATTGCAACTTTCAACGTTGACAGTAGAACAATATTGCGTTTTAATTTCCTTGCAGTAAAAGGAGAATAATTGTTACTCCACATTCTCCTTACGGTTTGATGATTCCCAATATGTTTAGGGTTGCCTCGGTTGTTGGTCGATGTTCCTCCTTTATCCTCCTTTAAACGTCTCATTCTTTTGCCGGTTTCGGCTACACTGAGAAAGTATGTCGGTAACTGTGTGTATTTGAGTAGGGAGTGGTTCTTGATCGTGATTGTCGAGTTTGTAGAGAAAATGGGCCTGGAGAGTTAATAAATATGAAATGGCATTAAACAGGAACTTTAAGTGACTCTATCATTCAAAAAACAGACTTTTTTACCATCATTTCGCCAACGATTTGCGGATAACTGGTTCAAACGGCAATGGCAATTCAAGGATTTTAAGCTAGAAAAACTTCAAACTCTAGTAAACTGGAAAAGCCCGGATTTTGCGCTTGTTTAAGGGTCGCTAAGGAGATGCGATACAATCGAATTAAGAAGTCAGATAGGACTCTATAGTGAAATTCACGACGAATTATCATTGTATGAGAGATAATCATAGTTCCCAAACATATTTTAGAGCCAAGTTGGTCGATTGGATTATTGCAAAAGTAATTTAAGTAGACTGCCGAACAGTGTCGCGGCACCAGTTAATCTCAGTGAATTGGAAAATACTCTAAGGCTGGTGAATCTCAGGGAAGCAGATATGATACGAGACAACGAAGAGGCAGATACTGTCGTTAAAGGAAAGAATTAAATGGTTATCTCTCTTCCTTAAACGCCAGAGGCGAGCCACTGAAGAGAACACACACTACCACGGCATTAATGCTTCCCTTCGTTCTCACAACCTTTGCAACTATTGTGGCACTTCGTACAGCAGCAATGCCGTCGAAATATCCCAGGAACTTCCCCATTTATTCCACTGTTCTGCACACTGATTTTCTGAACTCGTGACAGAAGGATAAATCGAAGTTCAACAGTTTTCTCTGTTCCAAATTCCATACAGTAACCTGCCAATTTCTCCTTGTTGGTCTTGTCTTTTACGAACACGGTAAGTCGACTTAGATCCTCCGACAGGCTCAGTACATTTCCATCCCATAACTCTGGCACTGGCTGGCGAAGTTTTTCTCTGATGTTTTTTTACAAGAGGAGCGTAAGACTGTGTAATCGACCCCAGTCAAGAAATTCATTATTTGGCGGGCACCAGGACTTCTCTTTGCGGAATGTTATCTCCTCTAACGCTTCAGTTACTCGCTCTGTGGTAAACGCAGCCTACGTCCTCTTAACGCCTTCATCCATGCTTTCGATTACTTTGAAAGTTTATAACTACTTTCCAGGGCTGTCCTTGCTGCGTTGAAATTGATTTACACCTTCTTGAAAGGCTCTCCCTGTAGCGCATTCCCTATAATTTTGTGTTTGCCATTCTGTAAAGAAGGACAAACCGAACCTGTCTGAGAATTATAAGCCTATAAGAAGACTTATCAACGCAAAATTACTGCTTTTGTGAGACCAAAGATTGCTGAAGTTTACTCAAACAGCATCAGCTAATACTATGAGGGGCTGCGTTCGTGAAATTGATACTTGATACTTGATACTAATTGAAAGTGATACTTAATTCATTTCCTGTTGTGCGACCAGAGGGAGCCTTATCTAAAACTTACATAGTGTTTGACGAAAGTGATGGTAACTGAAGAAGCGAGATGGAAATTGATCCCCCTCAACCCCTCTCCTCCCCCCCCCCCTCCTTTATACCGCACTTTGGTGGAGCACACGTAGAGATGATTACGGCAGCGAAATGAACGAGGTACGCGATTTAAAGCAACGCTGATATTATCGACGAAGTGTTGAGGACAGATATTACGCCTTCTAGACTCAATTTCACTAACATATCAACCTGTGAACCCAGTGGATGATATACCGATCTTACCAAACCACTCCTAAGGGGACAGTTCGCGCCCGAATTGTTGGGCTACAAGCCCTCAAACCCAAAGAAGATATTGAGGAGAGCTCATGGCATAATTGGTATTGTTAGATTCGGATGTGGCTATTAGGACTCAAGATCACCAGAACTAGGATGAGACTTGTATTTTGCAGACGTAGAGTGTGTAATTTTGCGAAACACATCGCAATGACGCTGGTTTCTTGATCGAA
This sequence comes from Pocillopora verrucosa, assembly GCF_036669915.1. Taxonomy (NCBI): domain Eukaryota; kingdom Metazoa; phylum Cnidaria; class Anthozoa; order Scleractinia; family Pocilloporidae; genus Pocillopora; species Pocillopora verrucosa. Next base: position 5,248,995 of record NC_089321.1, read on the forward strand.
AATGCGAAATGTATCGCGGGATAGGCATGCACGAACTGCCAAAGTGTAGATTGCAAAATACTAATTTCTCCGACGAATTTTGTAACTACGCCTGTTGGAATCTTGAAAAGTTCCGATACAAAGAAGCGTAAAGAGATGTGGTTTCCGTTGGTTTAGGTGTAAAACCTATTCAATCTTCTCCCTTTTTGATATTAGTTAATTGATATTTGATATCAGTCATGCCTAAAGAATACTTTTCTTGGCATTTGAGGATGATGACAACAAGAATAATGGTTTCCCACGTTCCTTCAATACTTTCTTTAATTTTTTTCTTAAAAACTCAATTTAACATGCTAGAAAGGGGACTAACTTTACTCTCTGTAAAAAAGTGATCGACGTCACTATTTCTCACCTCACTAGCGAATCATGTTGAATTACGTGAAACAGTTCCTGTATACTAAGTGTTTACCTTCGGTTTGTTGACTCTTTCCAAAACGACTTTCTGCCTAGAATTTCATACTTATGCGGTTAAGATCAACCAAAACAAAAACAAGATCGATAATATAAAAATTATAAACGACCCATTGCATAGATTAGAAGAACACTGAAAAAGATAACTAGAGAGGAAATAACCCTTGAAGTTTGTTACAGAACAACAGAATAAATGGAGAATTCGAGGAAGAAAGGGCGTACCCAAGGTACCGCCCCCAAAAGAACAACCTGCCGTCTATATAAATGAACTGATTATAAATTCTGTGCCGAAGATGAAAAGTACAGGTTGTTTACACCCTAAGTCACCTTTCAGAAAGAGGTGTTAAACATGCGAAATTAAAAATTAAGCATTACTTTCTTGATCGGGAGTTTGACATGATATTAATCTAAAAACGAGCCTGAAAAGAACCGAAAGTATAGGAAGGAGGAGTTTCCAGGAAATTCCTGTGCGAGATTAACTTCTACCCGTTCAAATTACTCTCTTATTCATCAAGCGGATTATCATAATTGAAATATATCTTACCGCAAGATAATTGACATATTTCGCGGCAAGTTCCATATACCGTAGAAATTGAACACCTACTTTCATGTCAAATTCGCGATAGGAGAATATGCCATAATCGCTAACAACTTAATACAAACTTTTTTGGAGTTAAATGGACTATTTTCGCCTAGAAAGAAAAGATAATGATTCTACTTACAAAGTAAGACCGCCATCGAAATAGGAAATCATCAACTGTGTACAATATTTTTTAACTGAATAGCTTATGCTAATATGCTATTTCCATTCATATTTCCAACACTGAAATAAGTTACAAACACATATGAAGAAAATTCTTGCTAGATGCCGATTTTGTCTTTTAACAATATGCATGTTAAAAGCACTTCTCCAAAAATGACGTCCTCAAATAGGAACTCATTATTACTAAAAGGAATCCTCAAAATCACCAATGAAATTGTTCAGGTGGTAAGTAGTTAAGGCACTTGGAAGGCAATGCAACAAAAATTATTGCAGAAATCGCAGCCTGAAATTAATCATATTTCCGTCCTTTGTATAAAGCTGTATCTAAAAAATTTTAATTTTCAAATTAGAATTTACAAGTTGAAGAAAATTTGAGAAAATAGAAGCCGAGAAAAATTGTGAAGTATGGCTCTGTAGCTTAGTTGGTAGAAGCGTCCGACCGGGAGGCACGGGTTCGATTCCCGTCGGAGCCTTTATGACTCAGTTTTTCAGGCTTCGCTCATTTTAGTTCAAATTCTTTATTGGCGTTACATCGCACGGCTTGTAATCAACAACAGGTCAAAATATGATTTATACTTCAGCTGCTATTTCCATCGTAAAGTATTCGGTATGGAATGTTTGAATATTCTTAAACAAGAAGTCACATAGAAGAAGAGCAAACTTAAGCCTTATCATTGTCTCAAACGTATTCCAAATTGAGCCGGCTTGAATAATAGAATTATGGAAGTGTCATACCTATACTCGTCATACCCACTCTAATGAACACCGAAGAGACAAAAACTGCAATGCTTACATCATCTAATGATTAAACAAGGCCGTTGTTGATAATCAACAGGAATACAAGCGTTAAAAAGTTGATTTAAATCACATTCATATTTTTTCATATTTACCTCCTAACAGTGATGTGTTCTGCACAAACAAATTTAGTATTTACCATGCAAATAAAATTTATTTTCAGGTTGATACATCTGAATTGGAATACAGGCAACAACAAACAAGAGAGAAAGTTCTAGATTGTCTCAGGGCTGTCAGCCAGATATCACAACTGCTCTACAGCGTGGAGAGTCCATTGACTGACGATGACATCTGTTTGGCGGATTCTAGTCAATGTCATAATGCTCATGGAAGTCTAGACGACCAGGAATACCTTTCCAAGAGGCACGATGTAAGTTTTGTGGATCTGGGTGACGATGACACAAGATGTCTAACTGCTTCCTCTCAAAATCGGGAAGACCAGGAAAACACTTCACTTCAGCATCTGACAGAGAGTTCAGAAAGAAGCGAAAATAACGAGGGTCTTACATTGAACGCTCATGATTGTACCACTGTTGAGGTAAGCACGAGAAACCATGAGGAAGAATCCATGCTCAGAGCAGATCTTTGTGAGATGTTGGAGGGGAAACGTCTATTTGAAGAAGATAGAAAATCAAGACGCTCTTTAATGGCTGACCTACAAGAAAGCCTGAAGAAAAAGCAACTAAACTCCGAAAAAGACGATTCAATTCAATCAAACAGAGCAGAAGTAACTAATGTTTCAAAATTACAGTCAAGCCAAAATGGTAGCAGTTGTGGTAATTTGGAGGTTCTGCATCAAAACTTAGAGGCCCAGACACCAAGCGGAAACCCCATTTCCAGGAGTGTCAGAAATGAAAATAGCCAAAGAATTAGTTCACATGACGGCAAGACAGCAAAGGAAGAAGACAAACCGATCAAAATACATCAACTTCCACAATGTCCAGCCCTATACAACGTAAAAGATCCTAACGATTTAGAAATGCATCCAAAATGTAGACTTTCAGAGGAAGTAAGAGGCCGCTTGCCTAAAACAACGCTGGAAAAAGAATACTGCTTCACAGCTTCTAATGAAAACGACAACTCTTGCCTTTTGGAAAGAGAGACGTACATTACGAACGTAGAGACAGCGAGAAATGATATTCACGCAGGTCAGCAAAAAGCTATCAAAACCAACAGGGAGACCTCACCTAACCAAGAGGTACAAGGCACTATAGGAGTTGATCATGACGGGCAAAAACACACGAAGCCCAGCGGAAATAAATTTAAAAGTAGAAAACAGCTCCCTGAGGAAGAAAGTGAACGAAATGAGGTGGAAATCAGAGGAAATAAGGGCAATACACCGGAAAAGCAAGAAACTCCTTGTTCCGATTATGACGACAAGGCGACAGGGAAAACATTTGGCCCACTTACTGGAGACGTTTTACCAGATGCATCCATGAACAAAGATACCAGTGGAAGCCAAAAGAACTTGGTGGATCTTTTGAAAGAGACGGATGCTGTGGATGAGCTAAACCTAAAAGAGGAAAATGAAATGCATTCTGTGAAAAAAAGAGAACCAACCTATCCTTACGGACAGATACATTCCAAGTCAAAAGCCACCATTTCAATCCACAATGAAAGTACCACCAGATACTTGTGTCAAGGGGGTAATGTTGTCGCTTACGGCGAAAGCCACGAGGACCTCAACAAAAACGCTGTTGCTGTTGATGGATCAGTACTCGTACAAAATTATCACAAGGACATTCATGCCTCTGTTGTCATACCTAACCACGAGGTACAAGATGCTATAGGAGTTGATCAAAGACAAACGAAGCCTGGTGTAAATGAATTGGAAATTAGAGAACAACACCTTGTGGAAGACAGGGAACGAAGTGGGGTCGAAATCATGGGAAATAAATCCAATACGCCAGAAAAGCGTCCCGATAATGACGAGATGACCTCAGCGAGAATATTCAAGCCACTTCTTGAAGACGTTTTACTAGATGGATCCATGAACAAAAGTACTAGTGGAAGCCAAAAGAACGTGGTGGATCTTTTAAGAGAGACGGATGCTGTGGATGGGTCAAACCTAAAAGTGGAAAATGGAATGCATTCTGTGAAAAAAAGAGAACCAACCTATCCTTATGGACAGATACATTCCAAGTCAAGAGCCACCATCTCAAACCACAACGAAAGTACCACCATGTCCTTGTGTCAAGGGGGTGATGTTGTTGCTGACGGCGAAAGCCACGAGGACCTTAACAAAAACGCTGTTGTTGTTGATGGATCAGTACTCGAAAAAAACTGTTACAAAGATATTCATGCTATGGTAGGCATGCCTAACGACGAGGTACAAGATGCAATAGCAGTTGATCAAAGACAAACGAAGCCTGGTGTAAATAAATTGGAAATTAGAAAAGAACACCTTATGGAAGACAGGGAACGAAGTGGAGTGGAAATCATAGCAAACAAATCCAATACACCAGAAAAGGATGGCACTTCTTGTCCCGATTATGACGAGATGACAGCAGAAAGAATATTCGAGCCACTTTATGAAGACGTTTTACCTGATGGAACCAAGAACAAGGATACCGGTAGAAGTCAAAATAACGTGGTAGATCTTTTAAGAAAGACGGATGCTGTAGACGGGCCCAACCTAAAAGAAGAAAATGAAACGCGATCTTTGAAGCAAAGCGTAGGAGCAGTGAAGCTAATGGATCCTCACGGACAGATACATTTTAGGTCACAAGCCACCTTTTCAAACCGCCATGAAACCACCTCCGGATCGATGTGTCATGGGGGCAATGTTGTTGCTGACGGCGGAAGTCGTGAAGACCTTATCAATAATGTTGATACTGTAGATGGACCAGCACTCACACAAAATCTTCACAAGGACTTTCATAGCGACGAGAAGTTCAAAACCAGCGTAAAGTATGAAAGTGTAACTTTAGGTAGTGAAAACGAGTCTCATACAGATAGACATCCGCTTTGCGAATCAAGATATCCTCTTGAACCTAAGAGTAACTTCTTTCAGTCTTACTCGGGCAATGGAGGAGCAAGACCCAAACAAAGATTAACAGTCAACGCTAAAACCCCCTTACCTTGGCCCAGCATTAAAAATCCAATGTCAGCTAACTCTGACCTCGAAAGATTAATACCTGGCTTAGATCCTGTTTTTCTGGCACGTCACGTCAAAGAGAGTAGCCTACTGCTTCCGTTTCAAAATGGTGGCAACTATAATCATGCTTCATCAGACTGTCTGTGGCAAGAAGACTACGAACAGGAGTGCTTTTCATTTAATGCTCAGGACCAAGTCTTCAATAGCAAAGATCAAAAGTCATACGACAAGGAAGAGTTCATTCCACGCGATAAAGCCAATAGATGTGATAAGGTTATTCCTATAAATAACACCTTAGCGCCTTTATCGCCACCAAACGGAAAGGAAAAAGAAAGCTGGCATTTTCCATCAGAGTCCTGTAAAGATACGTTGCTGCGGAGTCAATGCTTTGCTGCGAGGACAAACGAGTCAAATCCAACATCGCTGCCAAAATCTTTTGAAGCTAATCGGGAGAAACTCTTCAGTAAGTGTGGATCGGCATGTGCTTACAATGACATGGCTTCAATGGCAAATGACTACTCCATCAGTGTGGGTAACTCACTATCAATGAGCGAGAACGAGCATTCATGGACAGAAAATTCATTGACCGCCAATTTTCGATACCTTCAAAACATAATGGCCAAAACTATCCGGCTTGTTGCCTTAAATGCTACGGGCGCGAGGGAAAATGATCCTGCAAACCAGACAGTCGAAAAGACAGGCATACAGGAAGAAACAGGCGATATGGGAGGAGCAGAAGCAGTCATAACACAACGAATTCATGAGACGAACACTCAAGGAGAATCTACCCCATCAAATGAAACGACTGTAGAAGCTGAGCAGCAACCCATGGCAATACCTGTACAAGAGAGTCCACGCCCTGTTTGCAGTCATTATCAACGGCGATGCTTGGTCCGGTTTCCCTGCTGTGGAAAGTTCTTCCCTTGCCACCGCTGCCACAACGAATCAGATTGTAGTGAGGATCAGGCAAGAGCAGTTAATGCCACACACATACGATGTACTATCTGCTATCACGAACAAGAGGTGAGATTTTTGTTTATGATCCTCTGCCTTTGCTTTCATGTTAAGATAAGGTATCTAGAGTAATAACACCTTACCCTGATACAGGCTAATCTCAAAAAAGAACAGCTGATAGACCCTAAAGTCTCGCACGAAAAAAAGATGCTATTACATCCTTGTTTCTTTCATTGTTTTCAGATCGACGAAAATGGCCAGAAATGTGGCGGCTGCAACGCAATCATGTCTGAGTATTTCTGCCCAACATGTCGCCATTATACCTCCGTGGATAAAAATCCCTTCCACTGCGAAAAATGTGGTATCTGTAGGTAAGATGATTAAGCCATTTTTGCATGACTTATGGACCTAAAAAATGAGAAAAATTAGAGATTTGGAGGATCTACAAGATATGGTCCTATCTCCGACTTGAGACAATTGGAGTATCACCTCAACCAATTGTGTAATATTTAGAAGCATACTGATACTTGGCTACAAAGTGGTATTTAATTGGAGGGGTTGGGAAGCAACACCTCTAACATTCTACGGAAATCTGCATGAGGTTCTGTTATTTTGACCAGTTTAGGCCGTTTAATACGATCGGCTACCAAACTTGCGCGAGTAAAAGTAACAAATTCGACTCCCTATTGCTAACTTTGAGTGTTTTGATAGAATCCATAGAGACAGGTCCTTCCACTGTGATGTTTGTAACGTATGCCTGGACAAACGTCTTGAAGGAAAACATAAGTGCAGACCTGATTCGGGACATGATGAATGCTGTATATGTCTCGAGGTGAGGTAGTTTTGCTCGATGGATGAATTACTGCCCTAAGTGTTAGGAATCTTAACTAGTATATTCGTAATCAAAAAAGTCATGTGGTTGTAGGAATGACCTTTTCTTGTACTTTTCTTATGCTTCTTGAAGCAATTAATTTCCAATTAAGTTTAACTTAACTTAATGTGTAATTCCAATATTTACCATTATATTTAATTTTTAATACGTCATATATGCCTCAAAACATATACCAATTTTTCAAAAACTCGATCATGGCCTGAACAAATATTCATAAAAGTTACATTTAGCCACACATAACCTTTTACCATGTTAGCGTAGCGTTAAGGAAACATGAACGAGCTGGGAGAACTGGAGACAGCTTACTATCTCATCCATTTCACAAATTTCAAAATTTAAGGAATAGCTCTTAAAGCAGTGACATTTTGATCTAGCCTCTATCCTTTCACTTCGTCCTAGTAAAACCTATATTGATACATTTTTCTTTGCTCTTGTCACAGGACGCCTTCAGTGGTTGTCAAATTCTGCCCTGCTCTCACAAGGTTCATAAGGACTGTGCCATTGCGATGATACAAAATGGCGTGTATGTATTTCTTGAAACCTCACACACATCTGAAAATAACACTGTAGTTTTCTCTGGTGACTTGTTTTGCCACAATTGGCGAGTTTCGTGCTTGTGAACATTCCTTGACTAAATTTTTCCTACTGATCTTAGGTAAAAGCTTCCATCCTTTCGTAATCCTTTTGGCATAAAAAGTTTTCTTTAAATTATTTATCGACTTCACTGATTGCAAATCTTTAGCCCAAGTCAAGTGATATTACTAAAAGACAGCAATTTTCGAATCAGTATCGTAAAGGAAAATACTGTTTAATTTTATTCAAATTTAATCGCGACTGGGCAGGGCTTGACCACGCTTTATAGGAAAAGTGCTCAAAAGTGTTTTTTTTTAAATTTTTTTTATTTTCAGTGTTGCATCTTTCGAGTCTTACCTTTGAGAGCTAATTCATCCCGCCCATCAGCTAGCTTTGCTGTGTCAGAGATGTAGGGGGATTTAAAATCAAGCAGCATTTCTTACCCTCAACTATTATTTCTTTTTCCACAGCCGCACATGTCCCATTTGCCGCCATCCGCTATTCGGTCAACTCCAAAACAGTACTCAATAAGAAGTTTTCTACCAACGAAGTTAATTTTAGAGCAAATTATTCACCATTAGAAGTGACGATAAAAATTTTGAGGGATAGTTTGGACAGTATGATTCGTTACATGGTAAATTTTCAGAATATCTCAAGCCCTAAAATTGATCGAAATCTAGAAATTCTCGATTTCAGGAATAGGTTATTGAGTAGGTAAAGTTTATTAAGACAAAGTCATCCTTAAATCAGTGAATTACTTTTCTTTGCCTTCTTTCAGCTTCCATTATTTTTTCTTTGAGATGAGGTGTAACTAGTTTAAAACTTGAGCAAATTTTCACCCGCGAACAGACTTTGAACCAGGAAGTATACAGGTACGATTATATATGCGTACCCGTTGGGTTTTTAAGTAAAATAAAATTAAAAAGCAAACAAACAAACAGCCAAAAACTAGGAAAGAAACCAAAATCATACTTATATTAGAACCAAAACCAGCAAACAAACATGTAACGATTAGAGGGAAAAAAAACCAAAAACATTAGTTCAGTCTAAGCCGTTTAGGTGTCGTCACTTCTTATGATAATAGACCAGACTGTTTTGGAGTAACCGAATGATTTCCACTGACCACAATGCAGCTGTATAGCAGAGGAGAAGCCTAATGAGCTGTTACACACACACTTCAGGGATTCATTTCCTGGTAAGTTCTTAACTAGCGTTTTTTGAAGGGTTTGGACCTCCTTAGCGTTATAGCAGGGTTTGTATTGTTGGTGTTGGGGTAATAGCTTTACTTCGGTTCTCTTGTTTGACTAAGTATAGCATACGCCTGCAGTAATCATTTGTTGTTATTCTTTTCGCAGACGGCAGTTCACAAGAATGAATTTTACAGGTACTGTAATTAGATCAAATATTGCTGACTGAGGAAGGAAAGTTTAATGACCAGTTACTGTAAAAAAAAAAATGACAATTACGATGACATACTGGTATAATGGCAAACGGTATGTTCGACTGAAGTTTGATTCAAGTTCATTAAGACACTTGGTTGACAGAGAGTTCATAGTTACCATAATATTCAATTGAAAAATAGGAGTCAGCGTAAATCGACCTAAGAATGATCTATCAGAGGCAGCTTAAGAAATAACCGATAATAAAAATAATTTGCATATACGAAACATTACCTGGCATGTTGCAAAGTGGACTTAGAGTTCACGCAATGTACTTTGCTTCAAGTATTTTTAGTAAGACTGCTATGAATTAGTATACATGAATCATACTACCCTCCTCAAAAAGGTAGTCGTAGAAAAACCACAAATGTATATGTATAAGTAACCACATCATAAGAGCGCGAGTGAAATTTGGTTTTCAGAAGGAATAAATTTCGTCAGCGTCTTTGTATTCTGTGAGACGTATTGTATTAGCTAAAAAATTCTCAGTAAATGCGGAACGTACCAATCACCTTGGTAACAAGAAGTAATCGTAAGCTTTACTTGATGTATCAGTGACCTCCTAAAGGCCGCATGACCAAAACTTCGTTTTCAGAAGAAAAAAAAAATTATAACCGTTATTTCCATCTATTTCCAATCAGTAAGAAGTAGGTAGTCTCGAGTGAGCGCAATATACAGGTAACAGTTTAAGATGGCGCGAATGAAATTTCGTTTTAAGAAGGAACAAATTAATATTCGCTAAAATGCATTTTATTGGCAATGTTACTCTACATATAAAATAGCGTGGTAATAAATAATCGTAGACTTTATTTGACGTTTCAGTTACCGTATAAGAATTACGTGAGTTTAATTTTGTTCGAGAAGAAACATTCCGTGAACGCTATCTAAATATTTACTAGTAATTAAGCAGTACATTACCCGGCGTGATGAATAGAAAAGTAGTGTCAAAATAGACGCTGTGCATAGGTAAACTTTCATGAAAAGTGTAAGTGAAATTTCGTTTCAAGAAGGATCAAATTTTATGAGCACTTTTCACTTTTAGTGCCACTTTTTTAGCCAAAGTACTCTACATAAAGACAGTGCACGGTAAAAAAAATCGTAGGCTTTATTAGATGTTTCAGGTAACGTACAAGAAGTGTTTCAGAAGAAACATATATGAACGCTATCAATATTTTACTAGCAATTAAGCAGTGTATTACCTGGCATGATGAATAGATTAGAAGTCTCAAAATAGACTCAATGCATGATAAACTTTAATGAAAAGCGTAAGTGAAATTTCGTTTTAAGAAGGATCAAATTTTATGAGCGCTTTTCATTTTTTGTGCAACCTATTTTTCAGCTAAAGTGCTTCACATAAAGACGGTGCATGGTAAAACAAAAAAAAAAGCATCGTAGGCTTTATTAGATGTTCCAGGTACCACTTAAGAGGCGCGTGAGTAATTAGGAAATGTGTTACCCAGCTTGATAAATGACCGAGTAGCTTTTAAAGTGTGAGCGCACACACGCGCAATATAACGGCCAGCGTGGTAATAAGTAATCGCTGTCTTTTAAAAAATTTTAGAAAAGTGTTGGTGAGAAGAAACAAATTTGCGAACGCTATCTATAGGTGATCGCGTGAGATATGATATATTCAAGCTCTATTGTATACCATTGTTAGCTGGTATTTGTCTTATTTTTATTAATATACATGATTTATAGCTGAAATATTTTTTAGGTTACTTCCTTACGTTTTTTCCTCCTTGAACAGCGTAACGAGACATTTATTCAAAATAATTCTAGGTCTTGCATCAATAATGTCTAGCAGAGGGGGAGAGGTGTTGGAACATTTAATCAGTTAGTCCAAGATATGTAACATGACATATAATTCAACAACATGTACTTGACGCTCATTTGTTCAATAAACTTTCAAATCACTCAACAACATTTTGCATTTGTGATCATTATTTCTTCCAAAAATCTACGTATTTGCTTCATTCTTTTTTTTCCCCTGTTTGCTTATTTTTTTTTTCTTTTTTTTATGTTTTGTAGCCTTGAGTCATTCTTGTTTTCAAATTTGATCCTACGTCTTCCTACAGCTTGTTTCTGGTTTCTTTTATACGTGATGGTGCGGTATATATCGTCTTTGAGGAAAAGTGTTTTTAGCTAGCCTGCTCTGATAAGAGTCATATATTTCAGTTCTGTGATTAGTCGATTTTGCATGCCTTACCCTTGAGTATTTTTTTTTTTATTTGCTCTTACGTCTTTGTGCAGCCTGTTTCTGGTTTCTTTTGTACATGATAGTTTGGTATATCGTCCCAAAAGATGTGTTTGAGAGCTAGACTGCTTTGATTATAGGTAGATCTTTCAGTTCTGTGATCAGTCGATTTTGCAGGCCTCACCCTTCTCGATAGCTCGCTTAAAGTAGCGCCATTTCTGCTACCATAAGCTCGCGTTAGGGAATAATTTTCCTTTTACTTCCCAATCTTCATATTAGCAGCATCTTCCAACACAAAACCCTCAGGCGATCTGTCAGCTCATTCCCTTGGGAGTGACGTTTTCATGTTAAGTTAGCGGGAGTCACTGATTTTCAAAGTCCTTACTGGTAATGAAAAGTATAGCATTTTGGAAACAAAACAGCGTCTGTCAAATATTCCTTTAATCAACTCAAACAAGCAACTCCAACCAAAGCTTGCTTCCTACGTTAAGCAGATAAAGTTAGTCCTTAACAAACGGGTGGAAAATAATTCAAGAAAGAAAATTACTGACCCAAATAAGTCTAAGCTTTAACCCACCAGGAAGTTTCTGGCCAATAGTAAACCAGCTTAATTGTTATTTGCAACCCCAACGAACCATGGAATTCTTATGGTAGGATTTACCCAAGACTAACTTTAATTTTTGGAACATACTAGTTATGCATAAGCTTTACAGATGCATAATAAAGAGGGAATGGGTAAACGAAAAAGTTTCAATTGTAGATGTACTTCATCTATTCGCAAACTTTACTTTAAGCTTGTATCAACATAACTTCCTTTTCTGTGATTCAAGAAAGCGTATTTTTTACAATGTTACTGTGGTGCATTATCTTATGATTATTTGAATGAAAATAAACTTAGTAAGCTTAGCCAATTTTCCAATTTTTCTTCCTCTCCTCGACATAACTGAAATATGTACTGTAAGTGACGCAGAGAAACTTTTTGACCCCTCCAAAAGCCAGGTAAATGTTTGGGCCTCGTTGAAAGCAGTGTAAGATCTACTACATGCACACTCGCAGAAATGTAATATGTACCATACTGATTTCTATAAACAATAATCTTACGGTTTTGCAAAGATTAGAGAAATTCTGTGAGTATTTTGCATTCAGTGTCACATCGTGTGCCATCCAGCTTTCTTCACCTCTCGAGGTCTTCGCTTAGCGAATGGATCAGGAATTGGCGGCAAGAACTCGATTTGCTGCGTCACAATTTTTCTGTTCAAGATCGCCGAAACTTGTTTCTCTTCTGTGATCCTCTCAGGATACCCGTATACAAATTTTTTCTGTACCTTCTTGGCTTTGGCTCCTGAGCTTCGCGCAACCATAACGTACACCCCTTCTGCGTCGTGAAGGTCACTCGGTGTCTGCGTCGCCTTCTCAACGACGAAGTTGCTGGTGTAGCAGTACAGACCTGAGTTTGAACGGGGCCGTCGGGGCCATCCATTCACTGGACCAGACGAACTTCCCTTCACTGGACGCTTCTCCAATTCTTGAATCCGATTCATCAATAACTGTAACATCAAGGCCTGCTCATTACAGAGCTGCTGCCTACGTGCCAATTCTCGCTCCAAGCTATTCGATAGTGTTTCTACTTTGGTTTCCTCCAATCTGTCTTCGATCAAACTACGAAGTTCAGGAAAGAAGTAGGCCTTTCCATTTGTGCTATCTTCACCAGACGGAGCCGTCTTCGGCTTGTTTTCATGCGGCACGTCTAAGACGTCAACCGTTGCCATGCTAGGATGCGACAACCTATTAAAATTAGCAGTCACTCTTTTCTCGACTGCTTCTTGAAGCTTGGCATAAAAGTCCCCGCTTTCATCTTTGTCAAAACCACTTACTTTGGCTCTGTCGCTATCAGGCATCCTCGAGGTTTCCAAGCGACTGGTTCGTCCGTCATTTTCTTGTTCGAGCGATTGAAAAACTCGTTTCATGGCCTCGTGGCGAACTTCTAAAGATGGGAACTCCTCGGCGATATCTTCCGCTCGAAAAGCCCAGCTTCCTTCGCTCCACGAGTTTGAGAGGTGCTGACTTTTGTCTTGAGCCATGTCAACTGGGCTCGAAACATGGCTGCCGCCGACACCAGAATTGTCTTTCGTAGCTTTTTCACGGTCTTCTTTTGTCTTTGGAAGGGAGTGAATCCTCATGAAAGGCGGTGAACCGTCTTCAGCCTCCAAATCAGTGAGCATGTTCCGCCGCATATTATTAACTTGGCATGTTTGGTTTATTCCGAGGCATCAGGCACAATTATTGTCAACGAAAAGGTTGCCATCTGCATGTTTCTCATCTTTCATTCTAATGATCCGTTGCCAAGTTAATTTTGAATTGTTTGGAATTGCTGCACCAATCAAAAGCACGTAAGTACCTCATTCATAATGTAGACAATGCAACAGTATGTGGTATTTAGTAAGCTTGAACTAAAATGCGTGGGAGATCATATATCCAAAATTTGCTCGCAGTAAGACAAAATATCGATATCCGCTCTAAATACACTCGCTTACCATCGCGATAACCAGTTGTTAAGACGGGATCGACATGAGTAACACTCAATACCAATACTTGTTTCGGCAAAACAAAAAATGCCTACCATCTTTCGAGCACGCCGTTAGTAACGTTCAGTAAAAAAAGTTTCTTTTGAACTTTCTTCAGTGTTTAATTATTAATTGACTCCAAAGAGTTTGTAAAGTTACTGATATTTGACTTTCGAAGTTTACATAAGCTAATGAAGTCCTCACACGATAAACTCTGTGGTTTCGTAAGTGAAGGTAACATTGGCAGTTGGCAGCATCAGATTTCGCTTGATGGGAAGAAATTTCATTAGCGCAAATACCTACAGTTTGAAATTCTTATGCATGCAGTTATATGCCTCGGAAATTAGGGCGCTCTTTCTAGCCGTCTATTCATTGTATTACAGGACAAGAAGTCTGAAAGTTGGTCTAGCATACTTTCAGACTCACGAAAACTAAATAAAAAGTTTTAATAAATCGAATTCAAATATTATTTATTCGAAATTCTTGAGTAATCGCGTTTTTTTTCCTTTAATATAAGGAACGTCAACGCTATTGTATGTGAAAGTTATAAATAAAATATTTAAACTCCTAGCACCTTCGAAAGCAGGTGACGAACAGCGGAAATTTTTAAATTTCTTTTCAAAATAATACTTTTAAAAGGAGCTATCTTCTTTTCATTCAATTTGCGGTAACATGCTGAAATTCTCATCAAACGTTCACAAATTTAAAAAAAGAAAACTCATTACTTCCTGCGTTTCCTGATCGGAGAGCACAGCTAGCCCACTTTTACAAAGATATTGAGAAAAAAGTGCGTATTGCATAGCACTTCATTTTATGTCACAAAAAGTTTGACAGTTATCGAATGCAAGTTATGCTGTGTGGCAGATATGTCAAATTTTTATCGAATTTCAAATTTAATGTTATATATTATCGTGGTCTTGCTGCAAATGGAATGGAAAGGCAAAACAATCACTTTTACAGGGGGAAAAAGGAAATTTTACCTTCCATTTCATCCAGCCCGCCCTCATTGATGTTTCTTGCCCAAGCTATGTATTTTATATCTACATTCTATAATAGTACAAGTTACATAGCAAGAAATCCAATAATTGTTAATTAGTTTCAAAATATTAAGCACAACAAGTCTGAGTGGTATTTATTTCGTATTCAAAGCTGGTTTTATATTTTCATCTCAAACTGTGTTTCTCAGTTTTCTTACAGAAACGTAAAATTTAGAGGACCGATGAATTGGTATCACACAGACATCAACCCTAAGATATCTAAGGTATTCAAATGCCATCTGTACATATTTGTCTCATCGTAATGAAATTTTAATTGTTCTAATGCCTATCTACATAAGTTCTTTGATTTTATTCAGAACGCCCTCAAAACCAAAAGATGTCACAGCGGAAAACGGTACAACCGATTCGAAATTTGTCCTCGCTAACTCCTCCGTTAATTCGATTAAGCTTGCATTTTGATGATGGGCTGGGCTGTTTGAAGAAATTTCTTGCAAAACTGAGAGGAGAGTCTCTGAAAATAGAAAATAAATAAAACATTAAAATCAGGGACACTATTGTAAGCAACTTGAGGGCTCCATCACATCTAAAAACACCTGAACTGATAGTCTTACCATGCCTCATGTATCAAACTCTGGACCAAAAGCCCGGTGGGAGCCTGGTCCAGAGCTAATACTCAGTCTTTTCTTCACGATTGTAAATTCTTAATATTAAATTCAACGTAACAGATGAGTTGGCCATACAATGAGCAAGCTGAAAACTGGCTCGAGGTCTGCGCTCGAGCCCTCGCAGGAGGTTATTCCCTATTCTTAAGCCTAAATACCAGCTTGATAACCATACAACTTTTTGCTTGTTTGTTTTTTATACTGTCGTGGGTTGTACAAAGGGCCCTTCATAACATGAGAAACTACAAAGTCAGTAAGAGGATTTCAAAACCATTGTTTAGTCGAGGGGCGCATATAACAAGAGTTGTATACTTCCATTTGTGTCACTCCAGAGAATCTAGAATTCACCCAAGTCACTCAAGTCGATAAAACGATTTTACATTGACCTTTAAAATATCCCTTGCATGTTACTCTACTTTACACCACGACAAGTGCGTTTGAAAGCTTACCTTGTTCTTGAATAGACTGCAACTGCTGTTTCAAAGCCTGAAATCTGCTAATTGCCCCTTTTCGGTCGAGCTTCGTCACAATAAGCATCTTTGGTCGATTCAACAACTCTCTCTTGTACAAAAATAGCTCCTAGACAAACACCGAGGGGAGAGGAATAGGTTTTAGACAAACAAATTTCCTTTAAGCGAAAAAAAAAAACATTTGGAACATTCATACTTGCTGATTCTTTCCATCATTCACTTGTATTTGTGATGATATTATGACGATGACGGTCATTGGTTAACCCGGAGAAAATTAATGATAGCGTAAATACCTTGAGTAAAATGCACACGTTTTCAAATGCTGTCCTCGCAGGGAATTTATCGTTGAAATGGAAGCCATCGATATCAACCTAGCAAAATTTAAGAGTCCGTCATTTATATATTTCCTTACAGCATTTCCATCGTACAATTTTGGTGGGTTGGGGGGCGAAATGAGTTATTAAATGTAAATGTGTAGAAAATACGGAGGTGGTGAATACATCTCGGGAGACCGGGCCGACTCATGTAAGGAGACTACAACAACATCATGCTTAAGTGGAGACAATGAAAAAAAAAACTTCAAAGCAATAATGTTTCCATCCTTTTACAACAAATAGGTGGAAAAGTTATACGGTTTGTTACAGAGAAGCCCTTAAAGGGCAACAAAACATATTCGAATACAGCAGTTTCAAGAGTGGATGCCTAAAATCAAATCTCTAAACAGACTTGTGTTACTTACAACTAGTGCCAGGGCCTTGGCTTTTTCTGTGTGCTTCAGAAAAGCGTGACCCAGTCCCCTGTTAGCTGCTGCTCCTTCTATTAATCCGGGAAGGTCAGCCACGCGAACCTGCGAAAAGAAGAGACTTCCAGTTACACTGAACCTAACAGTTTTTTTTCTCTATTGAATTTCCGACAGTAAAGAAGGCCAACACTATAAGCCGAAGTGACACCCCTGTCAATATTTGGCCCGTTATCGTTGAAAGCGTTGAAAAGAAAGAAAAAGTACAGAACTTCGTTTGCACAGCAATGTGGATCTCACACTCCTGCTATCTCGCTTTTCGTTTCTCTTCACCTTTAGACTGACATAACAAGATGCAACATTGAAATGTAGGCAGGTTACCACTCTTTTTACCTGAGAATGATCCGTGTATTCCACCATTCCGATGCTTGGACGCATTGTCGTAACTACGAAGGGAAAAGTTACATTTTGACCAGTGCAAAAGCCAGTTATGAGCAATAAAGGAATCACGTCACACTTCGTTCATCTTGTAACAATTTATCGCAAATATCAAGGAAAAGTTCCTTTTGGTGACAGGAGCGACAAACGAAAATTACTCAAGAGTGCATTAAGAGTCTAAGGATAGAAACAGCAAAAGCTTCGCTCCTATAATGATGATACATCAAGCTCGCTAAAAACTCGACTTCTTCCTTTAAACATCCTTTTCAAAGTGTTGTTACAAAAACACAAACAATCTCCCTGATCAGAGTAGACGGGTTGATTTACAGTAAAACGAATCACTCACAATCAAACAGTGACTTACAAGCGTAATCTCCAATTTTTGGGTTGGCATTACTGATGGCAGTTAGCAGAGTGGACTTGCCTGCATTTGGAAATCTAACAAGTGAAAAATGACCAGGACACTTTACCACATCTTTCAGTTATCATGTAAAAAACACAAACGTCCCTAACGGTTTTGGCATGCCGGTTGGTTGGGTAGTTAGTTAATTCTTTAACTCGCAAGATCATAATGTTAATTCTCTCCTCCGGCTGCTACACATTTCCTTCTAAATTAGCTATGTGAATTTGGTATTAGATCAAGATAACAGCTTCTAACTGATAAGTTTGAGTAGTCTCATAACCTGTTTGCTGTATAGTATACAGATATTGCAGAGAGAGGATACATGTTAATCATTTCTGGGAATCAAAGGGTTAAAAGAGTGGCGGGCAGGTGGATCATTTAACATGATTATGGGCGTAACATTCTGACAACGTCATCGAAGAACATGTTACTATAGAGGGCTACGCTTTCTCGTCCATGCGTTGAATAAATGTCAGTACGCATCTACAAACAAACCGTACACTAAATATCTGAACTCTGTATTTTTTTGTTTGTTTGTTTTATGTTCTGAGGACGTAAATTGCTTTATTTACTTGTATTTCTATTCAGAATTAAAGGGTATGATTTCACTTATACAGAAAAATATGGCAGTTCTGACGCTAGTTAAAAACCAAAAACAAAAGAGTGCGAAACAACAGTGTCAGGTTAAATTAGAAGAATGCGAAACACTATCATAGTACATACATGCAGTACATACCCAACCAAGGCTACGTCAGACTTCAGCCTCAACTCCAATCTAACCATGTTTATATCGCCCTTCTCTCCGCCCCAGTTTTCTGTGACAGCACAACCTCCACGGCCGCCTTTGGCCACAACAATCCTGGACCCAGGTTCTTCCAGTTCTCCGATAATCCTGCCTTCATCTGTTGACAAAGTGGTTCCAGGCGGAACAGGGATTATTATGTCACGACCACGGATTCCACGATGTTTTCGGCCTCTCTCATCGATGCTACACAATGAAGTTAGAGAGCAATTAAGAGTGTGGTCAGTTGAATTACACGATAGGAATTGAAAAAGCAGATTTACAGTGTGGTTACACAAGAAAAGTTAATGACAGAAATATCATTCCACCTGGGATATCGTCAGGTTTCTCAATGACCCCCCCCCCTCCCACTACCACCTTAGAGAGGACAGGATACCTTGGAAACAGAAAGGTTACTTGACATAAACTTAAAACATGCAGTCATGGCTCTTGCTCTTACTCTCTTACTCCTAGTCTCATTAAAAAGTCCCTTGGAAGCTTTGCGTATATTTAACCAGAAGCCTATAACCTTTTGGTTCGGTAAAATGACAACAGGGACTCTCTCACCTAAAGGAAGTGCCATGTTCAGCGATGATCCGTCGGTTTTCTTTAATAGCAAAATGGCGTAGGTCACCGTAAGGAAGACACTTGACAATCACATCCCCACCATCCCCTCCCATTCCACCAAAGCGAGGTGATCCCTGGCCACCACCCCCACCACGGACGTAGATACGGGCGCGGTCGTCCAGCCCATGGCGCTCCGGTCTCTGTAACAGTAACATGATAACAATGAATTATCAAAAGTGAAATACGGCAGCGCAAACCGTCTCTGCTTTGTCATTCGTCACAGTGCTTGAAAGCTAAAAGTAGAAAGGGGCTCGTTTTCGCGACTCGTGCATCTTAAAAAATTTCGCCGAAGTTTTTCTAGGTCTGTTATTAGTAAACCGTGTTCATGTTAGCCATCTTAACATTTCACTCTCAAGAGTGACCAAGACTGAATTTCTCCTTACAATATCAGTACAATATCACGCAGACAAGTGATGGGAATAAGTAATTAAATCAATTAGAAGATTATTAGTTGATCCAATACCAAATCCTCCGAGATAACATCATAAGAATTGTATAACAGACGGTAAGGAGATTAACAATTTAGATCTCGGGAGTGGAAAGGTTCAATCACCGTTTTCCTTTAACGGGTTACTCTTAACTTCTTAATGCTTATTCACCGTAGCAAATTATCATTTCAGGCTTGCTTTCGCGGTTAGGTCGCGTTTTAACCCTTTAACTCCTAGAAGTGATTAACATGGAACTTCTGCCTATAATATCTATACATTATCCTGCAAACAGGTAACGAGAAAACTCCAACTTATCTGGTAGAAGTTGTTGTCTTGATCTAACACTAGATTCACATAACTGATTTACAAGGAAATATGGGAAGTTAGAAGGGAGTATTAACAATCAGATCTTGGGAGTTAAAAGGTTAACGGCCGCTTCAAGGATGGAGAGATGGCTGGTGCCAAGATAAAACAAGAATGTATATATAGACTGCCGACCGGGCCAAAACAAATTGCTGTGGTAGGAAAGTAGCCAATGTATAGAGGTGAGCGTAAGTGGGGTCTCAATTGCATTTTTCACTTCTGCTTTGTAAGCTACACGAAAGCCCGGCTTGTTTTCTAACAATAAGGGAGAGTGTGTGTATGCAAGATCCCTCTGGCGGCTCGTTCCTTAAGCGCCCTACTATTGTATCATATAATCAATACGTGCTACATGAAAAGTGCATTCTACACCCCTTCCGTTGCCTACCTTGACTGGCACAGGAACTGGAGGACTAAACACTTTAAACGGTACGAGCTTTGGCGGAATGGTTGCCGTGAATGAAGGAGGTGGTGGCTCTATTAAGTGCCTCGCAGGAGTCATCTAAAGAAAAAAACAACATCAACTATTAACGTACACGTCTTGAGTAGAACATCTCGGAAACAGTTATTATTCCCATAAGTTTCTCTCGCCCGGAAAATAATATAGATGTACATGTACATGTATATCTTTGCAGCAGTGACATACCATGGAGTCTTCTTCTTCACTCAGTGAAGGTAGCGCCTCAGTCACCACAGACAATCCTTGAAATGATGGCGGTGCCAACTTTTTAACATCTACATGAGATTGCATCTGCCACAAAACGATCAAAGGATAACTAACAAATAAATAAATCACCATGATACAAACATTCAAGTAAGGGGAAGAACAGTTGATCAACAAGTAACATGTGGTGAGATCTAGGAACAACTCCATCATCTGTCAAATTATTACCTCTCTAAGGAAGGGAATTTCATTTTGTCCATAAAGAAGAACCACGTCAAGTGGTTTAACTTTTGCATGTGTCTTTTTCAGACAGTACAGAGTGAACGATCTCCCTGACATGGGCTGTTGAACTGAAAGTAATATTAATGGTCAGTAATATCTATATTCAGCCTATCCATGATGGGAAAACTTGACAGTAATTTAGTTACTCTGGATAGCCCAAATCCTTTACATATCACACAACAGAGAGTAAAAAAGCTGATAAACACTTGCCAGGCTGAGGGTGATAAGATTGAGAGAAAAAGGAGATAATTAAGGCTTAAAATAGATTTAAAACAAAATTAAACAATAACAATAAACTAAAAAAAAAAAAGTAAACTTGTTTGAACTGGTTTGTGACATGGGTGCTAAACACTATTTTTTTTGAATTGGGAAAGAAGGAGGTTTTTAATATTTGAAGATTTCAAAAAAATATTTCAAAAAATTGGAAATATCAGCAATACATTCAAGGCTATGAAGTGTCTAACCAAGGATAATCAAGTCCACAGGAAGCAATTCATCCATGGACTGCACTTCATCCTCTGTCATCTGAAAAAATAATTAACATTTATCAATAATTAATTTTTGATAAAATTGGCTAATTTGTCAAACAATAAATTTAATTTTGGATCTTAGGAAAGATAGGATTACAGCCACTTACCACACGTATAGATGATCCTTCATCATCTGACATTTTCATTGTATCTCCAACCTCTCTTTCTATTGGCTCTCTGTCTACCTCCTCAATGTCAGCTGAATGCTGTTCCCCAACTGCTGTGCCAACTGACTGTCTGTCCATCACCTCTATGTCTTGTGCATCAATGTCTATGGTCACTGGATGTAAACTGT
Source organism: Pocillopora verrucosa (assembly GCF_036669915.1). Classification (NCBI taxonomy): domain Eukaryota; kingdom Metazoa; phylum Cnidaria; class Anthozoa; order Scleractinia; family Pocilloporidae; genus Pocillopora; species Pocillopora verrucosa. The sequence goes on from NC_089321.1 coordinate 5,270,393, forward strand.
ACATGTGCGCAGCTTCCTGTTAAGATTCAGTTGACAATGAATAGCTTCTTTATGTTCAGTCTTTCCATTGAGTAAATAAACAAACATACACAAACGCTTTGTAGTTCTTTCATGAACTCACATTGCAGAGCAAAATACTATGCCAAGTTAACAACACACAGTGTATTAAAACACACCTGAGGGGTTACCCCATCCAACTCAGTGTCAGAATCAGTCTCATATTCAGCTGTAGGTACTGAGCATTTCAGACCATATTCCTCTAATTCTCTTGCAAGCTCCACAGCAAGGACTGCAAAACCAGAGAAAACATCTTGGATATAATAGGAGTGTAAGTTACGCTCATGTCAAGACTTTAAAATGGGATTATCATAGCAGAATATGTTCTATATTGCACATATATGAAGGTGCCAAAGGGTTTACATTTGATGCATAATTAAGCTTAAAATTAATACTTGATGCATGAATTTTTCAACAAGGCAAGGTAAGGTTAGATTTCAAATTTTCCCTTATATATTTGTGACACATGAAATACTGTTTAAAATAAATGTGACAGGTGAATTTTTTCTAAAATTTTTATGTAAAATGGAATCAGGGACCCCCCTTTCTCTCCTCCTTTTGGTATCCTCATGTATGTACATGTATAGTCATACAGTACAACTACATGACTTGTGTGGAATTCAACTCTGTCAGGCTTCAGGTAATGAACTAAAGTAAAAGTTTACGTCAGCATTTTGTGGCATGCACATTTCAAATAAATCATATCTCCATCTCCATGGGCAACACAAGCCCAGATTTTGGTATCAATGCAAAACCTCTACAATTCCCAAATTGTTTATTTGTTGTCCAACTACCCCCTTATGCATGCTTAGGGGCAAAACTCTCATGTGAAGTGGTCATTCTAATCTCTTGAAATCTGTTGGTGCCTGCTTTGATAAGCACTTACCTTTTGCCCTCACAAACACTAAAGCTCTTTTGGGTTTGTACTTCAGTAACACATGGGCAACACATTTTCCTCCTTGTGTTACAGAGAATGGCATTGCCTGCAGCAAATGATATATATTTTAACAATACAATGCTAAATGAAGAATCAAATTAATTAATGAACAAGCTTTCATCACACTGCACATACACCAGTGGTTATTTGAAATGGCATTTTCACTCTACAACAGAACAAAAGTTTCCTGATTACAGTGGAAAAGAGATTAAGTATTTTTCATCCACTTTATATCAGAAAAATTTGAAAATGCATCAATGACAGCGTAATGACTGATTACTTTCTTAACTGTTATAAAAACTTAATAAGCTTAACTGAAAGGATAAAACTGCATGATAGTATTTTTACCAATTGTAAAAGTGCTCCAGAGAAGGTCCATTATCTGTGGACAACTTTTCCAGATTAGAATGGTAAGGCTACTAGCAATTGTAAAAATTAAGTTTTGCTTCGAAATTTTTACCAGGGTAGAGTGGAAAAGGCCAACCTAACTAATTTACTTCATAAGTAATTAAATAGGAAACAATTAAATAGTGTGAATACATATTAAGTAAAAAGCAGCCCAAATGACACTAGCACTTGAAATCACTTCTCTCTTATTTGTTCCACTTTTGCATGCTTTGTTTGAAAATAACAAAGTTACTTCTGTATTCCCTGTAACTCACGTGAAGCGGTTGGTATTTTGTTGATTTTTCTATTTCCGCACTGCAAACCAAAGAGAACAATAGCTCAGGTATCATACATGATGTTATAATTTCTGCGATTCTTCATTGAACTGGTCAACTGAAAGAAGTTTCATATGGTTATCTAGATAGACTATGAGCAGTCCCCCCTTTATCAGTGAAGTCCATTGTGCAATTTGAACAAGGGACTATGGACTGAGTCCAAGAGTTTAAATTCTGTGTTGCGCTCATAGTGCAAAAATATTGTTGGCTATGGGCTGGAAATCTGTCATCAAGAAGTCATGCATGTCAATGCTTGTCAGCGTTTCAGATTAATCATGGCTGATGACCTGCAATTTGTTGACTAAAACCAGAGCAGACTGAGGCACTTGAAGCTCTTATCACTGGAAAAAAGGTTCTCACAATTTTGCTTACTGGCTTTGGAAAGAACCCCATCTGCTAGGTGTTTTGTTTCACAAAAATCTTGTCAATTGATTTCTTTTCACTAATTTTTTCCATATTCACCGAAAAGAAGGAATACTTGTGGTCTAGGTTATCTAACACAGGGTGAGCAACAAACATGAAATTACAATAAAAATGACATCACCGCATCCACCTGAGTATTTGGCATCCAAAGGAAATATTTTGATATTGCATAAATATGGATTTCTTTTAACATAATTTGTCAAAACGGTATACATGAAAACAACTATTCAAACCTTTTGGCAGTAACCACCTGACTTGGTATGGCAACACTTGATGGACTAGACAGCTTTCTGAGTTTTACACATGAAGCACACAGGCTCAGCTTGGTAACATTTGATTTTCTCATGGACTTTCTCAGGGCTGCTGTAGAATGAAAATGATTCCACGCCATGTAAAAAATAGAAATAAAGAACCAAATATAATCTATGTAGAATTAAACATTGTACAGACAAAGAAATGAGGTTATTGTGAAGAACAACTCACTATAGAAACCTTTTAGCTGTCAGTTGACCAGCTTTTGGTGTTAAATTATTTTAAAAGTGATCCAACTAATGCAGATTGCGTTCAACTTTTAAAATCGTATACAAAGTATACAGTCCAAGTTTTAGTTTTATGTGAACTGAGCAGAATGATCATAGCAATAATGAACACTATATTCCTTATATTTAAACACGTGACACCTAGGAGTACCGAAGTTCTCGTTTAAACGTGTACGTGTATTAGAAATCCACCCAACCCAACCCAGGGGAGGACATCCATCACACAGTAATCTCGTGCGTGGGAAATTAACGTCTCCTACCCCAAACCCTGCAGGAGACGGGACCTCCGGCTTCACGTCTTATCCGAGAAGACGAAGCAAGGTGAGTGAAGCGACTTGCTTAAGGCCACAACGTAGTGCCCCATCCAGGACTTGAACCCGGGCCGTCCAACCCAGAGTCCAGCGCTCTGACCACTGGGCCACTCACGCCTCGCCACTACTTCAGCCGGTGGAGCACTGCACTGGTATTGCAGAGGTTACAGGTTCAACTCCCGTACAGGCCTGAAATTTCCAGGCTTGAATTTCACTACTGCTTAAGGGGTGTTCATTACTACTAAGATCACTCTCGTATTCAATAATAATAGTAGTAATAACTGTTTTTTATTCCAGGCCGGTCCTCAACCAGAGTTAACCAGAGCATTTTGAAATTACCTGTATGAGCAGCTGTTGCTGTTCTGAGAAGTCGAGTCCCAGACCATGTTCTACCGTAAGAAGAACGAATTACCCTTAAAAGCACAACATCCGCCATCTTGGATCTGTGTATAACCACAAGGGTCGATGGGAGATCTTCATCTTTCCCTAACCCACACCTAAGGGGATATGAATGTTTCTTCCTTCCAGGGAGGGGAAAGGATATTTTGGAGCGTTAAACTAAAATTTTAATAAAGACGACGAGGCTGAGCTCCATAAAAGCGATTGTACATCTGCTACGATTTAAAAAATAAACTAGCTTTCTGTTGTTACACAGTGGGCATTTCCAGAGTAAACTTTGATCGGCAAAGAAAATCAGCGACGTGCATACAATGTTTTTGGCAACGCAACGCATACAAACACGGTCGTCAATCAGTGACGTCGACAATAATCAGCGTGACCTCACAGCAGTGATTGCAAACATTTTACCGATCGAGTGACTTACTTGGAACTACTCGAGATCGAGAGCCTTGGAAAACTACTTTAGTGCTAATTTACAAACTGGATGTCATTTTAGTGTGAAAACAAGGGCCTTGTCGGCTGAATGATAAATTTGCACGGGGTATCTTCGTAGCCAAGGAGACAATTTGTGAGACACTTGTCTTCGCTAAAGATGGCCGAGAACGTACGGGTTGCTGTGAGGGTTCGACCATTTATATCCTTTTTATCGTATATATTGTAATGCAGGATTGTTGTCATAATCCGTCTACCTATGCTTCGGCAAATATTGGACTCCGATTCTAAATATATGTGTCTGCTTTTGTGATTTGTTGTTTGCAGTTCACCGATCAATCGAGATGTCTTCGTACTGTAGGGCATCTCTTATTAAGTAATTACCTAGAGGATAGCAGGTGGTAGACCGTTTCCAATAAATCGTCAATGAGTTTTCTCTTTAGTGGAGAATATCATTGTCATACATTTCCTATTTCAGATTTATTTTATCTCAGTAAACAGCTGACTTAATAAAGTGCATTAGATATTGGGCTCACCTAAGCCCGAAAATTTGCATTCAAAACAGTCATCAATTGTGTAATTGCTTTTGAATGCTACTTTATGAAGAGTGACAGCTCACGAAGTCCAAACAACTCTAAATGAAAAAGTTTGTAGACTTGATAAACACGCAGAACTTTTAGTCAAACATGCATTTATGAATGGTTCTCAATTTAAACAATGTTCATGTAGATTACACTGTTGTTTAATTCATGTCTCATGAAGCAGCTTGTAAGAGACGGGTCATGAAGCATTTTCATGGTCGTGAATGGCAATGCAAATAGCCACTCTAATTACCTAGAGGATTAATTTAAGTTGTTCAGTCTCTAGAGTTGAGTTTTGTCTCAAGTCATTCTTTCATTTCATTTTTTTTTTTACTTTTTTTTTTATTTTTGATTTTTTTATCTGTCTACTTGACTGGTTTGTTTTGTTTTGTTTTCGTTTCCTTTTTTTTTTTTTCACTCTGCTCTTTGTAGCAGTTTTTTTAGTCTTTCTTTTTCATTTGGCTTAGTTTGTTTAGTTTTGTACTGAAGGCTGCATGAAGAAGAAGGGGTGGAGAGGGGGGAGGGGAGAGGTGACAAACCAAAGCTGCAGCATGAACCCTTACTTCAGAAGGGTTGTGGATATTTTATGTGACACAACAGTACTATCCCCTTTCTAATTTTAACATGATTGAATTACACAAGTGTTGCACACATGAAGTCAGGTTAAACATCCTTGACAGTTTGCACAATTCTCGCGAGAAAGCTCGCGCAGCTGTATTAATTATCAAGATGCAGGGTAACAATACCTACATTGCAGATCCTGGAGCCCCAGGGGAGGAACCAAGAAAGTTTGCCTTTGATTTTAGTTACTGGTCACATGATGGGTTCAAAGAGCTTGATGACGGGTATCTTGCATCTGCTGAACCTCAATACGCAGATCAGGTGCGGCAATTGGCTTATTTGTCACTGTGATTTATCACAGCTTGTCAGTTGGCGCAATTAGTTTAGTCACAATAGAAACCAGGCCAGTCTTTTTTAATTGAGACTTTAAAAATTTTTAGCCAAATCTTTTCATGTTGGTTTTTTACTATTACCATAGACAATATAATGCATGCAAATATTTCTATGTTTATAATCGCAATCATTTGTGATTACATTTTTTATGAATTTTTTTTATACCTTGCATTTTGGTGTATTCTTACATGTATCTTATCCAATTGTTATCTAAAGAGGCTTTGTATCTGCTAAAGATAAGTAATCTATTAGTTCCCCCAACACTCTTGAGATTCCTGTTGGCCTGCACTGTATTAACAAGTGTGGTATCCTTTAATTTCGAAGAAGAAACACGTATTGCCAGTTTAAAAGTGATGGAATAATTGAACTATGCTTGGCTTCTTTTTTTATGCCGATAGAACAAAACAAAACTTCATTTACCTAGTAATTTTTATTTTGTGACCGTTTTTATTTTGTAAATGTTAGTTGTTATTTTACTTTGTTTTGTTAATTGTGTGTTTTAATTACTGTATAGAAACGTGTCTTTGATGACTTGGGACGAGGAGTCCTCGAAAATGCATGGAATGGATATAACTGCTCGCTGTTTGCATATGGTCAGACTGGGTCCGGGAAATCTTACTCCATGGTTGGCTATGGGCAGAATAAGGGTAAATATAGGAAAATGTTTGTGAAATGGTGATTAATTTAGCTTTTTTGATGTTTTTGTAGTGAGGTTATAGTTGTACATGAGTCATATGCTACATATGGCATAAACTTAGTCAAATTTTTGCTATATTGTACACAGGTATTGTTCCAATATTTTGTGAGACATTGTTCAGTGAAGTTGAACAAAAGAGGAGTGCAGGGTCAGAAACAGAATACCAGGTATTTTAAGTGACTTATGATTTACAACAATTTTATACACGGTGACTGTATCTGCAATCAACTTCCTCTTGTCAAATGGTTCTTGTCTGGTGATCCTGACATACAGTTACCACAGACTGAAATATTAGTTGAGAATCTGACTTAAAAATTCTGTTTCCCAATCTTGGAAAGTTTGGAGAATCATTTAAATTAAAGAACCTCAAATTTCTGGAAACTGATAAGTAAGGCCTTGAGAGTACCTTGAGGGTTTTTGAGTGTCAAGGATGGAGAATCAATAATCAAGTTTTGAAAAATTGTTTACTGTTGTGGTATTTTTGCTTGTCATATCTTTGGGTTTTGTACATGGCTAACATTGCCATTTTTGCATATACTGCACAAATTAGTTGCTCAATAACGCTTTAATCAGTTAAGAGTGAGTAAGTCACACTGTATGTGTTAGATTCATCTGTCAGGAAGATTCACTGGAGCCATGCCATCAGGGGGAGGGTGTTGTGTGTCAGGAGGGATCACTAGTACCATGCCATAATAGGAGGAGGGGGGGGGGTGTGTGAGGTCATTGATATTCTTTGGCTAACAACTTTAATTTGCTTGCTCTGCAATACCAGGTTATTGACATTTACAATTTAGATTAAGTTTGAAAATTTCAATTCATTTTCCATTCCAGGTTACATTTAGCATGCTTGAAATCTACAATGAAGCGGTAAGTCATATCTACATCTTTTTTACATCCATTTTAAAATTACTGGTAATCCTAGCAATCTGATTGGTTCCCATAGGTGTAACTTGTTCAGGAATTGCCCAACTTTTTGCTCTAAGTGATGCCTTGCCTAAAAAATGTACCAGCAGGGAGAGAAAATAAAGAACATTACAGAGAAATCTTAAAGGAACTTCACCTCATATTATATTACAAAGGGAAATCAATGCAGAAAGACATTTCTATCATAGTTTAACTACTAATTAAAACTACTTTGAAGACATTTATTGACAGTGCAGGTGTCACGCACATGCAGCAGACGCATTGACAATCTTTTAAGTGTGAAGTAGACCTACTTTCAGCTATCAAATCGAAGTAACTGTGCTCTAATGGCCGTTCATGAGGTTTTAATACATCTTCGTCGTTTTATTTCGTCACATGCAGGTCCGTGATCTACTGAACCCAGCGGGCAACAAGAAAGGAGGACTAAAAGTGCGTCAGCACCCTTCCAAAGGCTTCTACGGTATTAAAAAAAAGCCAGCCTCCTTATCTAATTACAATGGTCTCAGCAATTTTAATTAGACAAAGGTCTAACGTTAGTATGGTTATGTAATCTTGAATCTTCACTTAACTTGCCCTGGGTGCAAAAAATCTGGGGACATACTGAATTGCGTACGATGATGCATGTGTTGGCATGTTCGGTGAGTATTTTGCCCATATCCGCACTTACTCCTAGCAAGAACATTTGACCTCACTTTGCCAACACTTTCACTACAGTACAGTATTAGTTTTTGTGCACCTTAAGCTCTTAACTTTTTGACTCATTCACGTCACCTCTGCAATGTCAATGTCTGTGACAATTCTGTAACATTCTCCCTTTTTGTTTCACTCAGTGGAGAGTTTAGTGAGTGTTCCAGTCAAGGATTACCCTGATATTGAAAGTCGAATTGAGGAGGGAACAAGGAACAGGACGGTGGCCGCTACTAATATGAATGCGACGAGCAGGTAAGTGAGAATCTGTCTTGAATACGAAAAAACGGTCTAAATTGGCCGCCCTTAAAATAGAAAACGGTGGATTCTGAAATTTGACTCGTCTTAAGTTATAAATCTGACGTTTCGAGCGTTAGCCTTTCGTCAGAACGAATGGAAAAAGGCTAACACTCTGACGAAGGGCTAACGCTTGAAACGTCAGGTTTGAAACTCTTTACGGTGGCCAATTTACGTTACCAACTCAGGTGATAATACTAAATTACCCTGTTATACTCTCCCACTGACACGGCATAACAGTTTCTTTAGAAAGTTACCCTCTATATTCGCTAAGTTATAAATATATATCATTATTCTTTAGAAAATTGATAGCTTCCTTCTACTTCTATTAACTCGATAACCTATTGGAAGAGTAGTTGATGAGAAGAATTGAGAGGTACATTGTAGTCTTGCCAATGTGACTGAATGCACCCAGACCTTTCTCACTTGAAGTGTATTCATTTGTTCTTGAATAAACCATAGAGCCGGATAATTTAAGGATAGTTAATGCGTTTTTTCCATTATCTCTTTAATAAATACGGTTTTTTGAATGTAATTTTATCTGGTAGCCGTGCCCACACAATCGTCGCCATAAGCTTTAGTCAAAAGGGGGCAAACGCAGCCGGACAAATGATGACTAAAACGTCCATTGTGAACCTGGTGGACCTCGCTGGAAGGTTAGCTTTATGATTCCCTTCAGAGTAATTTTCCGTTGGGTGTCGAAAGTAATATGGGATTGCTTAGTCTTTGTTCATTTTCGCTCTCTGATTGGTTAAAAAATTAGCGCGACTCTCTCTCAACCAATCAGATGCAAAATTAAAACCAATCACGAATTGGTTGCCCGCGTTTTCCCGCGCTTTATATGGTTTGGTTGGTTTTACTTTGAGTTCTCATTGGCTATTTAGGGTACTTTCCTTTCGTCTAATTGGTCGTTGTGATTTCTTTGGTTTGGGATTTAAGACACTCAATCGGAAAGCGCTTTATACGTCAGAATCGAAGGGTTTTAGTAGCTTTGTTGCGAGGTACAGACTTAGAATTAAGACGTTTACGTCGATTTTTAGCTTACGAAGTGGAGCAGGTGGAAGGCTACGGGAGATTTTACAATGTGTCTGGGTTATATTGCGACCTTACCCCGGCAGAGCTAGAGGAGGGTAATAACGAGGCAATTTGCATAGCAGCGCCTCATTGGTTATGATTAGTGATTGTCAGTAAAGTTTGGAAGACCAGTTTACCGTTGCCTCTCCCTTCTGCAACAATCATACAGAAATTTTGATCCGACGAAGGGCTAACGTTTGAAACGGCGGCTTTGCAACTCTTTAGGGTGTCCAATTTACGTTATCAGCTCAGTTGATAATACTAAATTACCCTGTTATACTCTCGCCACCACTTACCCCCTTTATTCATTCGTACCAGTGTGGCATCTTTTCATTTTTAGCGAGAGAGCAGATTCCACCGGAGCTACTGGGGACAGGTTAAAAGAGGGATCTGCCATTAACAAATCCCTTTCCACATTGGGCAACTGTATTAAAGGTACGTGTCTACATCATTTACAATCTTGTATCTCTTTTCTTGACACCTGTATCGTGCACGATTTTAGCTTGATCTTCTCTATACTTCGCTTGACAATTTTTCGATCCTTCTACCGACCGCATGTGCGTTTTTTTTAATTTATTTACCGTAATGTCTTTTGTGTCAGTATCTAAAACGTACCGTACGTTGATTTTTAGCGCTGGCGGATCAAGCATCTGGGAAAAAAGGCGCGCAAGGTGAGTCGCTCAAATGACCAACGAAAGACGTAAAACCAGAGGATAATATACAGTTGAACAAACACCTCAATTTAAATAAATCACTTATGGTTGTTTTTTCTATTGTTACAGTTCATTTTCGCACTTTGTTTGATGACATGTATTCAACTTTTTGCGCTAACCCTTAAGCAGTGAAGTAAACTAAGATTGTGATGTTGTTTTTGTCTGTGCCTTTCTTTGCTTTTCAAAAAGCCAGCCCCAATTTAAGCCAAACTGACATTTATTCTTAAACCCCCTGACCCTTACGAGTGACTTGCATTTAATGTCTTTTTTTTTACAATATCACCCCTGAATTACACTTTAAGGTCACAAGAATCAAGGAAATGATCACAAACTAAGAATATCTTGATTGTTCAACAGATTCTCCCAGTCATTACCTTAGAAAATGTATATGAGAACAGTATGGAGAATATGCATACTGATGTTAGAGTGTAAAGGGTTGACCAACCGATGACTGACTTTTCCTACTTTTTTAGTTCCATTCCGTGATTCTGTGCTTACTAAGCTGCTTAAAAATGCCTTGGGAGGCAACAGCAAGACAATCATGGTATGTTGAAAATACCCATATCTACAAGACAAGATACAAAAAAATTTTATCACATAAACTGCGGTATCATACAGAGATTTCCGGCTCTGAGAAAAGTCGTAACAACACACGCAAAAAAATATCGTATTTTCTCACGTGTGTTGATATAACCAATCAGCTGCTGACACGTCACTCGCCTCTCGCGCCACTCGGTCAGGCTGACGAATGAACGGCAAAGCCTTCACGATTCTCAGTACAAGTTTTTTGTTGGAAATTATGGCGGCTAAAATACTAAAAAGTCCGTATCGCTGACAGACGGTGAGGTTCAAACTTTCCTAGAAGGGGAAGAAAACCAATATTCTAAAAGGAAAACCGAAAGTTACTTATTCAGTGGCTTTGGTGTTAGAATTTCTCTCGGCTGAGAATGAAAATCGACAACTGGTGGATTTGCCACTGGCCGATTTTGGCCGTTTACCTGAAAGACTTCTTCTATCGGTAAGAATAATAAATGTGAGTTTTGTAAACAGAAAATTACGACAATTGTTGTTTTTATAATCATGATCCAATGCATTTTTCTATCTTAAGAGCCAATGCACTCTACGGTTGTTATTCGGAGATTGTCGATTCATTTGTTTTCATTCATCAATGAAGTCGGCTTTTCTTCTCTGTAAGAGCTGTTGTGTTTATATGATAAACAAAATAATACATGGTTGCTTTTTATTTTTAGATATGGAATTTCTCTTCTCGTGTTTAACTCGACATCTCACTCGTGAGCTATCGAGTTAAATACTCGGAGAGAAATTCCATATCTACGCGCGCCAATGTATCATCCTCTATATAATAAGTGCAAATGCCTCTCTGTGGGATATCTGCTTCTTGATATATTTTGTTTTGTTTCGTCTTTGTTGTCGCTTTCTTCGCTTTCGTCGTTCTTGAAAGACTTATTTCTTTCAACATTTTAACTTTAATGTCAATTGTTCAAAGTTAGCATTGTTTTTGCCGTCGTCATTATAACCAAAAAGAGGAAAAAAATGATCAGAATCAAGATGCGGAGAGGAGAGAATGAGGGGACAGAGAGGGGAATTTGGGATGTTGCCTGGGGTATATGTCGCCTCCAAGGAAGTTATTTCTGGGTGTCTAAGGGAGTGGAAGTCTGTTTCCTCAGACATCCACTCTACGAATTTTAACCTTTTATCTTTCGAGTCAGTTTTCATGGGAAATCTTTAGGTGGTCCGACGTTATGAGTGTTCTTTCACTCAAGTGCAGGAATCGATAGTAGCTTTAATGCGGACAACTCAGAAAGCTGACATCCGTTTGATAAACTGATATATCCCTTGGCCTGGAATTGGAGCCTCTTACTCTGTCCCTCGTTTTCTCTTGACAGAATCCAGGATCAGGATGACAAAGATAATAATAATAAGTACGAAGAAAAGGATAAAATTATTTCCAGATATTTATTATTTTTATGTGTACAGATTGCAGCTTTGAGTCCGGCCGATATAAACTATGAAGAAACGTTGTCTACTCTACGATTTGGTGAGCTGTTGTTCTTTGTGTCTTCTTATCGTTTTCCTTCCTTTTCCTATTAAACACATTGAAATCGGAACGATATATTGGTGAAGTAAATTGGCTATCGTAAACAGTTTCTAAAGAAGACATTTCGACCGTTAGCTTGTTAGTTATTCGCTCTGACGAAGGGCTAACGCTCGAAACGTCAGCTCGAGAAACTCTTTGTGGAGGCTAGTATATATCATCGACTCAATTACTGAAACGAGATTACCTTGTAATACCCTCTATTGACCCAGCACCACAATGTGTTTAGAAATTTACTCTCCTTAATTATTTCGTGTCCTTCACTTAGTCAAGTTTTTTTTAAGAGATCTAAAAATATATTTGTGCCATCTCGTGCTCTAAGAGTGAAAAAACCTTTGAGTTTGGATAAACTCGTGTCTTGGACACGTTAGGATCACTTAATTTTTTGACGCATTATTGATCAACAATCCTAAGCCCTTCAAATGTTTCGCTGGAAAAATCCAGGCCTTTCAAAGCTATTCAGCCTTTTTTTTTCCTTGGTGCTTCTTATCTTTCTGTGCATGATACCCAAATTTTGCAATATTGTTTTGCTTGAATTTTCCCTTCCACAAGTTTAACGCTATTAGAAGTTTGTAATTTTGTGGAAGCTAACGAATTATAGACGCTTTTGTCGCCGTAGAAGTCAAACTGATAACTCAACATTTTCTCTTTTAGCCGACCGTGCCAAGGCCATTAAAACTAAAGCTGTTATTAATGAAAGTCCAACTGAAAAACTGATTCGTGAATTGCGTGAAGAAAACCAGAGACTAATGGAACAGCTAAAGCAAGGTGGCGGGGCAATGGTAGTCCAAGGAGAACCTGGCCAACCACAGACGGTTGGAGTTTCTGAAGAAGGTTTTATAACTTGTTTTTCTGTGAATTTGAAGCCTTTTATGTACACTCGATTGCAACAACGTTGTTACCTAAAAAAAGCTAGCCATGAACGACGAGACCCACCGCCTTTATTGGTACACAAGTACAGAATAAGCACAATTAGTTGCACGTGGTAAATGAGAAAAGCTTTTCACGCTTTCATGAAAGAAGAGAATTGTCATAACAAAGACTTGCCATGAATGATGGAAAAAATAAAGCTGATTATGTTACTGCGCGAACATTTCCCATAACGCCCTTGGGTTTTATCTTTCATGGATCAGGTTTTGTCGGTGTCGACGTTTTTACAATTATGCGTGTCATAACATGTTTAAAGTACTACTTCTTTTGAATTAGCCAAATTAGACAGTTTTGGTGTAAATTTGAATCGCGCGCTGTAAATGTGTATTCTGTACTAAATAAAAAAACCAACATTGATTGAGTTTAATTTTGATTTTCAGAGGTGAATGAAATGAAAAAACAAATGGAAGAGCAGGTATGAGAACCTCTTTCAGGTGTTCATAATTTTATTGTCATAAATTCTGAACATGTAGCTACCGCTTCTTGATCTCTTGAATAAAATAGAGATGACGAAACAATCTGATAATAATTATTAATAAGCAAACAAATGGACTAACTTACTTTCAAGTTAAGTTTAACGATCAAGTAGAACATAATAGTGACACCAATGTTGAGCCTTCAGCTTCAGATAACGATACAATGCACCCCTAAATATAGGGCATCTCGTATTAAAAGAGGGTAAGTTTCTAGAGAAAATCTGGTGGTGCGTCGGTGGGAGAGTATAACAGGGTATTTTAGTCTTATCAACTGAGTTGATTACGTAAATTGGCCACCGTAAAGAATTTAAAAACTGACGTTTCGAGCGTTAGCCCCTTCGTCGCTCTGACCCCACCCCCTCCACCCCTGGGTGATGAATAGTGACTGATCCACAAAATAAGAACTAGCACACCGTACCTTTGAGTGAGAATTATTTTGTTTACGTAAATGTTGCAGCTCTTACAAAATCAGCGGGAGATGGAGGAGATGAAAAAGTCTTGGCAAGAAAGATTGGCTGAGCAGGAATCAGCAAATAAGGTGAGGCTAAAACGCTTCCCCTAGCTTCCTTCCCCTTGTGCGATGAGATGCCTTGATGCCCTTTGTGTACTGTACATCCATTTAAGTCCTTGTGTTTCAGCCAAAAAGTCTGAAATGCCTGGCGTGAAGTTCGCTTTGAGTGATACGTACACCTCTTTACGCCTGCTTCGCAGTCTAAACTGCCTGGCATGAAGTTCGCTTTGAGTGACACGTGCAGCTCTTTACGCCTGCTTCGCAGGCCATACGTTTGATTTTTGATTTGATTGTGGGCTCAAAATACTGTACATTTTATGGCATTCGTCAAGAAAGTGCACTGATAATTTGTTCATTAAACGTGTTATAACTGTATCTCTAAAATGAGCTATGTTTAATTAGTGTGCAATTAGTGCAACAATTATTTTTGCTGCTTGTTTGATCTTAGAAAAAAACACTCCTTGATGATTTTAGGTCTCTAGGTCTTTTTTACTCGTTATTCATCTTAAAGGAAACCGTATTGGGTGGATATTCTTTAACAGGCTTTGGGTTTATTTCGGTGTTGTGGGACTTTCTTTTCACCAGGCTAACGGTACCTAAGTGGTGACATTATTTTTTAGGCCAAAGAGGAAAAAGAAAAGAAAGAAAAAGAGCTTCGTAAAACCACTCCGCACCTTTGGAATCTTAATGAGGACTCGCAACTTTCAGGAAAAATTTTCCATTTTATCAAACCAGGTAAGTTTCTTCACGAGTTAGCCACCATTTAATCTTATCTCTAAAAGAAAAGTAAGCTCACTTTGTGTCTTGTGCAAAGTTACAAAGTACAATTTTTTCAACAGTAACTGCCATTGCTCGATTATTGGTTTCTTTTCATTTTTTAACATTTTGACCCCTAAGAGTGACTAACATCCAATTTCCCCTTACAATGTCACCCCTGAAGTACACATGAAGGTCACAAGAACAAAGGAAATTATCACCAACTAGAGAAGCTCTTGTTGGTGATGTAAACTCTCCTCGTGAGCAACGTAGGAACTGTGTCGAGAACAGTAAGGAGAATATACGTACTGATGTGGTGTAAATCCTGCTTTGTTGGCTCTATATAAAGATATTGCCCAAATCTAATGAAACCCGTGGCCAACATTGGCTTATGGTTCGTTTTACTTTTCATCGTAGGCGAGCAGAAAATTGGAAACAAAAGAGCTGATCCCCAACCGGATATTTTATTAAGCGGTTTGAGGTAAGACGCAGAAAAAAAAAAGATCGCGCGCCTTTCTGTTAGTTGTCGCGACGTGAGGCTCGTTTATGACAAGTAGATGACACGGAATTGTCACCAAGAAGTCCAAAAGGAGTTAACTCCGCGCAAATTTTTTTCTTTCCTACTTATTCCTCGATTTTAACGAGCGGCTTCGTTTTCTGGCTGGTGATCCACTTAGGATATATCTACAGACTCAAAGGTAGAATCCTGCTTATGAGGTCACGAGGAAATATCATACACGCTGAATGTTTTCTTCGTAGTTGAATAAAATAGTCACACATGTTTATTTTCAAAATCAATTCCGATGTCGATGTTGTTCCCTTTTAAAGCTTTAGTATCGATTTCACTTGTAGGAAAGTAGACAAAATATGACGAACGTGTCAGTGAAGAGTGAAAAGTGAAAATGTTGTAAGTTGGTGCGAAGGAAATGACATATTGCATATACTTAATTCAACATTTCCCTCCAGACTCTTCTGCTCTTAGCGAGAATCAGAATGTTTAGGTTGTTTGTTGATAATATCGAAAGTGAGCCTTAGTCGTCGCCGCAACTATTGTTAAGAAACAGCTTTCCTCTTTGTTTGTCCATAGCATTCTTAAAGAGCACGCCAAATTGACATATAAAGGAAACACAATAACAATACTGGCCAATCCCGATGCTAAACTGATGGTTAATGGAAAACCAACGCACGACGAGATAGAACTTCACCACAATGACAGGTAGAGCTATGGTTGAACTGTTCCGCACATGTCGCGCTATTCTAAAGAATTTATTTTTCACTTTTGAACCACGGTGGAATGCCATATCTCGCGAAGAATTCGTATCTTCAATCTTGTTCTTTCTCTAGATATTTTCAGTCTTGTTTTGATTTCTATTCAGTGTCAATGTGTTTGTTTATTCGTCTGCTGGTTTTTCATTTGTTTGTCCCTCCTTCTCGACTTGCCCTTTTTCCGTCACAAGCCGTTCAGTCAGTTAGCAATTCATACTTGTAGGTCACATTTTGGGTCTGTTTCCGTGTTTTCTTTGTTTGCTTGTATTGTCGTTGTCAGTCAGTCAATCAGACACACAGTCCATAAATTCATTCGTCAAATTGTTAAGCCCTCTGTCTGTTTGTCTATTTTTTTGTTTGTTTTCGCAATATTGTTGGTTTGCTTGCTTGCTATTCACTTGGTTTGTAAAATTTTAGTGACCTTGTATTAATAAACTGATATTAAATCGACGAATGTTCAACAGCAATTTAAAAAATTTAAGCACAATCGTGGTGAAAGTAGAATTAACTTGACAGAATGCCCTTATTATAACAAAAATTATATTCTGGACGACTTGGGACTAGCTTAGCTGTGAAATTCAAGGTGTTCTAGAGGTTTATGTTCTCTTTTAGAGTGATGTTTGGCTCTGCAAGTTTGTTCGTACTGCATCACCCAGTTGAATTTGAGAAGAAAAAGAACGCGGGAGACACGATAGAAGTAACTTACGATTTGGCACAGGAAGAAATAGCCGCGAATTCTGGATTTAATATGGGGAAGAACAGTGGCCAGACCAAGAGTATGTCGTCAATTTAGTCACTTATGCTTGGTTTCCCTTTAGAGAAATTTAAATTGAGGATTGCTTTAATTGTGCTTAACTTTGCTCTGTGATCGGTCCAGAAAACTCATGCCATCCTCTCAATCAATCAAATGCAAAATAAAAACAATTACGACTGATCGCCCGCGTTTTCCCGCGCTTTAGGCAGTTTGCTTGTGTTCAATTTGACATCTCCTTTTCCAATTAAAATGTAAACCTTTTCCTTGATTAGTTGTTGGAATTACTTTGGATTTGCTTTTGTAACACTAACGGAAAACTGCTCTAATTGCCAGGATCGTCTCAATCTCCCAGATCTTCTCAAAAAATAAATTTAAAAACAACTGCAACCATTAAAGAATATGCAAACACTTCATAGGCAAGTCACTCTCTAAAGACCTGAGTGATTGGAACGGTTACGGCCAGCGAGATAGATCTCTGTTTCCTCCCTCTCTTTCTCCTTCTCTTTCTTTTTGAGATGGAGGATGATCACATTACATTCCTTTGAAGATTTGAAGTAGCTGCCATTATAGTCTAGTCGTCTCTAAAAATCAGGAATTATTTGATAACTTTCGCGCTTAAGAGCTTATTCACAGACGTACGATCAAGTGTGGAGTTCTAAGATCCCAAAAGGGAACTCGAAAAGATCAAGCTAAATATTTCAAGACACCGTGAGTAGCTGCTTGAAGGTTTTCTTGAAATCTGAACAATGTCAGCAAAAAAGCCTTTCTTTAATATCGTTTTGAGACAGAAAGATTATGTTTGTTTCTTTGAAATCGTAGTCTAATATGAGCTGATGGTTTTTGCAGATGAACTGCTGTTGCAGGAAGACCTGGTACAGATGGTTCCTATGGTTAACGAGTCCAATGCAATGGCAGAAGAACTAAAGAAACCGGTAAATGTTTATTATTAAAATTGTTAAAGAAATAATCGCGCAAGTAACAAAAAATTTGAACGTGTTATTTCTCAGTCGTCTGATCATCTCAATCTTAATGTAAACAAGAATTCGTGAAAAAGAAAAGATGACTGGAAGAAAGGTCCCACAAATTTTCCGTCGTCAGAGCCGTTTTAAAGAAGATGAACATGTTTCTTAGATGACGAATATGAAACATTGCAACAAGGCAAATTGTAACTCACAAAGAGTACGCTCAAAATAATTGACTTGAATCAAACTCATGACTTAAGAATGCCTTGGGTTTTTCAAGTCTTTGATGGATATAAAGAATAGCCATCTCTCTTGCAAGTCCTCTTGATTCTTAGTTAAACAAAAATATAAATGCAGGATACGAACAAAGATTGGTTGTTGTTGTTAGTGACTTGTGTACTGATGTGGCATCCCAAACACCATATTTGCTTCACAAGACAATCTTCATTATCTTTAAGTACTTTTAATCATCATTTCTTGCAGGTTAGGTTTGAAATTCTCTTAGTTTCACCTCAAGCACGTGGTCTCAAGGAAGGAAGAACAGAGGTAAGGCACCAGTCACTATTTATTTTTTATCGCTGGGGGGGAGGGAGGCTCTGTAATATTCTTATTACTCCTCCCCCCTTTATCTGCAGTTAATTGACATTCAATTTCCTACAATCCCTCCTTGTCCTCCTTGTTGGTGACGTCAGGTCTCCGCACCTTTACTAGAAAGGAAACGTAGACTATAATCGTTGGGAAAAAATAATCCTTTTGGCAAAAAAAAAAATTTCAGGTCATAGCGGAACTCGCAGAGCGTAGCCCCATAATCATACAAAATAGTAGTAACCCATCAAGCCGAAAAAATTCGGTTGTACGACCGTACGACCGTACAAGGTGCAACTTTTGACATGCGTGGTCAACTGTACTGCGGGCACGCCAACACCACGGCTTTGTTCAGTAGTCCAGTGATCAGTGCACTGGGCTCCGAGTTGGACGACCCGGGTTCTAGTCCTGGCCGGGACAAGTTGTGTGGGGAAAAAACAATGCGAGCTCCGCTTTTAGGCTTGGCTAAATCTATATAAAACACTTTCAATCATTTTGGCTTTGAGGATTTTCCCAGCATTTAACCCTTTCGCTCCCAGATCTCATAAGTAATTCTCCTTACTGTCTACTGTACAGTTCCTATGATGTTAGTCCAGTGAATTTGGTATTGGATCATCTAAAAATTGTCCAACAGATATTTGTCTTTATTCTTATCACTTGTCTTCTTGACATCGTATTGAATTTGTAAGGAGAAACTCTGTCTTGGTCACTCTCGGGAATTAAAGGGTTGAGGGCATACCATACATCTCGAAGTAAGATCTACCTTAACAATATTTTTTAAGATTTCTAGACATAGGATGCGTTAACCAAACATGTTTTCTTTGTTTGATTCTTCACTTGACTTCCCTTTACTTTTTTCGTACTATTGTTTTATTAAAAGAAATAAGCAAAACAATAGGAAATCTCCAAACGAAGAGAAAACAAACAAGAAAAGCAAAATAGAAACAATTTTTGAATTTGGAGAGTCAGTCTTTAGAACTTCAAAGTTTACTAACACTTTTTTTCATCATAAC